>NW_028080428.1:1986086-2498910 GCF_014824575.4 Sturnira hondurensis | reverse complement strand
TTCCACTCGTGGCTGTTTCTTTCCCCCTTCTGGTACCCCTATAATCCGGATGTTGGAACGTTTAAAGATGTCCTGGAGGTTCCTAAGCCTCTCCTCATTGTTTTGAATTCTCATTTCTTCATTCCTTTCTGGTCGGATGTTTCGTTCTTCCTTCTGGTCCATTCCATTGATTTGAGTCCCAGTTTCCTTTCCATCGCTATTGGTTTCCTGGACATCTCCCTTCATTTCAATTAGTTTAGCCTTCATATGTTTCTCTAATTTGTGACTGTAGTCTACCAATTCTGTGAGCATCCTGATAAATAGTGTCTTAAATTGGGCTTCTGAGAGGCTGGCAATTTCCCGGTCGCTTAGGGTTATTGGCTCTGGGACTTTGAGTTCCTCTTGCGCCATCTTTTGGGCTGTTTGTGCCTGTTAAGTAGCAGGATCAGAGCCCTAGGTTTTCACCGGAGCAGGGCAACTCAGTCGCTGGGTTGTGACGTTGTATGTGGGGGCGGGGTCAAAGAGGGACAATGGCTTCCCTCCGCCGCCTGCCACCACGACCCCCACCGGCACCGCAGCCACCACCGTCACCGGGCCCACGCGTTTCGTTCCACTGCACTCGAGTGTGCCACCGCTGTCAGCCCTCCACCACTGGGCTCGTCCCCCGGGGCCTGCGCGGTCCGTCTCACTGTGCGCGAATGTGAAACCTTGGTCAGTCTGCCCCGCACCCTGACTGGCTTTGGGCTGCCGCGCGCCTAGTGCCTAGGTCGGGGTATCTGTCCTGCCCGACCCAGCTCCGTTGCTGGTTCTGCCTCTCTTACCGTCCCCGTTGAACGGTTCGTAGCTGTCGGACTTCCGTATAATTCCGTGTTCTGGTCTTTGGGTGTGTTCTAGTTCTCCAAAACTTTTGTTGTAGTCAAACTTGGTTGTGGGAGAAGGCACAGTGTTTCCACCTATGCCTCCATCTTGGCGGAAGTCTATTGTGTTTTTTTTTACATAACCTTTAGTCACCTTAGATCCCCTCCCCCCAGCAGTCACCACACTGCTATCGATGTCCACGAGTCCCTTTCCTTTTTGCCCAACCCCCCACCACCCCGCAGACACTTCCAAAGCGTGAAGCGCCCCCGCTTTCACCCGCCCCCTCTCTCCAGCCTGAGCCCTTCAGGGGTCCCAATACTTGCCTCTTCCAGGTGCCTGCGGCACTGACTTGGGTCCAATTTCAAAACTGTCTTCATTATCTTTACATATCATTTAAAATCTATGTAACAGTATATCTTCATTGCAAAACAATTTATATCTGGTACTACAGTATCATTACTCACAGCACATAAAAATAACTGTTAGTGAGTATTAATGTATTAAAAATTAGGTCACTGGTGTTTTCAATGCTTTAAAAAAATATTTCATTTATTTATTTTTTAAGAGAGGGGAAGGGAAGGAGAAAGAGAGGGAGAAAAACATCAATCAGTTTCCTCTTGCACACCCCCAAATTGGGACCTGGCCTGCAACCCAGGCCTGTGCCTGGACTGGGAATCAAACCCACGACCTTTTGGTTCACAGTTTGGCACTCAACCCACTGAGCTACACCAGCCGAGGTTAAATGGCTTTTAAATTTTTTAAAAAATTTCTCAGTGGACTGTAATGTAGATATTTAAGAGTGTTGTAGTAATATTCCAGGAAACAGCTGAGGTTTTTGATCTCTGAGAATACGTTATTTTTCCCATTTGAATAATGGAAGATAGGCTCCTGCCATTCAAAATGTTTTCAAGGATGGGTTAAAGTTCAAGGAGAGCCTGGGTATAACTTTCTTATTTATTATGTTTATTGTCTCTTCCCTTCCACTACAATGATTTTTAAACTCTTCAGTCTAGGATCTTTTTAAACTCTTAAAAATTATTGAAGATCTCCAGAAACCTTTGTTTATGTGGGTATATCTGTCAATATTTATCATATTAAAAATAAAACTGAGCTATTTAAAAATATATACTAATTCATTAAAAATAACTATAATAAATCTATTATGTGTTTATATAAAAATATTTTCATAACAATATCTTTTCAAAATAAAAACAATTTAGAAAGAAGATGGCATACATTTTCAAATAACAGCTTAATTGGGATATAATTCAAACACCACACACCTGACCCACTTAGAGTACACAATCCAATGGCTTTTAGTATATTCAGGGTTGTGCAGTCATCAACACAGTCAATTTGGAACATTTTCATCACACCAAAAAGAAACTCCATATTCTTTAGCTGTCACTGTACCAACCTAATCGCCACACACCTACCTACCCCAGACAAGCACTCATTCACCTCCAACTCTGGATTTGCCTGTTCGGGACACTTCATATAAACAGAACCCTAACACGTGGCTTTTGTGATAGGCTTCTTTCATTTAGCAAAATGCTCTCAAGGTTCATCGGTGTTGTGGCATGGATGTACTTTATTCTTTTTTTTAATTTTTATTTATTTATCTTAGAGGGGAAAGGAAGGAGAGAGGGAGAGAAACCAATGCATGGTTGCCTCTCTAGCGTCCCCTGCCAGGAACCAGGAACTGGCCTGCAACCCAGGCACATGCCCTGACTGGGAACTGAACCGCGATCGTGTGGTTCACAAGCCCACACTCAATCCACTGAGCTACATCAGCCAGGGCTAATTTTTATTGATTTTTAATGCTGCACAAGACAGTATTTATTTCTCTATTTTTGTTTGCTGCCATTATTTTAATTATTTAAAGAGAGGGAAACATTGTGACCCATTTTTTCTTTTTCTTTACCTGATGACCACCTTAAGCTTTCTAAATTTGGAATATTTAAGCAAGCTGAAAGGGTGAAAGGAGTTTTGGCAAAATCACTCAAGGGGGAGAGGAAAGGGTGTTTTGTCAATCATGCCCTATGGTTGGTGATTAACTGCGTGTACAATTATGTTTCACTTTTAATTAATTGTGCTTAAGGCTTTACTTAAATGTGGGGGTGCCCTTCTTAGAGCAGCTCACACTGGATGATGTCACGGCAGTGGTTGGACACGGGCGGTGGGTTTCTTGGTGCGAATGGTGCAGGTGAAGTGGGGGTCACGGCAGTGGTGCCCATTGCTACTGGCAGTGCTGATTCTCGGAAAGTCATTGTGGATGGAGTACTCGGTCCAGGTCACATGTGGGTCCTTTCCAGGCTTGGGAATAGCATCCATAGTAGTGTAGCAAGCAACTTCTGGAAAGTAGTCCTTGATTAGGGACAGAATCACAGAGACGGTGCGTAGCCATCTGTTGTTCCAGATGCTCTTAAAGAGGGCCAGACCCTCCCGCAGGCGGCTGGTCTGGCTGTCCTCCCGAATGACCATGTTGTAGCTGCTGCTGGCCACTACTAGGTGACAGCAGTCACATCATTGAAGCATTGGATCCATCTGCGGCGTTTGTTGCGCTGGCTGCCCACGTCGAACATGTGGTAGTTGACTTTGTCCATTTGGAACTTGGTCTCAAAGATTCCAGGAGTCAGGAAATGGCAGTGAAGCAGGTTCTGATTTCTGGGAATGTAGTCAACCTGCTTGATGACATTAACCTTGTCCCGGGAGTACTGGGCACAATTAGCTGGTACTTGTTAGGGCATTCCTAGCGAGTGTGCACTCCATTATCCTCCCACAGAGCCTTGGTGTGCTCACAGCATTCAGGAGGGAAATCAGAATCGGGCATGTTCATCACACTTAAAATATAGTCCACTTGGAACTAGTTCTCAGGGTTGGCCAGTGCCATGCGGGGCGCCAGGTAGCTCATGGAGACCACAATGATTTCAATGGCCTCCTTCAGGCTTTCTGCCCCCCCCCCCGATTTTATTTATTTATTTTTAGAGAGAAATAAAGAGAGGGAAACATTGAGGTATAAGAGATACATCAATCAGCTGCCTCTTGCGGGCCCTCAACCAGGGACCTGGCCTACAACCCAGGCACGTGGCCAGCTGGGAATGGAACCAGGCACACAATCACTGAGCCCTATCAGCCTTCAGGTTACTTTTGATGTCCTGCACCTTGGTGGCCTTCTCATCTCCATGAAACCCATTAACACCCGGGGTCCTCATTTGCTTCACAAGGGTACAAGGGTGCTTTGACCAGATTCTCCAGCACCCAGCAGCAGCAGGCGGTGCATCACAGCCCAGTATATCTGCTTATCCTTCTGCTGCTGCTTATTGATCTTTTTATCGGCTTCTCGCTGCACCTTCCCTTCACTGCGCTGGTCCTTGGGTTTCTGACACAGCCCATGGTGGCAGGGCCAGGAGGGCCGGGACAGCGGGGCAGCCTGGGGGCGAAGGCTTGGCTCCTAGGGAAGCAGCGCGTGGCGGATGGACAAGTGAGAGTGCTGCCCGCCCCCCCAGCCGGAGCGGTAGGTGCTGCTCCACTTCATTTATTGATTCAACATTTATTGTACTTGAGTTGTTTCCACTTAGGGAGAGCAGGACCAATAAAATGGCATTGGTCCAATTAAGAGAGCATAAAGTATATAAAAAAAAGTGGAGTTACTCATGTCATCAACCAAGAGATGGCTACCAGTCAGTCATGACCCTTTGGTTCAAGAAGAAAATATTAGAGCAGACACATCTGGCAAGGAGACATACTTACAATACCTGCACATGTGATCAGAACAGCCGTGTGTGCAGAGCAGGACCACCCACAGACAGGCTCCCACTTGCCATCAGGGTTGCCATGCAAACAGCCATGTATCATCCATAGGCTTCTGAGCAAACTCCACACTTGGCATCAGGGGTGCCAAAATACTTACCAAAAAGACCCAGAAGGGCCCTGGCTGGTGTAGCTCAGTGGATTGAGCACAGGCCTGCGAACCACACAATCGCGGTTTGATTCCCAGTCAGGGCACATGCCTGGGTTGCAGGCCAGTTCCCAGCAGGGGACTCACGAGAGGCAACTGTACATTGGTATTTCTCTCCTTCTCTCCTTCCCTTCCTCTCTAAAGATAAATAAATAAAATCTTAAAAAAAAAAAAGACCCAGAAGGGTGGAGTCCACCACTTTCAAGGTATATGGCTGAGGTAGACCACTGCTGAGACAGCTGAGTTCCACACCCCAAAGTGCTGTTCCACGCCACGCTGGTCTCCTTTGGCATCGGTCACCTGAGGCTCTGCCCTGCTGGACTGAGGACATCGTCTGCCCTGCTGTGCACCTGGCTCTGGAGACCCTTCCTTGCAAGACACTGACGAAACCCTTGCCCACCGTGCTGTCTCCTGGACCTGCACACTGAGACTCTGGGACTCGGGTTTGTTAAGCACCCCCATTGATTATTCTGTGTGCGTATATTATATTTCTCTTAGATTGTCAGAGTATGAGTAGGATATTAACGTAAGTTGAGGCTCTCCTTTGAGTGAACCTGCCTTCAATAAAAGCTGAGTGAATAGCATAGTTACCTGTGTGATCTTCTCTGTTCCTTGGTGCCAGGCTGCTCAGCTGCTAGCCGAGCAGACTTATAGGAAAGACTGTATCACGAACCTATATTCATGACACCATCTAGTTCTTACACTTCCATAAACATCCATATGCAGTATGCGGACATGTTCTCATTTTTCTTTTTCAAATATTTATTCATTTTTAGAGAGGGGAAGGGAGGGACAAAGAGGAGAGAAACATCAATGTGCGCGAGAGACATTGATGGTTGTCTCTCTCATGCTCCACGACCAGGGACCTGGCCTGCAGAAATGGAACCACAACCTATTGCTCGGTGGGGTGAGGCCCAACCCTGTGAGCCACACCCCTGAGGGCCATGTTTTCGTTTTTCTTGGGTAACATATAGGAGTGGAATTGCTTGGTCATATGGTAACTATGTTCACCCTTTGGAGGAACTGCTAGGCTGCTTTCCAAAGTCTGGAAACTGCACCATTTTACATTCCCAACAGCACTGTATGGGGGAGACGGCATACAGCAGGAGAGAAATATCAATGTATGGTTGCCTCTCACGCGTCCCCTCCTGGGAATTGGCCTGCAACCCAGGCATGTGCCCTAACTGGGAATCAAACCTCAATCCTTTAGTTCGCAGGCCTGCACTCAATCCACTGAGCTACACCAGCCAGGGTGAATATTCTTCTTTGATACCACACCAAAACTCTATAAGCAGTAGTCTCATAAAGGCCAGTTGCAAAGTGGAAATCAAAACCACATCAAAGTCTTTTTTAAAAAAAGATTGTATTTATTTATCTTTAGAGGGGAAGGGAAGGAGAGAAGGAGAGAAATATCAATGTGTGGTTGCCTCTCGTGTGTCCCCTGCTGGGAACTGGCCTGCAACCCAGGCATGTGCCCTGACTGGGAATCGAACCGTGATCATGTGGTTCACAGGCCCGTGCTCAATCCACTGAGCTACACCAGCCAGGGCTTCAAAGTCTTTTTATACTCTGTTATACACTAAAATCCAATCAATTAAAAAAAAAAAAAAAACTTCAGTGGGAAAACTGGGAAATCTGAATAAAGTCTGTAATTTTTGTTAACAGTGTAGCACCAGTGGTAACTTCTGAGTTTTGATACATGGACCATGGTTAAGAAAGACGTTAACACTGGGAGAAGCTAGGTGAGGGGTAATGGCAACTCTACACCCTACTCCTGCCTCACTTCTGTAAATGTAAAATTATTCTGAGTAAAAAGTTAAAATCAGTCCTGGCTGGTGTGGCTCAGTAGATTGAGTGCCAGCCTGAGAACCAAAGGGTTGTTGGTTTGATTCCCGGTCAGGGCACACGCCTGGCTTGTGGGCCAGGTTCCTGGTTGGCGGGTGCGTGAAAGGCAACCACACATGGATGTTTCTCTCCCTCTCTCTCTCCTTTCCTTCCCTTCTAAAAAAAATAAAATAAAATCTTTTTTAAAAAGTTGAAAATAAAATCCAACCCATTAGTCTATTTTGGTCTTTAAATGAATCTTTTACCCAGCAAAATTGTATGATCTCATGGATTGGTCTTTGGAAAATATAAATTCACTGAATTATATAAATCTTTAGAGAGTTAGCCATTTCATTATATAATATTTAAAAAAAACATAACTGTTACTATCACCACTGACGTCTTCAGAAAGGTCTGTAAGAACTGTAAGAATCGGGAAGCTGTTACACTTTCAGTGGCAGAGACGAGTTTACCAGAATTCTGATTTTCACTGGAAAGCTCAGATTTTTTATCATTGGTCAAAAATATCCTCAGTTGTTTCCCTTGAAGTGGAAGTTCAAGAAAATTTTCAAGTTCATTTTCAAGAAAATGTCTTTCAAATACCCACATCCGTAAAGCCAGTGTGTCCGTAAACCCTTCTCTCCAAGTAAAAACGGCGCTCCGTGAAAGCAGCATGACTTCAGTTCACAACTTGGCCAAACACGTACTCGTCCCTGAGACAACTGCATTGTTTGCTACGAAGCAAGAGTGCTTCCTGCGTACTTCCCATTTCATCACAAGAATACTAAAAAGGCATGGATCGCAGGGCTGAGACCAGAAATTCACAATTTTTACTACTTCAAGGACATCCTTAAGACAGACTGGCTTTCTTCTCCCTTCCTTTGAGTCTCATGGTGACAGCACAATGACGCCTGGTACAGTGTGGGGCAACTGCCGACGGGAACCGAGGGCCTGCTGTCTTACCCATCAGTGCACTTGTGCCTTTGGTGCAAATGTCACCACAGCGCAAAGGGCAAATAATGCCACGGTACTATCACGAGCATTGTTTTTGACCTCTTGTCTCTCTTGAAGGGCTTTGGGGGGGCCTGGGGTCTGCAGACCTCACTTTTGAGACTGCTGGTCTACCAGCATGTTGAGGTCCCCAAAGGCAGAGGTCTGGTCCGTTTTGTTCACTGCTCTACCCCTGTGCCTCGAACAAGGCTTGGCATATAATAGGTGCTTAATACATATTTATTAAATGAATAAATGAATAAGTGGATGAATTAATGTTATAACATCTGTAATTACTTTCAGCTGCTTGGAAATAAAACAATAAAAATTCAGAATATTTGTAGTTTGGGGGTATAATTTTAAATTTTATAGAATGTTAAATATTTAATCAGGGAATAAAAGAAATTATTTCTCTTGGCAAAGGTATTTAACTGCAGGGATGGCAAGAGCAGCGGGGAACTTTCAAAACCATGCCAACAGTGTTTTCACTAGAAAGCAACAATTTTTAGCAAAGGCAACAGCCCCCCAACTGGAACACTGCCAGGTGCAAAATCGGGGATGGAGGGAAAGACCCCGGAGGCTCCCACTTGCAGCTCGCTGCCCACTGTCTTCCACCTGGCAGTGCCACGCACGAGGACGAGCAGGGAGTTGGAACATACTGAGTTGGGACCCACAGGAATTCATAAGAAGTAATTCAAGTGTTTTAAGTTTTGAGGACTAAATTAAGCCAATTTTATCTCAGAAACAGACCCGAGGACCTCAGTGTACGGTTCACATACTGTGAGTGCCTTAGATGTGGATGTTAACAAAGCCAATGTTAGTATAAAAAACTGCTGCGTGATAGCCGATCTAGCTAATAAAATGGGCCGGTTAGTAGGGAATTACCATGTAGTTGACTATTTTTGATGAATAAGAATTCAATAAATACACCATTCTTAAGCTGGAGAATCCAATACTAATTTAATGACTCCAGAGGCACCTCAGAATCTCAGCAAAGCCCAGGCAGTCATCATTAGAACTCATCAGTTGAGGAAGGTCTGGTAATGGTGTTTAATGACCACATAAATCATCCACTCTTTAGTTCCGAGTTCTGCTTCTGCCCCTCAGTAATTTGCTGACAACAGACACATTCCTTAACGTCTCTGTAGTTCAGTTTCTCCCTTCTTTCCCGAAAATTCAGGAATGCTTAGAACATGAAGGCATGGAAAATATTTTGGGTCTCCTGAAGATACTGAGCCAAGTGTAAGGAGTTAAATGTGGGGATTTCCCAGAATATAAAACATCCCCGTAAAATCTTAATTTCCAATTCTGAACTAATAATCTAAAAATTTCTTCTACCCTACAGAAAACATCCAAAGAAAGCCCAACCCACGCACCCGTGTGGCCTATGAACCCTGGGGAGAGCGTTGCTGTGGATGCGAGCCACCCCATGTTTCTGAACGGTGCACCGACACTGCAGCGTGTGCACCGCTTGGTCCCCACACCCACCCTGTTAGACAGGCGGGAAGCAGGCACCACATTTCTCTTCAGAGGAAGAAACGGGGGGTAGAGAAATGAGTGCTTTACTAAGAGCCAGTGCTGGGCCTCAGGAGGTCCTGTGAGCTCGACTGTCTGTCCACCGTTGCACCTGCTGTGAGGGAAGAGAGAGGCGGCCCCATGGGCATGCCTGAGGCCCCAGCAGTGGGCACAAGTCACCTAGCTTCCTTGCATTCCGAACAAACGATCCTGCTGGACTCACCTGCAGCTTCACAGCGATGACCACTGAGTTGAGGTCCTTGTCCATTTCCTTTAGCATGACAAGCTTCTTCAGGGTCAAGCTGAACAGCCTAGAAAAATTGAGAGAAAGAAGATCCAGTCAAACGTAAGGAACCTGTGAGAAAAGTGATGGATAATCTATTGTGGAAACGCTGCTTTATCTGAAGTAAGAATGTCAGAACACCATTCTTAGTCCAAACTGTGTCTTCCTTCAGTAAATGAGCATCCACACTTTTATTTAACTTCTGTACTTGAGAAATGTCAAAAAGTTACATTATTCCATCAACCTCCTAAATGCCCCTTTATCACAAGCCAAAACCAATGTATATGGTATTGAAGGAAAAGAAAGGAGACCAATGGAACTGACCAGAGCACCCAGAAAAAAACCCACAATCACACAGAAACTTGATTTAAGAAAAGGACAGTGTTGAAATAACTGGGAATAACATAAACTATGAAATGAAAAAAAATTTGGATCCTACCTCACACTAGATATAAAAATAATCTCTAGGTGGATTAAATACTTAATTGTGAAAGGCAAGACTGTAGAAGAGCTATGGGGTGACATCTTTCTGACTCGGAGGTAAGAATGGATCTCTTGCCCTGGCTGGTGTGGCTCAGAGGATGGAGTGCCGGCCTGAACACCAAAGGGTTGTCAGTTTGATTCCCAGTCAGGGCACACGTCCAGGTTGTGGGCCAGGTTCCCAGTGGTAGAGGGGGAGGTGTGCACGAGAGGCAACCACACACTGATGTTTCTCTCCTTCTCTTTCTTCTTCCCTTACCTCTCTCTAAAAATAAATAAATAAAATATTTTTAATAAAAGATTAAGATGGTAAATTTGATCTTAAAAAAAAAAAGAATGGATTTCTTCTTCTTTTTTAATCCTCACCCAAGGATACATTTAGGGCGGAGGTGGCAGGGGAGAGGGGTGAGAGAGAGACAGACAGACAGACACACACACACACACACATGGATGAGAAAGAGAAACATTGATCAGTTACCTCCCATAAGCACCCCAAAATTGGGGATCGAACCTGCAACCTTTTGGTGTATGGAGTGACACTCCAACCAGCTGAGCCATCTAGCCAGGACAAGAATGTATTTCTTAAATACGACACTGAAAACCCTAAGAAATTAGCATTACAATTAGGCATTTCTGTTTATTAGGAGACACCATAGAGTTAAAACACAAATCATGAATTTGGAAAGGATATTTGAAACTCCCAGTACCGACAAAAGGTTTACAACATACAAAACTCCTATAATTCAGTAAGAAAGAAACTGGCAAATCAACAGAAACGTGGGTAAAAGACATGAACAGACGCTTCATGTTCCCAGAAGAGGAAACGCTAATGGCTAATAAATGTACGAAAATATGCTCAACCTCCTCAGGAATCAGGGGAATGAAAACGGAAATCGAAATATCATTTTACACCTACAGAACTGGCGAAACCAGTGTGCGTAAGGGTGTGGCATAGTGGGAACTGGTGTGCTGCCAGCGGGCGCATTGGCTGGCACCTACGTGCTCAGGAGACTGGCAGGCTTGTGGAGCGGGACAGAGTGAAACCCAGGCTTCAGCAATCTCACTTCTGGAGCAACGCCTGCCCCGTGTACCAGGAGACACACACGAAAGCATCCATAGCCTTCATTAGTTAGCCACATGATGGTGGGTGAACCACTTCATCTTCCAGTGCTTCTGTTTCCTCACTGGTAGAATGAGGATTCAGTGCCAACTCAGAGAGCTGTCACGAGGATTCATAGGTATAAAAGCACTAAGAACTGAGCTTGCCCCTCAGTAAGTTCTCTGTAAAGCAGACAACCAGACAATACGTGTGTTATGCTCATCAGAACCCAATGTACAATTCAGAAGAGCAGATGATAAACTGTGGTATATTCACACAATAAAGTGCTACCCAGCAGTGAAAATAACATGCATTGATCTCCAAACACAATGCTGAGTGAAAACAAAGTTGCAGAAGACTACAGAGTACTATACTGTATCAAACTCAAAACCCAGCAAAAATAAACTACAAATTGTAGTTTATTTACTTAGGGAAGTATATGTAGGAAATCCCCAGAGTAGGATCCTGAAACATTCAATGAGGCTGGGCTGTGTCCGCAGCCCAGTGAACGAGGACGGCAGTAAAATGGGAGATTAGAGGGGCAAACCGAGGCTGGACGATGCGGTACAGCCAATGAAGAATTAGAAACAGGTAGATGATACACAGTGATTTGTACAAGCTCACTCTACGGCTATGTGACTAATGGACCACAGAAAGGAGAGCAGGGAAACAGGAAGACCTGCCTGGGGACTGTGGCAGGGTAGGACAGGAAGAAGACAGGAAAGACAGGAAGGTTTGGTCTGGAGCAGTAGCAGTGGGGATGGGCAGAAGAGTGGAATTCAGGAACATTCTGGTAGAACTGATAGAACTTAGCAATAAATTGAATGCAGGATATGGGGGGAAAGAAAGCTCAAAGATATTTCTGGGGTTTTTGGCTTGAGCAACTCAGTGGATGGATGGTGGTACCGTTGACTAAAAAGAGGGAAATGGGCAAGTTTTTGATGAATAGGTTAGAAAAATCAGGTCATTATTAAGTTTGAGACAGTTAAATATCTGAATGGAAAAATTAAAGTAGGCAGCCAGCTGTGAGCCCTGAGGTCCAGGGAAAGAGGCTAGAGATACAGGCGTGGGAGTCATGGCATGAAGGTGGTGTTTATGTTGATGGCTGAGGTCCTCCAGAGGAAACTTTGAGTTGGAAAAGGGAGAGGGGGTAGCAATACTGGAACCCTGGGCACGCCAATGCTTACAAGGCTGGCAAAGAGAAAGGTCCAGCAAAGGAGAATAAAAATGTACGGAAGAGATGTGACTGGGAACCTGAATGGAATAAATCAACAAAATATTTTTAAAATATTTTTTTAAGTACCCCTGGTGTCTCCCTAGAATTATGAACAAGAAAAATAACCCAGCAGCCCTGGCTGGTGTAGCTCAGTGGATTGAATGCGGGCCTGCGAACCACACGATCGCAGTTCGATTCCCAGTCAGGGCACATGCCTGGGTTGCAGGCCAGTTCCCAGCAGGGGACTCACGAGAGGCAACCATACGCTGATATTTCTCTCCTTCTCTCAATCCCTTCCCCTCTAAAGAGAAATACATTAAAATATTTTTTTAAAAAAGAAAAAGAAAAAGAACCCAGCAAGCAAGCACCTGGAGTGAATCAGTTATGCCCCACCACACCATTACCCCAGGGTCATACTATTTTCTGTTGGTAATCCCCCATGACTAAGGTTGAGTAAAGGACCTTGGTACAATAAGCCACTTAGGAGACAAAGCTTATCTTCCTTATAGGGGCACCACCTCTGCCCCCTTTCTCTTCACCCTGCAGGGCTCCAGGTGGATGACTGGTTAGCCAATGACAGGTAAGATTCCTCGAAAGAGGGCCAACCTAAGACAGGCATGGTTGAGAAGGGGCCCTCGGGAAAGGACTTGGAGGGCTATAGAAAAAGGGGGTGATGGACCCTTGCTCCTTAGCTTTGACATAGCCTGAGTCCTCATTCTGTCTGCAAGAAGTCTCCTAATCTCTTGGCTGCCTTACTTCCCTTGCCTGACTTAAACCTGAGACAATGCCTTAAGCCTGAAACAATGCTGGAGGTGGGTACAGCCCAGGGCTGGAAAGGGTGGGTTCCCTAGGGCAATCAGGCCTAAGAAAGAATGCATAAGATCCTATGAAACCTACTTTGCTAATATCCTCAATTTAAATGATAAGGGTCCAAGCAGGAAGTGAGTTTGTTCCCCAAAGTTTTATGGCCCTTTAACTATCTGAGCCTGACTCAGAATAAGCCTTCAGAGTTCTCTGAATGTTATCTATTGTTTAATCATTTCTGCCTGACAGTGATTGATTAACTTTATGTATACACCCTGTATTCCTGTGCGAATTGAACCCAATAGAAAGCCTATCAAGGCAAGGGCCAAAGCACTCTCTCCCACAGGACTCAGTAGTCCTTGTCAATGTCTCGCCGCATCCATAACACTGTGGACCCCAGGGGCCAGGATCCATATCAATTTTCAAAATCACAGAGGTGAGGAGTTGATCCGCTATCTCTTCTATAGTGAGACTTGGCTGATAAAACAAGTAACACAAGGAAGAAATTTACTCCGTAAAGTTCAAAAGCACAGTAACAGCCAGAGAGGAGGAGCAAAGCTCTCTGCTCTTACTTCCAATTATGGAGGTATTACTGCCATCCAGACCCTGCGGTTTCACAAGAACTGGAGGTTCCGGAAGGGAGCACCGAACTGCTATCTCAGTTCCCTTCCCTTTCTTATTTGCCTTCTCACTTTCCTTTATTCCCACCTTGCAACATCCCACCTCTAGCAGATTCTTAGAATGTTTAAACAAACAAGAAAATTGTGTACACTTGGATTTAGGGTGTATTTCTTTACAAACACAATTAACATTCTAAAAAGTAGGTCATGTTGGAGGCTGCAACAGTCTGCCTTTTTACCTTTAAATGGTACATTTTTAGGTGGTGTATAGCCAGCTGCCTGCTTTCCCCAAGATAGTTCCATCTTTCTCTACCTCCCTACCCATCCTCCCTCCAGGCAGGACCCACAGTTGCTTCCAGAAACAAACAGCTGCTCTCTGGGTAATGGGACAAGATGATCCTCAGGCATTCTTGACACAGAACTTCACAGAAAAGAACTAGTGTTATCCTACTGTTTGAAACCACAGGCTTCAAATAAGAATACGCTCCATATCGTAGCTAGCTATCAAAGACCTCCCACTGTGAAAAGGAGGAAGTGGGGATAAGAACGAACATTTTAATAGTCCACGTATTGCAACCGTAACACACGAAATATATATTTCTTTTAAAATATTATTTATTTATTTATTTATTTATTTATTTATTTATTTATTTATTTCTAGAGAGGGGAACGGAGGGAGAAAGAGGAGAGAAACACCAATGTGTGGTTGCCTCTCATACGCCCCCTACCAGGGACCTGCCTGGCAACCGAGACAGGTGCCCTGACTGGGAATCCAACTGGCAACTCTTTGATTTGCAGGCCAGTGCTTAATCCCCTGAGCCACACCAGTCAGGAAAAATTTTTTAATTTAAAAATTTTAAATTTATTTTAGAGGGGGTAAGGGAGGAAAGGGGAAAGAAAGAGAGAGAGAAACATCAATTTGATGTCCTACTCATTTATACATTCAGTAGTTGATTCTTGTATGTGCCCCTGACCAAGTGTCAAACCCGCAACCTTGGTGTACTGACTGGGATGATGCTCTAATGAACTGAGCTACCCCGCCAGGGCTGAAGCACAAATTTTAGACCTACAATATGAAAAATCATTTAGCTTTAGATCAGAATGTTAGAAGCAATACGCTCAAAGATAAAATTAAATAAGCCTGGTCTCAAAGTAATTATAAGTGTTGCGTGGGATTGAGAAACTGGAATAAGAAGAACACGTATTAGACTCCAGGTTAGACTCTACCAATAACACTTTTCGAAGGAAGAATCGCAGCCATTTCTGTGTTCCTATGGAGTTACACTAACTTGTGTCACTTCTGCTGTGGTTTCTAAGTCATTCTCCAGTGGTGAGGTTAATGGGCAGGCTTACAGGTTTGTCCACACGACACACTCTCTGCCTCTGTGTCCTCCCCTCAACTTTTCTGTGCTCCAAATAAACAGTCATTTTGTTTCTGACTTTTGGGATTATTTCCAACTAAAATGATATATTTTCCTCCATCCCAAATTTATTACCTATAAAATTTAAGATTTCTTACTCTGGCTTTATTCAACAGATGTACAAGTCTTAGAAAATATATTTTTGTGAGAAGATAACATAACTTCCCCTCTGACAAGGTCAAATATGCCTTATTTTCATCTTTATATGAATTTCCGAGGCCTGCCATAACCAATTA
Source organism: Sturnira hondurensis (assembly GCF_014824575.4). NCBI lineage: Eukaryota > Metazoa > Chordata > Mammalia > Chiroptera > Phyllostomidae > Sturnira > Sturnira hondurensis. The sequence continues at coordinate 2,483,624 of NW_028080428.1, read as the reverse complement.
CCACAAACTTGGTGACCTGAAACCACAGAAATGTATTCTCTCGTCGTTCGTTGACTGGAAGTCCAAAATCAAGGGGTCGGCAGGGCTGCATTCCATCTGAAGCCTCTGACACTTCCAGTGGCTGCTGGCCCTCCTGGCACTGCCCAGCTGGTAGACACGCCGCTCCCATCTGTCTCTGTCTTCTCACAACCTTTCGTCTGAGTCGCTCCTCTGTCTCCATATCACTCCTCTCCTTTCTCTTATAAGGACACCAGTCATTGGATTTAGGGTCTACCCGCAATTCAGGATGATCTCATCTTGAGACCTTTAATTGTACCTGCAGAGACCCGATTTCCTACTCACAGGTACAAGGGTTAGGACTCAGACGCACCTTTCCAGGGGCCACTATCCACCCCACTACGTGGATTAATAGCCACACGATGGGGCTCCTAAAACAAAGTGCATTTTCCTCTCATGACACTCATCGTACTCTCCCTAGAACCCAAGATGACTCGGGAAAAGCTGTTATTTACAGGAAGGCAACAGTGAATCCCTGATATTGTGAACACTCGTTTTCTAATTTATTTATTCCAAAATAAAAAAATAATTTTTTTCTGGTGGGAAGAAAACATAGCCAGTTGAATCTTTTCTTTCTTATCTAAGATTTCAAGTGAGAATTTATTCACTATACTAATGGAATTAAAGGATCTTTTTAAAAATTTTTTATTTATTTATCTTTAGAGGGAAAGGGAAGGAGAAAAGGAGAGAAACATTAATGTATGGTTGCCTCTCGTGAGTCCCCTGCTGGGAAATGGCCTGCAACCCAGGCACGTGCCCTGACAGAATTGAACCACGATCATGTGGTTCGCAGGCCTGCGCTCAATCCACTGAGCTACACCAGCCAGGGCTAGGATCATTTTATTATTACTATTATCCACACTATAGCATTCTTATTTTCTATCTGTGTTTAAAATCACAGTTTTATTCACTTATTCCCCCAATTACCAAGGAAGATATTATTTTTTAATGGGGAGAATAAAGTTCCATTTATAGTGGTTCCCCTTTTCTGCAGAGGAAAAATTTCCAAGACTCCTCAGTGGATTCTTGAAACCAGAGCCAAATTCTATATATAGTATGTTTTTCCTATAGATAAGTATCTGCGATAAAGTTTAATCTATGAATCAGGCATATTAAGAGACTAACAACAATAAGTAATAGTAAATAAAGCAATTATAACAACATACTGTAATAAAAGCTCTCTGAATGTGGACTCTCTCAAAATGTCTTAGTTTACTATACTCACCCTTCTTATGATGTGAGAAGATAAAGCACCTATGGAGTCACGGACTTCCCCCTTTTCCCTTACAGGAAGCACTCCTGGCTTCTTAGGGGCAGATCTGGACTGCCAGCAGCACCGCTCCTGGGCTCGGGGGGCCGTTAGGAGGTAAATGCGGTGACTTAAACACAAGCACTGCGGTACGGTGACAACCGATCTGATAACGGGTGGCTACTCAGTGACAGATGGGCAGGATGTGCTGGACAAAGGGAAGGCTCAAGACCCTGGTGGGATGGAGCAGGATGGCACAAGATTTAAAACTTAGAAATAGTTTATTTCTATAATTTTCCATTTGACATTGTCAGGCTATGACTGAGAGTGAGTAACTAACCACAGAAAGCAAAACGGCAGGAAAAGGGGGGCCGCTGGAATCAAGCTACAGCCTCCTCTGGTAATTACTTAAGTTCCCTTTCCCCACTGCAGTGCCTTTCGAGCCATCATTCGCTCCGGGTCACGCAAGCGTGTGCGTGTGCGTGTGTGTATTGCGTTTGTTCTCTGTGGTGCTTTCTGTCTGTGCGCTCCACTGCCACCAATCCCACTTACCTGTCCTCTCTATTCCGAGGCTGATGGGACCCTTTCACTCTTGGCCATACACAAAGGGAAGACTCATGGCAGCAAAGACACACACACAGCACTTCCTCTGCCTTCCACTGTTCCAAAAGCCTCAATCTATTAACCTATTTAATCTCCACTCTGTGAACAGCACTATGACTCACATTTCACAAATGAGCACACAGGGAGAGTCAGAGGGATTAACAAATGGTGGACCAGAACAGGAGCCCTAGCAGGTGGGCCCCAGAGTCCATGGTCTTAATCACCTTGTGAGAGTGCTCTGAAGGTAAGATGCCAAAATGCTAACACTGGTTCATAGTGGTGAGGCGACACATGAGTTTTTAAAAATGCTTTTCTATATATACCACATTTCTCACAGTATTTCTGTAAGCAGAAAAATATTCCTTAAAAAAAAAAGATCTTTAGCTCTGGCTGGTAGGGTGGTTCAGTGCATTGAACACTGGACGAAAAAGGTTTCATTTATTTATTTCCCTCTAAGAATATTTGGTTGGCCAGAAAGTCTGTTTAGTTTTTTCCATAAAATAAAAGCCACATTTTTCATTTTCTCCAATAACTTTATTGATTTGGATATTTTGAGTATGTCAGTATAATGTTGATTGTTCTCAATTAATGTCTCCACTGATCGCTGTCAACTTCAACTGGTCTACCCGACTGTGGGGCATCGTCCAGCGAGAAATCTCCAGCATGAAACTTGGCAACCACTTCGGACATGTTCTATTGGTCGCAGCACCATCTCCACACACTGCACAAATCTTTTTTGGCATTTCAGTTGCATTTTTACCTTTCTTGAAATAAAACATGATGTGCCAAAAATGTTGCACATCTCCTTCCATCTTCAATAGCAAAATGACTGCACAAAAATTCAGCAACTTTGATTTTTTTGTTGTTAAACGCACGCTGATAGGACAGCTGTCACAATACAATCTAACGAAATAGTTTCGAATTAAGTTAAAAACAACTAAGTGCTACTAGAGCCATAGTACGGAAAAAACCAAATGCACTTTTTGGCCAATGAATTATTTTTAGAGAGGCAAAGGCAGGGAGAAAGAGAGGGATGGAAACATCAGTGTGTGAGAGAAACATCCATGGGCCGCCTCTCGCACACCCTCAACCGGGACCCTGGCCCACAACTGAGACACGTGCCCTGAGTGGGAATTGAACTGGTGACCTTTAGATTTGCAGGACAACACCCAACCCACTGAGCCACATCCATAGAGGCAGAAAAATATTCTTTTGAGTCTAAAAAAGTATTACTTTGTGAAGGTACAACATAGTAATAACAGCAAGCATATAAACACTGAGCCAGGCACTAAAATACACAATTTACATATGCCAAAAATTTTAATCCTCAAAACAACTGTAATCCTCATTATATAGGTGAGAAAACAGAGGCACAGAGAAGTTAAACAGGCCACGCAGCTAGTGAGTGGCAGCCAGGATTGTCTAGCTTGAGTCTGTGTTCTTAACCAGGTTATGTTGCCTAAATTAGACACAAACTTGGGTGCTAAACTCTAGTCTGACTCTCTGCCAGAGTGTACTAACGCCAAGAAAACACGCTTCTCATTCTGGTCACCTAAACCAGATTAAAAAAACAACAACTGAAAAACCTTCCCTTGCTTCTAAATCTGTGTATTTATGGCTCCTCGTTGTTTTAGGTCATCCTAAATACTGCCCCCTCCGATTCCCGCCCGCTCCCATAAACGTTCTCCCTTCTCCAGGCCCGCCCTGCCTCAAGGTCTCTCCCGAGTTACAGTCACCCCGAACCGAATGTGTCTGAAGGATGGGACTCTGTCTTACTCTGAACACTTCAATTCCTCTAACTCCATGCACAGTGGTTTGAAAGAAAACAGGAAGCATTCAGTTTGTTTAACTAAACTGTAATCGTCACCATTCAATGTAAATATATTTAAAGGGAAGAGTCTAAGGGGAGGAAAGAATCTGCTTCGCCACACTAAATATAAAAAACCCGTGTTTTCATTCTTAACACTCTTAATTGGACATTACCAGCCCAGATTAGAGGGCATTTAAATTACCTCTTTCTAAACAGTGTCACAAAATGCAGAGTATTTTCTCCCTTTGCCACTGGATGAGCTGGGCATGTTGCCAAATCTTTTTTTAATTAGGTCCTGTGGTTAATTTCTTAATCTGTTAGCATTTCTTTGCAGCTTGTAAAATGTAAAGAAAGTTGGGCTTTTCCCCTGATTTTGTGAAAGTGGGGTCATTCCTATGGCAGCCTCATAGGGGTGGGCTCACCGTTAAATGGCCATCCTTTACCTATCAGGTTAGCAAAAGCCACCATCACCTCCTAAAAGCAGTGGTCCCCAACCTTTCTGGCACCAGGGACTGCTTTCATGGAAGACAATTTTTCTATGGACCAGGGTCGGGGACTGGGGAGGCAGGAGGCGGAGTTCAGGCTGTGTCCACTGACCAGAATGAGGGAGGCTGGGGACCCCCTGCCAGGAAGGAAGGAAGGAAGGAAGGAAACAAGGGAGGCAGGGAGAAAGACCTTTAACACCGTGGGCAAGGCTGTGGGGAAACGGTCACTCACACACTGCTTATGGGAACCTAGGCTGGTATATCCGCACAGAGGGCAATTTTGTCATTTCCACTCACCCTGCAAATGTCACTCTTTGACTCAGCATTTTCACTCTAGGAATTTACTCTACAGATATATGTTGTTACCTTTTTCTTTTTAAAGTTAATTTTTATTTATTGATTGATTTTAGAGAGAGGGGGAGGGGAAGGGAGGGAGAGAGACAGAGATTTGTTGTTTCACTTATTTATGCATTCATTGGTTGATTCTTGCATGTGCCCTGATTGGGGATCAAACCCACAACCTTAGCTTATGGGGACAATGCTCTAACTCACTGCCCCACTTAGCCAGGGCCAGATATATGCTGTTTTTAATAGCAGATTGGAAGACCCAAACTATCCATCAACACAGGACTAGTTACATAAATTATGATATATTCATAGGATGGACAACTATGCAGTTGTGAAAACGAAATAAGTCCCTATCAAAATACCAATGACATCTTCCACAGAACTAGAGCAAATAATCTTAAAATTTATATAGAACCACAAAAGACCCTGAATAATCAAAGCAATCTTGAAAAAGAAGAACAAACTTGGAGGTATCATGCCCCCTGATTTCAAACTATACTACAAAGCTATAGTAACCAAATAGTATGGCATTGGCATAAAAACAGACATCAGTAGAACAGAACAGATAGCCAAGAAGTAAATCCATGCTTATATGGTCAATTAATCTATGATAAAGGAGGCAAGGATACACAACGGGGAAAAGATAGTCTCTTCAGTAAATGGTGTTGGGAAAACTAGGCAACTACATGCAAAATAAATAAATAATAAACTGAATGACTTTTTCATACTATATACAAAATAAACTCAAAATTAATGAATTAAAGACTTAAGACCAGTGTGGGCATGAGAACCACACGATCAAGGTTTGATTCCAGTCAGGGCACATGCCTGGGTTGCAGGCCAGTTCCCAGCAGGGGACTCACGAGAAGCAACCATACATTGATATTTCTCTCTTTCCCTTCCTCTCTAAAGATAAATAAATAAAATCTTAAAAAAAAAAGACTTAAGACCAGAAAACATCAAAGTCCTAGGGAAAAAAAACACCTTTTGACATTAGGCTAAGTAATATATATATAATATGTCTTCTTAGGCAAGGACTACAAAAGTAAAAATAAATAAGTGGGATTACATTAAACTAAAAATAAAAAGCTTTTGCGTTGTGAAGAAAACCATCAACAAAACTGAAACCCACTGAATGGGAAAAGATATTTGCGGAGCTCATAGCTTAACACTGACAAAACAATCCAATTCAAAAACGTGTAGAGGACCAGAACAGACATTTTTCCAAACATAACAGATGGCCAAAGACACATGAAAAGATGCTCCACATCACTAACCCTCAGGGAAGTGCAAACAACAACAAGATACCACCTCACATCTACCAGACTGACTATTACCAAAAGACACAAATAACAAGTGCTGGCAAGGCTGTGGAGCAAAGGGAGCTGCCGGGCACTGCTGGTGGGACTGCAACCCGGTGCAGCCTCTGTGCAAAAACACTACGGAGGCTCCTCAAAAAAGTAAAAACAGAACCACCACGTGACCTAGCAATTCCACTTCTGGATATCCATCCGAAGAAAACAAAAATACTAATTCAAAAAGATATATGCATCTCTATGTTCCATTTTTTAGATGGAAGGAGAAAAACTAAAGGTATTGGTATTAGTGGAACCAGAAATAGAAGTATAAATTAAAACAATTTAAATTATAAAACTTAGCAACAACAAAAAATTGAAAATATAGTTTCCAAATACTGGAAGGAGGAGGAAGAAAATAAAGGGTTCTGCATTAAATTCTTACCTTTCACATCAGAAAGTCAATAGATCTTTTATAATTCAATACAAAGAGGAAAAACCAAATGTGCAGTCATATCCCAAGAGGGGGAGCCCTCCCAGCTCAAGGGGTGATTCTTGGTTGGTGTCAGCCAAGGGTACTAAGAATCCAAAGACCTCTTAACCTATATCAAGTAATTGCACTGTTAGTAACATGGTATTATTTGAAAACTATTTAGCCCTGACCAGGTGGCTCAGCTAGTTGGAGCATCATCCTGGTACTGTACAAAAAGTTGTGGGTTCAATTCCCTTTCAGGGCACAAATCTAGGTGACGAGTTTGGTCCCCAGTGGGTGCGAGTTTGGTCCCCAGTGGGTGCATATGGTAGGCGATTGATGGATGTTTCCGTTTCCCTCTCCCTCCCTTTCCCCTTTGAGCCCTGGCTGGTGCAGTATGCATTGAGCGCTGGCCTGAGAACCAGAAGGTCACTGGTTCGACTCCCAGTCAGGGCACATGCTTGGGTTGCAGGCCAGGTTCCCAGTTGGGGGTGTGTGAGAGGGGCAACTGACCCGTGTTTCTCTCTCCCATCAATGTTTCTCTCCCTTTCTTTCCCCCTCCCTTCCCCTCTCTCTTTAAAGAAAAAAAAAAATCTGCTTAGTTCTTAGAGCTTCTAGCTGCTGCTTTTTTAGGCTAACTGAGGTCTCCCCTGCACCTGTGTAATCTGGCAGACAGCCAAAGATTTGGACCGCTTACACTCAGATTTGATGGCTCACACCCTGTGATTTTTGTGTTTTTGTGATTTGCCTCTAATTTTCCAGCTGCTCTGCATGTCAGGGTCTGTCTTCTGAAGCCAAGAGGCTTCAGCTCGCTATTGTCTGAGCAGTGCAGTTTAGAAACACGTGCAGTTTTTTTAAAAAAAAGCACCAAACTTACATTTCTCAGATAGTGTAAGATTGCCTTTCAAGGACTGATACCTCTCTTGTCTTTGCCTGTCATTTTTGTTTGTTTAGTTGGTTTTTATTTTTGTTTTACTGGGTCCACTGAGGTCTCCCCGCACATTTGTAATTTAACAGTTGTGAAGGTTAATTTTCTGTGTCAACTTGACTGGGCTAGTGGGTGCCCAGACAGCCAGTCAAACATCATTTCTGGGTGTGTCTGTAGAATGCTTCTGAAAGAGATTAGCATTTAAATTAGTGAACTGAGTAAAGCAGACAGCCCTCTCCAGTGTGGGTGGGTGTCATCCAATCCTATGTGGGTCTAAATAGAAACAGAAGTGGAGGGAGGAAGGAAGAATTCTCTCTCTCTCTCTCTCTCTCTGCCCCCTACCCTCCGGCATCAGCATCCTTGGACCCAGTCTGGGACTGCACCATCAGCCTTCTAATTCTCAGGCCGTTGGACTCAGGCTGAATTATACCACCAGCTCTCCTGTTTCTCCAACTTGCAGACTGCAGATAGTGGGACTTCTCAGCCTCCATAATCACATGAGCCAATTCCTATAATAAATCTTCTCATTTACATCACGTTGGTTCTGTTTGTCTGCAGAACCCTGACTAATCAGTCAACAGGGATTTAGGCACAGTTTTTACTCAGACCTGGGCCTCACCCTTTCTGCAGCACTCTTTGGCTGCTGGGATTTCCCTCTTAAATGTCCAGCTGTCCCTCTACCCCTGACCTCTGCTCTCTGGCCCTCTTATCTGTAAGGCTGTAGTTTTCCAACGTCATTTCATTCTACTATAGCCACCATGGGGTCTGGAGCAAAACTTTTGGTAAAAAGAGCCACAAACTTCCAAGTGTTGCTCCTCCCAATTATAATTTTTTAGGAGTCAACTCTCCTGTTTCTATTTTTTTTTAAAAAGATTTTATTTATTTATTTATCTTTAGAGGGGAAGGAGAGAGGGAGAGGAACATCAATGTATGGTTGCCTTTCGTGTGTCCCCTGCTGGGAGTTGGCCTGCAGGGAATCGGCCTGCAACCCAGGCATGTGCCCTGACTGGGAATCGAACCCCGATCCTCTGGCTCGCTCCTGTTTCTATTTTTGAATGCTTTTAGTAGGCTGCAATATTTTGTCCAGACTTTCTAATTGTTATCTATAGGAGGGTTTGAGCACCTCCTTCAATCTACCTTCTTTATTGGAAACTTCCTCTAATCCAATTTGCCATTAAAGACACCTTTAAGATTTTTTTAAAGATTTTATTTATTTATTTTTAGAAGGGAAGGAAAGGAGGGAGGGAGAGAAACATCAATGTGTGGTTGCCTCTCATGTGTCCTCTACTGGGAACTGGCCTGCAACCCAGGCATGTGCCCTGACTGGGAATCGAACCTTGATCGTGTGGTTCCCAGGCTCTCGCTCAATCCACTGAGCTATGCCAGCCAGGGCTCAATGGTAAAGTTTTGATTGTTCTTAGAAATTTATTAAGTCAAGCAGTACGTGTGCCACATGTAATAAAAAGGCTTGGGGCTGAGTTTTCTGTTTTAATGAGAAGAAAAAAAAAACATAAGAGAAAATAGCCCAGGTTCCAAACTAAAGAAACTATGAACTGGAATTCTGATCCTAGAAAAATGAGTCTTTTTCCTGCCTAGGAGTGCCCACGACTCAGTCCGCTCTCTAGCTAGTAACTGGAGGGCGTGGGCTGGGGGGTTCTTCTTTGCTCTGGGTTTTGTTCCGTCATAATGGCTATTGTGGGGGAGGAGAAAGAAAAACTGTGGAGTAACTGTACTATAGATTACAGTATTAAATTCCAACTGCTGTATGGAATTACTATTCATATGTCTCTAACAAAGTGTAAATATATATAGATGGTTCCCTACATGCAATTCATAAAAGGAACAGAGAAATGGGATGGGTTAATAAATGTGAATAAGTTCAGTTTTGCCCCCAAAGATTTTTACTATGTACTAAATAGACATTAAAAAAAAAAAAAAAGAGGAACACAGGAGGTAGAATGGAAATAGAAGGTTAAGTGTTGCTCATAGATTGAGGACCCACAGTTAGTGTAACACTATGAGTAATTTTTTAAAAGGTATCTGTGTGAGTGTGCTTACAATGTACTAATGGTACATTGCAGAAAAAAATCTAATTTACTTTGGAAATATAAAGAGACATTTCCATAATCCTCTAGAGAGGATCACTTTAAAAAGCTGCAGAAAGCCCTGGATGGTGTAGCTCAGTGGACTGAGCACGGGCCTGTGAAGCAAAGGGTTGCTGGTTCGATTCCCAGTCAGGGCACATGCCTGGGTTGCAGGCCAGGTCCCCAGTAGAGGACACGTGAGAGGCAACCACACGTTGATGCTTCTCTCCCTCTCTTTCTCCTTCCCTTCCCCTCTTTCTAAAAATAAATAAATAAAAAATATTTTTAAAGTGCTAAAATGCTCATAGTTTATTTTTTTAAAAAGCTGAGGAAAAACTGTATGTGGGTCCGCCAGCCTTTGAGCATATACCTCTGTGCTTCTCTCCCTCTCCCCCCACCCCACAAGGGATATTTTACAATCTACACTGATTGAGTGGGCACCGTCCTGTGCTAGTAATGTCCCTGGACTAAATCTGCAGAATATGTCTCCTCCGTGGGTGTAGCCATGATGTGTAGCTTCTACTCAGTTGCTTTTTAAAAATTCTTGTTTACGCTTTTAAACCTGACCTCCTGGGGGCTGCCCGTGTGTCTACACAGTTTGGTGAACAGCCAATAACTGGTTAATGAGTTAAAGATTGCGCTCACACATCTTGAGGCAGCTAGACTTCCAGCCTCTGCCTGTGGATCTGTGCAGGGGCTATGGAATACAAAGTTTTACTTTCTGCCCCAACTTTTACTTTCTGCTGGGCCCTGGTGCATCCCCTGTGCATATTTACTCAGCCAACCAGGATATGTGGAGAGCGTGGGCTCTTTCCAGCCTCACTTACACGTGTGGCAGTCAGGAATGCGGAGAGAGCTTCCCAAGCCTTTCTATGCCTGTGTCGTTTCCAGGATCTCTGAAGTTTTGGCTCACCCAAACTTCAGAGTGTGTGTCCACCAGTCTGTTGCTTGAGCTATTTGGGACAGATATTTATTTAGGCTACCAGAGCTCCCTTGCTCAGCCGCTACCAGGATCATTACTGTTACTGACAACGCCAGCAGGCACGGGCTTTCACCCTCTGCTCCAAATCAAGTGTGCTTCCTCCAGCAGCCACGCTGGAGTTTTCGTGGTCTGCGCTGCCCCGAGAGAACTCCAGACTATGGGGTGAAGGGAGTGATCCCAGACCAGGACATCAAAAACTCCCACTACTCTTGTGTGAAGTTCAGCAGTTTCTGATGGATAAATGCTTCTCAATTTGTCATTTGCATTTGTTCTATTTCCAGAGCCCTAAAATGGTTGCTCTTGACAATTCTGTCTAATTTATTAGTTTTTTTGAGGAGAGCTTTGCTGACTTCCTCACTCCACCCATCGAAGTCCTGCCTCTGTCCTCACTTTTAAATCTTTCACCTTCGAGTGTACCACTCAGTCACATGACATAAAACTACATTATAAGTCCAATGAGACCATAAGGAAAAATGTCTAGTTGCCTCCCTAGGCTATTATACCGCATACTTCTAGGTCTTGAGAAAGCAAGATACAACTTCCTAAAAGATGGCTGGCTACAAGATGGTTTTAGAAGACCTCTACCTGGCCCAAAGGTAAACCAAATGACAGTTTCTTTCACGTCTTGTCCAAGGACCAGGGGCAGGTCTCACCGTGGCCGTGTTTATTTTCCTTCCCTGTAAGTCATGCATTCCACTGGCTCGTATCTGAAGTTGACCACAAGCACTGAAAGCTGGCTACCTCATTTCTATATTTATCTGTACAAAAATCCAACCCAAGATTTATTCTCCTTGCTCTAATATGCCTGTTCTCTTCCTCACACAATACAGTTTTTTATAATAGAGCTGTCTCCTGTTGTTGAACCTTGCCCTACTAAAACTGCAAAGTATCCCGTGGCCGCTCAGGTCATTCAGCAAACAGGTATTACTGTTACGGTTTGTCCACCCTCCCATCCTTGATAAGAACCCAACTCCGGGAAAAAGCTAAATATAGTCTGTTATCAGTAAGAGGCAAACAGGAATCAAAGTTCAAGAATTTCTGACTCCTAGATCTATGCCTATAAATCTCCCATAATTAAAAGCACTTTTCAATATTACTATTATTATTTGGTATTGCAAGCTTGTAATAAAGCATTTCTTTTACACAACTGATCTTAAATTAACTATACATCACTTCAAACTTCTTAAAATGCTCCCCGCCCCAAAAGTCTCCAACAGCAAATGGCTTCCCGAGTTGAGCATTACATTAAATCAGGGCAAACCTCATGGCAAATTAAATTTCATTCGTGTTTCCCTTGGGTTGGTGGCACAACCTGACAGGTACCCACGAAGGAGCGCAAAACTGCACTAACAATGACCCCAAGGCAGCCAGACCTGGTCTAGCCGCGTGCACACAGGGAAGGGTCAGCCGCAGGTGCCCGCACACGAGGCGGCTTTCTGTGCGCAGCAGCTGCTCCAGACACCGTTCCAGCACAGCCATACAGTGTCGCTTGAGCAACGCACTAGTTGAGGAATGTGGACATGCCTCCTCCCGACAGCTGCGAGGAGTTTTAAATAATCCACACAACGTCTTCGGAAGCCAGCAGTCCATTACAAGTAGCATTAACTGATAAGGCGGGACTGGTTACAGGAAGGTAATTCAATTGCAAGACTCCTGACAACACCATAATCTAATACTGCTTGGGAGGAAAATCACTCTTATTATTTGACATTTTCATTAACAGAATCACCTGACTTCAGTTTAAAAAGTTGCATCAGAAAAACCAGCCTCTTTACTAGACAGATGGACCTGATCTACCTGTAAACAGTAGAATTTCTAGTCAAGCCATACAGCTGGAGTCAGGTAGGATAAACTTCCACCTGTAATTCATTTTGTTTTCTCGGTGACAGCATCCCAGATACAAACACCACTCATGGATTTGGGGGTTTTCCAGTGAAGGAGGCTCACATGTTCACGCAGGGGCGCCCAACCTTTTGGCATCTCCGGGCGACACTGGAAAAAGAGGAGTTGTCTTGGGCTACACATTAAACACATAAACACGAAAACAAACAAAAATCTCATAATGTTTTAAGTAAATTTATGATTTTGTATTGGGCCACACAGGTTGAACACCCCTGGCTAGGGCCTTATTAGAAAGACAGACTCTCAGCCCTGGCAGGTGTGGCTCAGTGGATTGAGTGCTGGCCTGTGAAGCAAGGGGTCACTGGTTCAATTCCCAGTCAGGGCAGGTGCCTGGGTTGTGGGCCAGGTCCCCAGTGGGGGGCATGAGAGGCAACCACACATTGATGTCTCTTTCCCCCTCTAAAAATAAATTAATTAAATAAAAAAAAGATTCTCAGCCCAACCCCAGACCTCCTGAATCAGAACCTGCATTTTAACAAGATTCTCAGGTTATGCCTACACACATTAAAGTTTGAGAAAGAATGACTAGAAGGGATGCCCAATAAAGTCTTTGAACTGATACCAAGAGTCTAAGCTCTCTCTCCCACACTGCACCTCTGAAACAGAAAAGAGTGAGAAGCGGCTCTCCACTGATGTTCAAAGGACAACCCTACCTGGCCGGCATTTTAAATCAACGGCCTGGAAAATGACATAAAAGAGATGCTTACTACCCTGCAGGTGGCACAGGGCAAGAGGCTGCGGATGCAGGAAGGAGCAGAGCCAAACTGTCTGGACAGGCTACGTGACAGGCTGAAGCTTTAAGTACATAAGAAGTTTTATATTTAGGCCAAAATTTTCAGTAACAGAGGCATAAGATGTTGTAAGGGTTTGCTTGGCAGCAAAACATGAAAAAACCCTGGGAGTGGATCCAAAGCTATGTCATGAACTTAACATAGTAGCATTTCAAATCAACAGGACAAAATGAATAATTCAATAAATGGTGTTGGAGTAACTGGATGCTAGCTGGAAAAAAAGATAAATTTGAACCCTTACCTCTTATACCACAATAAATTCCAGAAGGACCAAGATTTAAACATACAAACAAATCCATTGAAGTACTTAAGTAAATATGAGAAAAATATTTTTTAAATAACCTCAAAGTGGAGGAGGGCTTCTTAAGGATAAAAAGTAATCCTGATGTTTATTATACCTAAGGATACAAAATGCAGAGGTCATTTTTAAAATTGATAAATTTCACTACATTGAGAAAAAACTCTGAAAAAAAGAAAAAACTCTGCATGGTAAAACACCACTCACTGTAAACAAAGCATGATGACAATTGGCAAAATGGGGAGAAATTTACAACTTATGTTAAAGACAGAGGGGCTATCTTCTTTACTGTACAAAAACTACCAAATCATAAAAAAGAGAATAGACCAACCAGCTAAGAGAAAGCTTGCCTGGAGAGACTAAGAAGGCTGAGAGCTGCCCAAGAGCAGAAGGGCATTCTTGTGTCAGAGGGAAAAAATGAACCGTTTGTTACAATAAATGGGTGAATCAGGATTGACAGTAGAAATTCCCATGAGTTGAATGTCAGCTGAACGTAGAGAAAAACCTTCTAAGTACTAGGAGAGTCCATAAATGGATTCAGGCCAAGGCTAAACAGCCAACCTCTAAAGAAGGTTTTGGAAGAGAAAAATCACATTAGATGAAAAAAAATAAGCTACATAATCACCGAGATTCTGTCAAACTCTAAAATTATGCAATTCTATCCCAAAGAGTGTATCAGCTCTGAAAAGTTAAAAGCATGAAATCGAATAATGACAGGTTCTCAGCACCAAAAAGAGTAAGAACCATGATGCTCATTACTCTTAACTTTTTATATTTTTTCCAGTTTTTACACTTTCATTGTAAAGCTCAGGAATAACTTTGCACGGGTTTTTCCCTGACAGCTCAGCAAACAAACCAAACTGTAGGGGCTGGAGGGGAAATCAGAGAAAGAAAAAGACATAAATTATTACCAATCAATGGGATCATGCTGGCAGTGCCAGACAAGGGGGTGAAGTGGGGGCCAGACAGCGGCCCTTCCTGGGAAGGGCGAGGCCGTGGGAAGTGGTACAAACCATGCACCCAAATCCCACCTCCCTGACCCCACTCCTCAATGAGAGACAGAGAGGGGCAGTGCCGCCTCCCAGAGAAGTATTGTGTGGAGAAGCCCCCAAAGAGACTTTCTCATGGCTAACATATGCCCTCCTACCACCAGGAGACAGCCTTCACCAGGGAAGGAATGGCTGTCTCAGGAGAGGGCGGTACCCAGAGCCCCTAGAGGAAAAAACAACTCAGAGCTGTCCAGTCTGTTCCCACAGTGCTGCAGGCCAGAGACCCTCCAGTGCAGAGAGACGCAGGGAGGGCCAGGAACACCCCTTCTCGGGCGGGCGGGCGTGCTTCAGTGACCACCCCCTTCCTGGGGAAGAGGGATGGCCTAAGCCTGATGCGCGGTAAGTACTCCCAGGAACTCTGGGAGGAAAACCGGCTTCCCAGAGGCCTGGGTAGGGGAAGACGTGACCCCACAGACCCCAGTGGGAATACATGTTCCCCCAGAGACTCCCAAGAAGCCTCCACAGGTGAGGGATGCTCCAGAGACCTGATTCCCCCGACCCCCTCTCCCTACCCAGAGGCATGCTCTGAAATAGGAGGGTGGGAACCGACTAGGTCTCCTCCAGGAAAACACGGGCTGGGTCAGCCTGGGTTTGAGGAGATCTCCTCTGGCCAAGCGTTGCCTATTTGTACATAAAACTACATGCAACACAAGGCATTGGGAAAGGGCTTCACAGACATAGAACCAACAGGAGTGGTCTCCAGTGCTGTCAACTCCGCCCTCCTCTGTTTCACGGCTCCAGGACAGCCCTCGAGGCCACTGCCCCACCTGCTGCGCACCTCATTACCAATTTCGACATTACTGCACCTGCTCCATGTGTGCAGGGGGAAGAAGCTGTATTTTTAACAAGCCCCAGCCCACTTTCTGGGCCTCCCCCAGGGAAAGGAGCATTTGGCCAAACCCTGGTCCTGGCTGCTGCCACCGCGGCCCCCTCTACCCCTACCCTCCACAGTAGGGCTGTGTGGGCCACTAGCCTACCAATGCTCTCCTTCCCAGCACTGTTCCTCCAAGCCAAGTTAGGGGCGCAGAGCAGAGAATAGGGTGATTCTTCAGCCCACTGGCTTTTCTGGGGTAGAGATGGGGGGCTCTGGGATTATAGGGGTTAAGACCCCAGTAACAAAGCTCCCAAAGTCACCCGATAACCCAGCAGCCTGTACCCACCCTCCAACCTGTGGACTGTCCCCCAAGCTTAGATTAAGTCAAGCAAGGGCCATACCCTGAGTCTCCAGCCTCCCAGTCTGGGCCTTGGGGAGCTGGAGAGGTACGGGCCAAGACAGTCATGGCAGGGGCTAGGGGTTAGGGGGCAAGGAGGAAGCAGAGTGCAGGTCCCCACTACTGGGGGCAGCAATCAGCCACCTCCTGAGCAAACCTTCCTGCTCCCAACTCACCCAATCAGGCCAGAGGCACAGTCATCCCACCCCTGTCTAGCTGTCCCCCATAGCCCCAGGGCTGCTCTGTGATGCTCATCTGGATGTGGGGGGCTTAACTTTTTATTTTAAGTACATAAAGTGTTCTCTGGGGGCGGCACTGGGGCTGATCTGAATGATTTGTTGAATCATGACTCCTGCACTCAGGAGATTTGGGGTTTTTGTGGTGGAAGGGTGGGGTAATCCTGCTTTGCTCAGCCCCCACCTGCCCCAGGCTTCTCCATTACTGAAAGCAAAAGCAGAGTTCTGAGAACGAATTAGGGCTGGAAGGTTAAGTATGAGGTCTTAGTAGTATGAGTCTTTGTTGTGTAAAACTCATAAGCTATAACCCATGGGAGACACCTGGGTATCAACGTCACTTTCTCTACAGTCTGAGTATGAGCTCCAAAGCACAAACATTGCAAGGTAGGAATGAAAGATGAGCTGTGTTCCAGAAGCTAGTTTGCAGGTCAGTCGGGCAGAGCTAAAAATGCAGAGCAGGAGGGAAGGCAAGTCAGCTCACCAGTGTATGCTGAACCCACAATGGGTCAGAGACACTGGACACTGGCAATCTACAAAGTAAAATAAAACTCAGAACTGTTTCATCTGTCTTGAAGTCTAATGCTTAAGGCAAAGGAGTGTAACTGGGGCAGGCTGGGGAGGCTAAGGAAATCTGTGCAGACTCTGAAGGGGACTCCTTAGGTGTCCCTGAAACTTTAGAAGTCGGCAAGAGTGTCTATTCTGGCATCCACTTGCACTTCACAGTCTAGTGCTTCCTCTCACCCCAGTAAGGATGTGCCGCTGAGTACTTTTAGCCATGACTGGAGAAAGTTTTCAGTTCAAAAACACATACTGAAAAGAATAAGTAAGGAGAAGGAATAAGACACTTATGAGGTAGCAATAAATAAGAAATAAGCTCAAAGAGGAGATAACGAATTATTTTCAAGCATCAATGCCTAAAATGCAAGAGAGAGTAAAAATGTGTAAATTATGGTGCAAAAAGAGAACCCCCCATGAAAGTGGGGGAAAGAGGATGCCTTGCGCCTGAGTTTCTCTACAGGCCATCAGGGGGCACCATCAGCCCAGGACAACGTGGCTGTAGGCAGGGCACAAGAAGCATAGGACTGGATAGTCCCATGTTGGGAAATACTATACTAACCTAGAAACTATTAAAAATGTTTTCCCAGCCAGGTTCACAGAGAAAAAAGATTATTAAAAAACTAGCAAAACCCGTTATCTGCCATTTACTTCTATATTTGCTTATTCAAATCAGCAAGGGCAATGACAGACAGTGTCACCTGGTATCCAAAAGTGTGGAAGGCCAGAGAAGGCTGAAGAAACTTCCTTCATACAGAAGCCCTGGCTGCTCTGACCTCAGCAGAAAGGACGGTCAGCCTGTGGTGGGGGCGGCCCCACGGCCCAGGCTGCAGTATGAAGGGATTAAATGAATAGGGATTTTCAGGCCCAGGTAAGAGACCTGGAACAATTTACATACACTTCAGGAGTAAGTATGTTTTATGGATATATTACACTAGCTTTTCCTATCACCGAGAAATTAGAATAAACATGAGGTATAGAGCACTAGCATCTGAAAAAGGAGGAAGTTAAGTGTCTTGCTTAGTATCACACTTAACCAGGACAAGTACACTAGTGTAACTCTTACTGGTCCCATTAGACACTTTTGTGAATAATTTAATTCATGATGGGGAAGAAAAAGGAAGGAAGAACGGCTTTAAGGTGCATTTAACAAAAAGGTGTGGCAAATATCTGAGCCTGGACACTACATACAAGCAAATCTCTCTGGGAGACTTTGTGTGGCTCTCGGACCTCCAACCAGCTGGCAAGCGAATCTAAGACATCTCCTGACGGGTATTAAAAACTGTGAGCATCAACAGCTGTTCTGATGACTTGTACCAGGGTTCGCAGCATCCTCAGCCCTAAGTGCCAGCCAACAATGAGGCCTCCAGTGGCTGCACATGCAGACAGACAGGAAGGAGGCTGAAGGAGATGCAGACGGGAGCGGAGAGAGAGGACAAACAGGTTTAGTGGTTTAGACAGCATGGAATGCCACTCGAACTAGCATTAAGTGACGTCCCTGGATGCTAGTTGTTTTCACCTGTTCCCATAGTGGACAAAAATGGTTATTCACCTACGCAATTTAATAATATTATCTTAAAATTTCCTTAACACAACAAACCTGTTACAAATACTGTTTTTTTACATCAGACGCTCGGGGTTTGGGAGTTGGCCCAGAGGAGGTAAAGAGCTTTTGGAATCAGGGAGGCAGCTTTGAGAGGGAGGGTTGGAGAGAGTGGAGGGGCGCACACTGCCGGGCATCTGCTAGGCGTTTTCTAGGCGTTTTCGTAAGTGATCTCATTTACTCCTGACACCAACGAAGGTGCGTGTTGTTATCTCTGCTCTATAAATGACAAAACACACCTAGGGGAGGGTCTCAAAACCCGTGGAGCGGCAGAACCAGATGCCGATCCCAGGCCCTGAAGGACGGCTGCCTTCCTCTCCTCCAGCGGGCAGCACCCACTCTCCTGGCGGCAGGGGACAATGACTCTGAAGCCCATTCCTTCATTCAGGATGGTTCCTCATGGCCGCCGTGTCCTGGGGCACAGCTGCAAAGCAGAAGCAGCCATGAACAAAGCAGACCCACTGCCCTACTCCGTAAAGCCAGCTGTAAAGCTGGAGCGAGGCAGTGTGACACAATGAGTCGATACAATACACAGGCAACAGAACATTGGAGAGTAGTAATGACTACTAAAAACACGACACAGAAAGGACAACGGGGCAAGGGCCCTAATTCTGAGTGGTTGGGGAAGGCTACACTGAGTTGGTAACAAAATGCTACGAACTGAAAGATAAGAACCAGCCTGCAAACAGCCAGGGGCAGAACATATCTAGGTTTGGAAGCAAATGCCCCGAGGCAGACACAGACTTGTTGTGAAACAGAAAGAGACCTGATGGCTGAAGCAGGACAAGGAGGGAATGAGAGAGGCCAAACTGATGCACGAGGGCAGGTCCCACTGGTGTTGAGACAGAGGTGACTAGGGGTGGATCAGAGGTCTTTACCAAGCAGGGAAATGACATGCTCTGACTAGTGTTTGGGAAAGGGGACTCTGGCCACTAACAATCTGGACAAGCTAGTGGGAAAGTAGTGGGGGGCCACTGGGGAGGCTGCTGCCTGAGTCCAGAAGACAGACAGTGGTGACTTCCTAATAGGATAGTGGCAAGAGAAGCTGAAAAAACAGGCACAGGTTTGAGACAGACTCTGGAGTTAGAATGTACAGAACGAACTTGCTGACAGGTCAGATGTGGAGAGATCATGAAAAAGGAAAGAAGCCAAGATGACCCCTAGGTTGCTGGCGCAAGCAACACGGTGAATGGTGATGCCCACTTACTTAGATGAATAAGGGATACAATAAAGAGACCTGTTTCAGCAAGGCTGAATGTGAGGTATCTGTCAGATATTCAGATGGGGCTATCAGGTAGGCATAGATAGACACATTTCGAGATCAATGGAAAAGTCAAGCTGGAGACCATGTAAATTTAAGAGACACCTATAAGACTAATGTTTCTCTTAACTAGAAGAAAATACAGGATTTCTTAGTGATCTAAGGATGGGGAAAGATGTCTGAAATATGATATCAAAAAGCACAATTTTTAAAAGGTACACGGAACAGGAAGCATAGTAGGTGAGTACAAAACAGACAGAGGGAGGTTAAGAATAGAATAGGAAACGGAGAAGCCAAAGAACTTCCATGTACGACCCAAGAACATGAACTAAGGGGCGGGGGAGTGGTGGTGGGAGGGGGGATTACAGGGGAGAGGGGAATAAAAGGGAGAAAAAATGGGACAACTATAATAGCATAATCAATAAAACATATTTAACAAAACAAAACAAACAAAAGCACAGTTTTTTTACTTGAAAAAAGTGACGGAGATGACTGTCAAAACAGGATTTCTGCTGGGTAAAGGACACCATGAACAAAGTTTAAAGATGGGTGAGTGCCAGAAGATGACATGTGCAACATTTATAACTGATTCAGGGTTAATATCTAGAACATACAAGGTACTTCACTGGGAAAAAAGAAAAGAATATGAGTAGGTCATTCATATGAATAGGTCTCTGTATAACCAAAGAGTAACCAGGTTGTACAGAGACCTGCATCCTCACTAGTAATGAGGGACATATGAGTTAAAACAAAATAGGCAGTGCCCTCAGTGGTCCCCCGGATCTGCCTCTTGCTTCTACAGCGTTTAGATGGAACAGACCCAGGGACACCCCTTCTTCCAGCCTCCAACCACTCCCCCAACCTCTTTTCTAGTCACCACCTTTGGAACAACTCAGCCATCCTTGGCCTCCAAGACCAGCCAACACCGTTTTCTTTTCTTAACCTTAATTCCTTATTGCTGAGCAACCATGAATTGCCAAATTGGTCATAGTTATTCTACAAGGTGGAGGCTGCCATCACCCGCCTGGTCACCCTGCATCTGCGGGTCCCCTGCCCCCACCTCTACCCCTCTCTGGGCTTCTACTCCCACCTCCTCGGTGTGGCTCTGGAGGTGGAGGCCACTTCAGCGAGTTGACTGAGGAGTGCGAGGGAGCCCAGCATCTTTTAAAGATGCGAAACCAGCACAGTGGCTGCCTTCTCTTCCAGGGCGTGCTGAAGCCTTACCAAGATGAGTGGGGTAAAACTCAGCGCGCCATGGAAGCTGCCAGAGTCAGGAGAAGAACCTGAACCAGGCAGGCCCTTTTGGATCTGCAGGCCCTGGGTTCCACACGGGCCATTATCTCTGTGACCCCCTGGAGACCCACGTCCTGGATGAGCAGGTGAAACTCATCAAGATGGGCAACACCTGACTCACCCCCGCAGGCTGGGCTGAGTGAGTGTCTCTTTGAACGGCTCATCCTCCAGCAGGACTTCGGAACTAGAGGCCTTTGAGGGACTCCGCATCCCCGTGGGGTCTGGCTTTTGCTTGAGCCAGTCCCTGAAACCACTAAGCATCCTTTTAACTATCCTGGAGCCCTCTCCCATGCACTGGACCAAAGGGAAACAATAAAGCTTTCTGCAGCAAGAGAAATTTTTAAAGAAAACAAGCAAACAAACAAACAAGGTAACACACGGCATCTGCCAAACTGACGACTGTCTGGACGTCAGACAGTAAGCGCTGCACTCGGTGGTGGGAATACGAAGGCAGCGATCGTGTACTACTCAGTGAAACGAGTCGTGAGTGCACTCTGCGGCCCAACACATGCTTGTTGGTATTTAGCTAAAGAAACTCTGGGACACGCCCCTAAGAAGACATCCCTGAGGACTCTCATCAGAGCGCTGTTCGTGGTGCAGGGGATGGAGAACAGTCGAGGTGTCCCTCACTAGGGGAACAAACAGATACACAAAACGTGGTGGACGAGTGGTGAAATCCATAAAGTAGCTAACGTTAATAGAACTTAAAATATAGCTCCAATAAAATAGCTATTTTATTTATATAAATTTTAAAAACACTGTAAAGGATATTATTTACATAAACTTACAAAAACCACTGTAAAGGATACAAACATATCCAAGGATAAATATTAGGCACATTAGAGAAGACGATAATGGAAACTGGGAGTGGGAATGGTAGAAGAGATGGAAAATGGCAATAATGGGAAATAATAAAAGGAGAGGAGTCTCACAATGTCAATATAATGTTCAATAAACTAAATAGTATGACAAAGTCAACTCTGCACTGGAGATCTTAAAAAAAACCCAGAAACCAAACGTATGGGGTAAAAGGAATGTTCCTTCTGTTCAAACTGCCTGACATTTTCTCCACTGACTCATCCGACTTTAACAGGCGGGGGGGGGGGGGGGGGGGGGGGGGCGGNGGGGGGGGGGGGGGGCGCTGTGTCAGAACATAAACGTGGCCGCCACTGTACTGCGCATCCACCTTTACCAGGGCATCGATCATATTGCTGAAATTATATGTAAACCCGACTGTCTTCCCACCTGGAAAGTTATATCCTTAAGGGTAGGACTGTATCACATTCATTCTCATAAACCCAGAACTCAGCTCAGTGGCCAGTGCAAAGACTGTATTTAATAAATGCTGACTGCTTGACTGGTTTGTTAGTTGGTACACTGGATGAAAACTAAGTCAAAATTAGAACCTAATCGAACAGTTTCAGCTTAGGTTTACACTTAGTTCTTGACTATTGCAACGCAGTGAGTGTTCAATGACTTACCATCGGACATGGCTGAATGTCCCTCCCAGCATCAAATGTATCAAATGCATCCATGTGGATGACAGACACATGAACAAAATGACAAAATTCAAGTTGACTCTATGGCTGCAAGGAAGGTGATGATGCTACAGCAAAATGAAAAGTGCGGATGATGAAAGTTTGTTTTAAGTAGGGAAAAGCTGAGATGTAGCACGAGCCAGAGAATCCCGCTGCCTGGCAGTGTGAGGCAGCGCCAAACCTCTGAAATCGCCATTTGACACTACGTGTACAACATGTGAAAACCCTTAATATTTTTTAATTTTTTATATTGATTGAAGAGAGAGGAAGGGGGAGAAAGAGAGACAGCGAGTGAGAAACATGGATTTGTTGCTCCACGTAGTTACACATTCATTGGTTGAGTCTCGTACGTGCCCGATGGGGGGTCCAACCGGCAGGCCCGGCATACCAGGATGATGCTCTAAACAAGTGACCTGCCCAGCCGGGGCTTGAATATTTTTAAATCAGTTTGAGTAGAGTGTACATACAATAAAATGCACCCACTTGAAATGAACAGTGGGATGAGTTTCAAAGTACGCATCTGAGTAGCCACCACCGCCGTCAAGACACGGAACATTCCCAACACCCACAGGCTCTGCGGGCCCGTGCGGTCGTCCCCCTCTCACCCCAGGTTCCAAACAACAGCTTGATTTGCATCTGTTAAGATATCGCTCTTTATATATTTTTAAATGTAAAAGAGTTGAACTTTATATTTGGAAAATCAAACATACGCACAGTGGAACACCATAACAGACCCGACCCGTCTAACACAGCCCAATGCACGAGCGACCCTGTCATCCACACTCCCGCCCGCCCCTGCCCGGATGACTCCCAAACAAATCCCACACACCATTTCTCTCCGTATGTAGATACTTCAGTACATATCTCTGAAGAGTGCTGTTTTAAAACATATCCACCCCACCACTTTCACCGTCACTTAATATAAGTTTCTCAATACATCAAATACATGGTATCCATGTTTCTCAGATTGACTCACATTTTTTTCTTTTTGTTTCTCTGCTCAGATCTATATATATTGGTTTGTTCATCTGATAAGTCTATCTATAGGTTCCCCCTCTATCCTTTCTCCCCCTTACTATTTATTTGTTGAAGAAACTGGTTTGTTTTCCTATAAAGCACCTGCAGTTTGAAATTTGCTAATTGTATCCCCCCAAACATAAACAGTTTCGCTGTCCCTTGTGTTCCCTATAAATTTATTTGTAGGCTTTAACAAATTCAGGTTTTATTTTAGCTGGTGAGGCTCCCTAACCTGTGGTATTGTGCACATCTATCAGGAGATATACATATATAACATCGCCCATTCTATTTTTGTCTCACTTTTTGAAGTAAAGTCTTTTCCTGAACTAATTGACAACAAAAACATTTACTATAGTTTATCAGACTCGTTTAATCTAGAGAAGTATAAAGGTGCAGGACACTGATTCTCACTCACCAGACTGAGTCTGGATTCTGGTGCTCCTACAAAAACAGTACTCCTTGAGTTACCGTCTGAAATACTCAGAGGTTCCACCCATCGTACCTGTGCATCGTGTGCCTGGAGCTACGCAGTCCGCATCCCCAGCCACGGCCGTCTTTCTGTGGGGGTCACGTCACCTCAATTATACTTTTAGCTCATGAAGAAAGATATGCAGCCTCACGCCCCCCTGCCCACCACAGCCAGCTCTGCCCAAGCAGCCCTGGTGAGTGGCAATGCCCGGGCCTCTCTCTGCTGTGGAAGGCCCTCCTCTAGCCTCTTTTATTAGTAATTCTTCCCAACCTTCCCCCGCAGTCAGCACCATCCACATCTCACCAATCAAAAAACAAAGGTACACAGAAGAAACATGAACAGTGACTCAGTGGAAGGTTACAATGAGAACTCAAAACTCAGTTCAGAAAAACCTGCTGAGTTAAGCGTGGTTCTCCTTTAATGCTCCTCCTCCCCTTCGGGGAGACCAGTAAGTCTCAACAATAGGAGTGCATGGGGGGGAAAGGGCTGCAGGCACTGCCTAGACAAAGAACCAGAGGGCCTTCTTGCTTTCTTTGTCAGCACAAGTCCCTGCTTGACAAGAGCTAAGTTATCACAAAGGAGAATAAGAATCATTTAAATTAAAGGGATAACCCATGCAGTTTGGGATGGGGAAGAAGAGGAAATCAGCTGATGTTCTAACCTCACAGAAGCCCAGGGGGAGGCACGTTACAGCTGCACTAGGCAGAAGAAGTTAAGAGTCACCAGCAGAACATGGGGAGGGGGGGTGGTTCTCTTTCTTCCCACTTTGCTAAAACCCTCTGCGCCCCCCCCCACACACACACAGTGCTGTTCGAACAGCTACAAGGCTCTCCAGCGCCAGCCACCTCCCACTCACCTCTGTGCTTGGCTAATTTTTTACTGCCTTCAGAAATAAAAGGTAGACCTATTATGCAAATAATCACTACCTGGTAACACGTGTTCCAGAAGCTCAGGCCTCTGCCTAACAGCATAATCTTCACTACAAAAGGAGAGCGCTCTCCCTCATCCCTGCCTCCACCCCTGGACAAGCACAGATTAAATTAAGAATTCTCAAAATTCCCAATGGTGTCAAAAGCATTTAAAGTTGCCAGGTCAAAGATTCGTTTTTGCAGCAGGCAACCACAAAGGATTTCAGTGTTACATACAGTGGAAATGATTGCACGAAATTCTAAATATGGACAGACAGTAATTTAAATTCTTTTTCTTATGGCTAATACTATTTTCTCAGTTCAATATCTGATTCTAAGTCAGGCTCCAATTAAGGAAAGCAAGACCCAGTTTTCTGGTTCCTCTGGGATTTCCTTGCCCAAGGATTACCTGGTCTGTCTGTCAGTTACGAACCTGCTTCCAGTCACTGCTCTGCTGGACCCTGTCATGACTAACAGACGTGTCTCAGGACTAGGAAACACCCCAATGACGCAGAGTCAAAGGGGAAGTAAGGCCCAAACAAGCAACGCTCACCCCTGGCCTGGTGCTTTCCCAGCAGGCCTGCTGCTGTCCGCACCAGCTGTGTCAAGTTGGCAAATGAACCTGCCTAGCTTTTGATTTCCTTTTCTCTAGCCGACTGACTCACGAGAGCCAAAAGGTGGAAACAACCCAAATGTCCATGATAAAAAGAGAGACATGGGGAAAAAACAGTCCCTCTTTTTCAGCCGTATATTCTGCTGTCTACCTGGGACACCTGAAATTACAACAGACCACGTGAGACCATGGGGAGCCAGCCAGGACAAGCCAATGTGCTGAAGATAGCAGGGCAGGAAGAGAAAATGAACTTGAGCCGCTGAATTAACCAACATTGGATTCACCCTATCTCTAGACTTCTTGTTATTGGAAATATCTCCAGACTTCTTGTTATTGGAAATACTGTGTGTGTGTGTTTAAGCCACTGAGTTGACTTTTCTGTTTCTTGAAAGTAAAAACATTCTAACTGGTAACACTATGGACCTAAAAAGTCTGGTGCATCACGAGACTCATGCAGCAATGGAAGGCAGAGTTGGGTCTCTATAGATAAAACAAACAAAACAAAGCAGAGCATCCTGTTCAGGTTATTAAAACTTGAGAAAGGGTTTAGGCCAGGTCAAGAACAAGGTTACAAGGAAAAGTGCAGTCAGCGGACCCACACATTTAGCAATTCACAGATAAACTTGGACCTGGAAACCAGCCTGGAGGAAGTGATGGTGCTTCCTTTCAGGAATATTAACTAGAAGACCGTGACCGTGAAGACAGTCTCTGCGTGCACAACACCGTGAGGGGGTCACTACTCTCACAACCAGGAGAACGCCGAGCACAGAGGAGCTAAGTGACTTGCCCAAAGTCACCCCATTCAGGCATTTTTCTTCACCTGCAAGTCTCCCTGTTTTCATTAAATAACTGCCACACATCATTCTTTTTTTAAAAAAATACTTTATTTATTTATCTTTAGAGGGGAAGGGAAAGAGAGAGGAAGAGAAACATCAATGTATGGCTGCCTTTCCTGCATCCCCTGCTGGGAACTGGCCCCTGCCGGGAACTGGCCTGCAACCCAGGAATGTGCCCTGACTGGGAATCGAACTGCGATCGTCTGGTTCGCAGGCCGGTGCTCAATCCACTGAGCTACACCAGCCAGGGCTGCCACACGTCATTCTGATTTCAACTTAAATACACATCACCTCCTTAGGAAAATGCTTCTTTGAATAAGTGTCCAAACAAGGTCCAAAGCTCCTACTGTATCCACTGACTTCCACGCTGTCTCACAGAAGCACTGTGTACACTCACGACTATTTAAACATCTGTCTTCCTTACCAGGATACACAGGCCCTGAGAACATTCTGTCTAGCCCACCACCATGCAGTATTCCCAGAGCTGAGCACCAGTGCCTTGCCCATAAGGTGCTCCCCCGTCCAACAGACAGCAAGTAAGCAGCTGCCTACAACGCAACGGGAGGCAGAGAGAGGTTCGCACAGGACTCCAGAAGCACAGCACAGAGGGTGCGGGAAGGCTCTGTGGACATGTCCCTTGAACTGGGCTTTGAAGGATAAGTAAGTCAGCAGAAAAAGAAATGATAAGAAAGGTGTTCTAGGAAGACAAAGTATAGGTAAGTGTATAGAAAAGAAAGGGGCCATGAAATTAAGGGGAACTATCACTAGCTCACTAAAGTTGGAATTTGATATTAGGTAGAAAAACATCGAGGCTTCAAGACAGGAAGATTCAGTCTATATCCAAAGACAGCAATATGCTGTACAGACCTCTACAAAATCTAAACCAATAGATATGATGAAAGCACTTACTGTACATCAGACCCCAGGCTAAGCACTTCGCCCGCACAGTTTCATTTCACCTTCGCAACCCCCTGAGCAGTGTGATTCCCATGAGGAAGTAAGATCACACACAGCGCGTAAGTACATGGCAAAGCCAGGCTTTGAACCGCAGCTACATTACCATATTGTGCTGTGTTTAATGCACACTGTTTTGCTCCAATTTTTGAGGGAAAAACAAGGATGTGCATTATACATAGGTGGTACTTGAAATACCTTGTATCTGTTCTTGTGTTTTATAATTATTAGTTACATAAAATTTCTTGTACTACAATGTGTTCAAAAATAAATGCTAAAGTTTCTTTATAATACAAAAAACCAAATATCTAAAGATAAACAAATACATAATTAATTAAAATGAAAGGTTCATTTTTCCTGAAAGTTTGGGCCAAAAATGTGGGTGCACATTATACACGGCAAAACACATACACGACTCCAAAGCCTCTTCTCTTAACCACAAAACCTAATCCTGCCCAGCTTACTGTGCACTGATACGTAATACAGCTGCGTGTAATTCAAACAGTAGTTACCGTGATTCTACTGGGAAAGCTGCCTATTTAAAGAAAGCCCACATCTTTTTCATTAAACAAATCATAAACACAAATATCTCATACATTGAGTTTGCTTGAAAAAGTATATAATTGGCATTCAATAAACTTTTATGAATTGAGATCAAAGGAAAATTATTCAAAAACAGAAAATGCAGTGTCCTGAGTAAGTACCTCTAAACCTTCAAAAATTATGCTAAACAAACATTAGCAACTCCCTGGTTTAAGTCTCATCAGAACTAACCTTCCTAGGGAGAATTGAAATTATTCCTTAAACAGCTCAATAATTGAAAATGAGTGAAAAGGAAAGAAACTTGACATATAGATGATGGGACCCAAAAAATCTCTTCTCTATCATCACCTGCTTTAAGCATGGCAAAATGATAATATGATTGAATGTGTTTACATGGCTAGACATATGCTTTATACGTCAATTCAAGATAAAACATGAGCTAGAAAATTTACCATAAGGAAAAGTTCTGGCTCAGAGAACTCAGTGTTTAGGAAGCCAGCTACCAGCAAAAATGCAAATGTACTAAGTCACAGCTGATGAGCTATTACTGAATCACTGAAACAAACTGCAAGATCTTTGCTTTTTAAAATGTCTCACAATATCAGTAAGAGTTCACAGACTGATAACAATTATTGTAGTTACACTAGATTAAATACATATTAGTGCCAAGGTTTTTTTTTTTACTTTTATTGACTTTATTGGGGTGACACTGGTTAATAAAACTATCTAGGTTTCTGGTATACAACACTATAATTCATCATCTGTGTACTGTGTTGTGTGTTCACCACCCGAGTCGTCTCTTTCCATCACTATTTATCCCCCCTGTAGTGCCAGGAGTATTAGGAACACAACCTCATCTTGTTCTTTTAAAGTTATTCTCATAGCCTCATTTTCAGATGAGCTACTAAGGCACAAAGCGTTTAGAGAAGTTGCCCAAGATCAGTGGGCAGAAGGGACAGAGCCGGGACTCACACACAGCCTGTCTGAGGCCGAAAGGCATGCTCCCCCCACCACGCAGTGCAACAATCATGCTCTGGTCTACTGAGCTGAAAGGTACCCAGCGGTTATCTAGTTCACTCACTCATCGACCCAATCGCTTAGAGAGACTTGCAAGGAAGTCAAAGGACTTTCCTGCTGTCTTTTGGCTAGTTTACAGCACAGCTGGGAGCGGACCCCAGATTTCCTACCCTTCAGGCAAGCACATTTTGACTCATGCCAGATACTCTCTTTTTGAAGAATGTTTAAAAATCCCCATAACTAAATTCAAAATAGACAAGAACGATGTAAGTGCCTGGCACTGTGCCCTGAGGTGTGCGCGCGTTATATTTTGGTGGGAGATAGTAAAAGAGAAGTCTCAAGCATTTCCTGTGCACAACTTGTAACCAGCCGGCAGAAGGTACAGGATTTCATGTGTGCCTTCTGACTACCAACATTTTTTCAGCCCTTGCATGTCATTAGGGTATTAAAAGCATTAAAGCAGAAGTTGGCAAACTTGTTCTATATAAGGCCTAAATATCTGAGGCCGTGTGGATCATACTGTCTGTTGCAAATACTCCATTGTATCATGTTAGAAAGAAAAAAGCAGCCAGGGACAATAGTTGAATGAGTGTGGCTGTGTTCCAATAAAGTTTAATTTATGGGCACAGGAATCTGAATTTCAATAAATGTTCACAAACCCCAAAATACCATATTCCTTTTCTTTCTTTTTTTTCCAACTACTTAAAAAGGTACAGCTTTCGGGCTACAGAAAAGCAGGTTGTGGGCCAGAGAGCATCTGCTGACCCTGCATTAAACCAAAGAAGTTCCTGCAGTCAGAAGAGATCAAATGCACAGAGTGAGCCACAAAGCAAGGCCACAGTGCTACTGATCCTGTAGACCTTCTCGGGCCGTCCCCTGCCCCCACCCCACTTTGGGGAGGTGTCCCACTTTTGTGTTCTCACTAAAACTTGCGCCTATTTCTATCCTATCACTTACCATAATATATTACATTGATTATTCAATTGTCTGTACCTCCCCAAATCAAGAAAAGGCTGTTTTTATTTTTAATTTACATTCCTAGCTGACATGATGCTCAAGAAATCAAAAACAAAAACTGGGGAAGGGTGAGAAGGAATATAAAACAGAAATAATCTTGGAATGCCTTACTTGCCCTTACGCAGAAAACAGAGCAAGGCCCTGCCAGAGGTTCATCGGCGTGTGCCCAAGGAGTTAAGCCCGTGGTTCGCCCACTCCTGCATCTGTTACCAATCCACGTTGCTTACATCCCAGAATGTGCACCAACCCCTCAATCTACCCGCTTTATTTTTGCCTCCCTCATGGCCAGGCATCTGACTAACTTGTTTAGACTGATCTGGATGCGAAAGGCCTAGGCATTAATTTAAAATGACCACTGGGTCTCCAGAAAGCCTTCAGGGCACCCTGGGGTTCCACAGAACACAAACCGAGGGATGACGGGCCTACAACACTAGCCTCGGAAATGAATGATGGCTTCAAATCATTTAAAGAAAACCTGAAAAGCCGCAATTACCAGATATAATAGGAAAATCAACAGGGCGGAGGCCACCTCATCATTATCATATCAAACATAACAGAGAAATAAACATATTTCAATCCCATGTGCTTGGATGGATGACCCTCTACTGCACGATCCCTAACCTTTTCTATGCCATGGCTCCTTTGGCAGTCTGGAAAAGCCAGTAGGCCCCTTCTCGAACACTGGTTTTTTGTTTTAAAATTTTTATTTATTTTTAGAGGAAAGGGAGGGAGAAAGAGAGGAAGAGAAACATCCATATGTGGTTGCCTCTTGCATGCTCCCTACTAGGGACCTGGCCCATAACTCAGGCATGTGCCCTGACTGGGAATCGAACCAGTGACCCTTTAGTTTGCAGGCTGGCACTCAATTCACTGAACCACACCAGCCAGGGCTCAGAGCACTGTTTTTGAATGCATCAAATATTATGCATAGTTTTGTTTACTTTTTAATATTTAACAGTGTCTTTTTAAATTTTTAGTTGATTTTAGAGAGAAGGAGAGAGAGCAGGGGAGAGAGAGAGAGGGGAACATCAATTTGTTGTTCCACTTATTTATGCATTCACTGGTTGATTCTTCTATGTGCCCTGACTGGGGATCAAACCTGAAGGGCAATGCTCTAACTAACTGAGCTACCTGGCCAGGGCTATGCATAGTTTTGAAAAGGAAACTTGCCCTGACTGGTATAGCTCAGTGGGTATGTGTCATCCCACAAAGAGAAAGGTCAGCAGTTCAGTTCTCAGTCAGGGCACATATCTGGGTTGTGGGCCAGGTCCCTGGTTGGAGCATTGTGAGAGGCAACCAACAGATGTTTCTCTTACATATCGATAATTCTCTCCCTCTCTTTCTTCCTCCCTCCCCTCTCTCTAAAAATAAATAAATAAAATAAAATAAAAATAAAAAGGAAATCCGTAGGGCACCTGCAAGCCAGGCAGCAAGTGGGGTGAGGGAGCAGCACCTGCTATAGCGCCATGTTGTTGCCCCTGGCCTGTCTGCACGGCCAGGTGGAAAATAAACAAACAAATAAGAAACTCATTACAATAATAATTAAGCCACACTACCTCCCCTGCCACTTCCTGTTTTCTTTTCCTGCTTTATTTTTTCTGTTTAGCATTTGTCACTACCCAGCACGGTATTGCCCTTGTGCTCCCTCATGTAGATGTTTCCCAGATAAAAGCCAATTTCCATGAGGGCAGGGCAGTTTACCTGTCTTGTTCACCATTCTATTTCCCAAACCTACAAAATGCCTGATATGTAATAGATACTCAGTAAATATTTCTTGAGTTGTTAAATAAACTTCTTATGTCCTATGAGCTGTACTCAGACAAATCAAAGGCAGGCGGGCCTTTGAATCATCCTTAGGAAAGGTAGTAGACAATATTACATACATACAAGTAATTTCTTGGTAGACACTGGAGCCCTTTTATAAACACAATCTTATTTATCCACAATAAGCTTAATATCTAGTGACTCAGGGCAAACAAACCGTGTGAGGCAGTAGTGAACAAAATGCATGAGCCAGGTCTCTTGCTTCCTAACTCTGTCCCTTCCCTTTGCCCTATGCAGCTTTGGCTTCGCTGTCTTCAGGTACAGTCTCCTTCCCACTGACGGTGGCTGTTTGTACACTAACGGTGAGAGGCGCTTCCGGGGATCTGAGCACACTCATTCATACCAAATAGCTACACATTCCTCTACAACAAGGTTCTAGGATTTCCAACTTCTTGCCAAAGTAATTCTTGAATAGAGGAAATGGTTTTCTTTTAAAATACATCTAATCAAATAAATTAAAAGGTTAACAAGAAGTTAAGCCCCTCAGGCATAAAAGGTTGTTTCATATAGTCCCAAGAGGAAGGAAGCTTAAAGTCACGACAACTCAAACCACCAGAGAAATGTAATCATTTCCACCAACTGCAACACCTTCACTCTATAGTGTGTGACAAATCAGAAACCAAAAAAAGAAAGGGAGGAAGGAAGACGAGGGTAACAACAAGGCCACATAATGAGATTAAAAACTGTCCTCAGACTGTTTCATAACCAAGCAACCAGTCAAAACCTAACAGGAAGGCAGTCTGGCCCTTCTTGGGCGGCTAAAACCAATGTCAGCTTGCTCTCCACCCCTACTCTTTGCCAAAAGCAGAGCTGAGGAAATGTGCTTATGTCATGAGAGTTTCTGAGATACTCAAAATGTAACTTTCTAATTCTGCTCATACATCAGAATTTTCCATATTTGTCGATCTTCCTATGTACAGGACAAGAAAATGTGAAGAAACGGGGTTTTTTTGCATTTGATTTTAATATTTCCAGTGCTAATAAACTAGCAACAGCTGGTCATCAGTATAGGATGCCAGAAAGTTCCACGGCAACGATGTATATTAATAGGATTTCAAAATGAAAAAGAAGGAAAGGAGGGGTACGTTTTTCACATATGCTTGACTCCAGCTCAGTGGGAAAACATTAACCCTCTATAACTAAGTGCTGGCTTCTCATACGGTTCTAGAAAGGTATGCTTTTGAACTGACCAGGTAAAATTTTAAGATAATTTTCTAACTACTTGGAGTTGCTATGGCTTTGTAGTCATACCTGAGAAAGCCCTGAAGATACAGTGATAAATAAAAGCCACAATCCCAGAGAACTTGTATTCAACTATCTCTTACAAAAGTTTGCAAATAGTGTCATTTCAACATTACAATATCAGAGAGGTATTTCGCACCCCCATAAGCTTTTTAAAAAGGTAGTATAATTAATTACATAACTGAATTATAAAGGAAAAAACCTCACAAATTATTTACATTATTCTAAATTCACTTTCGGATTGACTGTTAGAGTGAAAATTAGAAGTAAACTAAATACCCATTTAGTGGAAGTAGTTAAATGCACTGTGTTTGGTCCATTCTGTGGAATACTATACAGCTATTAAAAAGAATGAGAGAGACCCCTAAGCACAGAAATGGAAAAATCTCCAAGATACCCTGCTATGGGGAATGAGCACGCTGAACAAGTCTTGGTGATTCTGCTGTACAAAGTATTTGTATGAATCTGTATATATATTGCATTTGAATGCTTTGGGCAAGATCTAGAAGACCACAGTAGATGCCAAATTCTTAATTGTGATTTAGTCTGGGGAGGGCATGAGAAGTAAGGGAGCTTTGGGAGGATTTTCGCATCATACTCTATATAGGGCTTAAATGTTTTGTAAGGTGGTATATATATATATATCACTTATGAGTAAAAAAGTATTCATTAAGGAAGAAAGGACTAGATTCTATGAAGGGAAAAAAACCAAAACATGAAAACTTGCTTGATACTACATTCTAATAATGTCGGAGCAAGAGAGTGACCTTTAGACAGTCTTCTAGACACCACCCCTCAATGTAGACCGTTTTTAGTTCAGCCTCTAAATTGATAGCAACAGAATAAATCATAAAGACTGAGATTTTTGAAGTGGTACACCTACACTACAATCAAAACATTCAAGTCATCATATCTAAAACAACCGAAGTTTAAAATATTCCTATCAAGCTAAACGAGCCGCATTTTCTTTTCCTGTTGTATTGTAAAACAGCCACGCTTCCGACAGAAGTACTCATTCTTTGGTACTGAAGCCCCACCAGCCAAGTTCCATTAGAACACCTGGAAATAGCCAATAGCACTGCAATTAAAAAGATGCTTTGCCAGCTAGATATAGAAGACCAGAGACCCAAAAGATGCTGATACTCATTCATAAACAAGAATGTCAGCATGCCTGGGATGAGTCAGCAGGAGGCCAGGAGACCCTGAAATTTAAAGTTATCTGCCCAAGGAGCAGGGAGGTAAACACGACAAAAGAGCCCCAGTGTTCTTGCATGCAGACACCAGAAGATTTTTCATCAACTTTATTGAGATATAGTTTGTATAAATACAATGGACTAATTTTAAATTCTTTTTAAAAAGATTTTATTTGTTTCTTTTTAGAGAAAGGGGAAGAGAGACATCGATGTGTGGTTGCCTCTCACATGTCCCCAACCAGGACCTGGCCCATAACACAGGCATGTGCCCTGACTGGGACTCAAACCAGTGACCCTCTGGTTTGCAGGCTGGCACTCAATCCACTGAGCCACACAAGCCGGGGCAAAATGGATTGATTTTAACTGTACATTTCAATAATGTTTTTTTTAAGGGTGGTTATCTTTACTTTTTTAAAATTTTATTCATTCATCTTTAGAGGGGAAGGGAAGGAGAGAGGGAGAGAAATATCAACGTATGGTTGCCTCTCATGTGTCTCCCGCTGGGGACTGGCTGCAACCCAGGCATGTGCCCTGACTGGGCATCGAACCGCGATCACCTGGTTTGCAGGCCCGCGCTCAATACACTGAGCTACACCAGCCAGGGCTTCATTTCAATAAGTTTTGACAAGTTTACACACCTGGGTAATCACTACCCTAAAGTTTTCATAACCTGAAAACCTAATTTTCCTGTGTCCCATCCCAGTCAGTCTGCTCCCACCCCCGGCCCCAGTTAAGCACTTTTCTGTTACTATAGACTAGAAACGTTTACTGACTTTTAGAAAGAGACAGACAGAAAAACATCCAGGCGAAAACATCCAGGCGAGAGAGAAACATCTATCGGTTGCCTCCCACATGCGCCCCCCGACTAGGGATTGAACCCACAACCCACGTATGTGCCCAGGACGACACCCCAAAGTCATACAGCCAGAGCTAGACCTGTCTTTTTTAGAATTTCATATAAACGGCGTATGTGCTTTTCTGGTAAGGCTTCCTTTCACTCAGTATAATGTTTTTAAGGTTCATCCATGTTATACTATGTACCAGTATGTCATTCATTTTTAATGTCAAATAATAGTCCTTTATTTATCCACTCATCTGTTGGTGAACACTGGGTTGTTTCCAGTTTGGGGTTATTCTGACCATGTCTGCTATGAATGGGCAAGGCACCCGGGCCTCTGATGGCTTTCGTTTCTAATTCAGTGCTATCCATACACTCTCCGTTCACCACGACTCCACCCCTTACATTGGCCCGATGCACAATGGGAAAAGCAATTGCTTATCCAACAAATGTGTAGTAAAGACCTACCGTATTCCAGGAACATATGAGCACTGTGGATACAGTAACGAATAAGTATACTCACTCTTCTGTTAAAACTTACTGGTCTTTTGGAGGGGTAGGAGTGCAGAAGGGAAGACAGACGAAAATAAACAAGATAATTTTGGATAGGACATATAATAGAAAAAAGTTAAAAGTAACATTTTTTAAAGATTTTATTTATTTTACTTTTAGAGAGAGGGGAAGAGAGGGAGAAAGGGAGAGAAACATCAATGTGCGAGCGATACATCGTTCAGTTGTCTCTCGCATACCCCCAACTGGGGACCTGGCCCGCAACTCAGGCATGTGTCTTGATTAGGAATTGAACCAGTGACTTGTGCTTTGCAGGCCGGTGCTCAATCCACTAAGCCACCCAGCCAGGGTAAAAGTAATACATTTCAAAAGTAACTAGAGGCACGTATGTCTAAGTCAGATGCAGTCGCCAGGGAAGGCCTAGCTGAGCTGAGACCTGAAGGACGCAGGAGACAGCCATATCAACCTGAGACCAAAGCACCTCCGGCAGAGAACCACAAGCACAAAGGCCTTAAGGAGAAAATGAACTCCTATTCAAGAAGCAGAGAAAAGGCCAGTGTGATAGAAAGCAGTGACTAGGTGAAGGGAGGTGAGAGATGATGCTGGAGAGGCAGGGAGAAAGCAAGCCAAACAGAATCTTGTAGGCCATGATAAGAAGTTTGGGTTTTACTGGAGAGTAAAGCAGGAGAGTAAAGCAGGAGAGTAAAATAACCAGATTCACATTTAAGATCACTCTGGCTGGGCAGAGAACTGTAAAAGGCGAGAGTGGACACAGACCAGTTAGGCAGCTACTGTGTGATGCAGGTGCTAACAGCTCTTACTACAGAGAAAGGAAGGGAAACACAAGGAATGGGAATGGCTTCAAGGTATCTTCAAAATAGAATCAACAGCTCTTGCTAATGGATTAGATGTGTTAGGTATAAAAAAGAATACAGGAGAATTCCTAGGTGGCTTAGGTTACCAGGTGGGTGACAGGACCATTTACCAAGAGGGGGGAAACTGGAGGGAAAGTAGGTTTGCAGCTGTGGGGAGAATCGAGAGCTCCATTCCAGCCACAGTGAACTTGTGGCACTGACTGAACCTCCAAAGGCAGATGTCTAAGAGGCACTTGGATATGTGGGTCTGGAGCTGGGAGGAAAGGTCGGCGGTGGGAATGTAGTGTTCGGACTACTGTGTACGACTAAGGAGCAGATCACACAATTTGCTCCTGGAAGTAGTACACACACCTCAGTGCACCAGGATCACACCAGGGAACTAGGACTCCAAAAGCAGTTTTACTTGGAATCAGGGTTAGGGGAGTAGGGAGGAATGATTTTACATCCAAACACACACACACAAGCACAGAGTAAAATGCTGAATTTACACAATTTTTCAAGGTTAAACATAGGATTCCAAAAAAATTTTGTGTGTGTAGCAGGCAGTCTTTGGATTACAAAAGACCCCTAGTGATACATTTTCATCTGTCTCGGAATGTTTCAGGAAAAAAGTTAGGCATCAGAACACACAACAATTGATCAGCAAATATTTAACCCACAGACTGGACCACTGAGCCCTCAGCTGCAGAGATTATGGACAGAGAGCAGTAGAGTCATTAAGGACATGGGCTTGCACACAGACTTTAGAGTCAAACGGACCTGGGTTCGAATCCTCCCCTTGCTCCTTACTAGCTGTGGGGCAGGAACCCTCACAGGGGTAAATGCCAGAGCACACGCAATGCACCTCGGCACTGCCTCGGATGAAACGTTAACCCCCAGTATGTCCTCTCCCCACGGTCTCAATGTCCAATGACACTCATAAGACATACATTTATAAAAGGATAATAATGTAAGTTACACATGAAAAAGGCTGAATATAATTGGTAGGCGTGGTCAGGAAAGCACCGAAATTTGGGCTGAAGAAGACTAATACTGAGAAAAAAGAAGGTCTTTAGCTTTATTTCTTCTTATTTTTATTTGAAGGGGAATAGCTAAAGAAAGAAAAGAAGGCAAGCCCATGTGGGGAGGTGTGAACGACCATTATCGAGCACTAACTGTCAGAACTGTCACCCCTCAACTTCTTGGAGATCATTCCTGTGCTACACAACCCACCCACTGAAAGTGTAGAGTTCAACTGTCGCTCCTGTAGTCAGAGTTGTGCCACCAGCACCAGAATCCATTTCAGAACATCTTCAGCACCCCCAGAGAAACCCCACACCCATCAGAGAGCAGCCAGTCCCTACTTCCCCCCATTGCCATGAGCCCTAGGCAACCACTAACCTGCTTTCTGCCTCTGTAAATTTGCCTATTCTGGACATTTCATATATATAATCATAAAATATGTGACTGGATTCTTTTTAAATTATATTTTATTGATTATGCTATTACAGTTGTCCCAATTTCCCCCTTTGCCCCCCTCCACCCAGAACCCCCCACTCCCTCAGGCAATCCCGACACCATTGTTCATGTTCATGGTCCTGCACATAAGTTCCTTGGCTACTCCATTTCCTGTACTGTATTTCACATCCCCATGGCTCTTCTGTAACTATTTGTACTTCTTAACCTCCTCACCTCTTCACCCATTCCCCAAGGCACCCCTCCCATCTGGCAACCATCAAAATGCTCTTCTTATCCATGATTCTGTCTCTGTTCTTGTTTGCTTAGTTTATTTTTTAGATTCAATTATTGATAGATGTTTATTTATTGCCATTTTATTGTTCTTAGTTTTGATCTTTTTCTTAAATTATTTCCTTTAACATTTCATATAATAATGGTTTGGTGATGATGAACTTCTTTAATTTTTTCTTGTCTGAGAAGTTCTTTATCTGCCCTTCTATTCTAAATTATAGCTTCGCTGGATAGAGCAATTTTGGCTTTAGGTCCCCACTTTTCATGATGTTGAATATTTCTTACCAATCCCTTCTAGCCTGCAAAGTTTCTTTTGAGAAATCAGCTAACGGTCTTAGGGGAAGTGCCCTTTAAGTAACTAACTGCTTTTCTCTTGCTGCTTTTAAGATTCTCTCTTTGTCTTTAACCTTTGGCATTTTAATTATGTGTCCTGGAGGGCCTCTTTGCATCCAGCTTGTTTGGGACTCTCTGTGCTTCCTGAATTGGTATGTCTATTTCCTTCACCAAATTAAATAAGTTTTCTTTCATTATTTTAAAAAATAGATTTCCAATTTCCTTCTCTTCTTCTTCTGGCACCCCTATGATGCAGATGTTGAAATGCTTGAAGTTGTCCCAGAGGCTGCTTATACTATCCTTGTTTTGGGGGATTCTTTTTTCTTCTTGTTCTGATTGGTTGTTTTTTGCTTCCTTATGTTCCATATCATTGATTTCTCAGCTTTATCCACTCTAGTGTTGTTTCCCTGTAAATTGTTCTTTATTTCAATTAGTGCATCCTTCGTTTCTGACTGGATCTTTTTTATGCTATTGAGGTCCTCACTAAGTTCCTTGAGCATCCTTATAACCAGTGTTTTGAATTCTGCATCTGGTAGATTGCTTATCTTCATTTTGTTTAGTTCTTTTTCTGGAGTTTTTATCTGTTCTTTCATCTGAGCCATGTTTCTTTGTCTCTTCATTTTGGCAGCTTCCCTGTGTTTGTTTCTTTGTATTAGGTAAAGCTGCTTTGATTCCATGTCTTGATAGTGTGGCCTATTATAGTAGGTGTCCTGTAGGGTCCAGTGGCACAGCCTCCCCTATCACACAATTTGGGTACTTGAGATGCGCCCTCTGTGTGGGCCGAGTACACCCTCCCCTTGTAGTTGAGCCTTGACTGCTACTGGCAGGTCGATGTGAGGGATTTACCCAGGCCAGTCAGCAGCAAGGACTGGCTGTGACCACCGACCACCAAACTCTGCCCTCTGTGGAGGATCAGCTGTGTGGGGACAGGGTGGTGGTGCTCCGATGTGGTCTGTAGTTGTCCACTGGGTGCACAGGCTCTGGGGTTTCCTGGTTGGTGCAGGCCAAGGTCAGCGCCCATCTGTACTCTTCCTGGGGTCCCCCTGCATGAGCTACAAAGCAATCTGCATAGGGCTTTTACTTGTGCTGGCCTTAGAGGTTCCCAGGTGAAGTCAAGCTGTGAACCTAGTGGCCACTGCTAGTGCCTGGCCTGGGGCCACCTGGCAAGAGGTACAAGCAGCTCCCTGTACAGAGGTACAGGGGGTTCACTGAGGTCAGCTTTTGCCTATTTAAGAGAATTTAGGAAGTTGTGAGCATGAGCCAAGACCAGACATTCATATGGAAAGCCACTGTTAACAGTTTGGGTGAGCCCGTAAGTTGGCCCTGCAGGGGGCAGGGCCTTGGAGTATCTCCAGGGTGGGGCAAACAGTGTTAGCCAGGTTGATGGGGTCTCAGATATGGCAACTGCCTGCCTGCTCTGTGACTGTGGGGGGAAGGTTCAGAGAAGGAACAGTGGCCTCTGCCCGCCTGTCTGGGAGAAAGCTGTCCCCCAGCACTCACTTTAATGCCAGACACTTCGGTTCTTCCCTGTGTGCCACTGGCACCTCTCAAGCTGCTTCCCTGGTGCTGGAGCTCAGAGGGAGCGAATCTGAGTAAGTCCGTGTGCCAGTTCTTTAAGA
The DNA here is from genome assembly GCF_014824575.4 of Sturnira hondurensis. Taxonomy (NCBI): domain Eukaryota; kingdom Metazoa; phylum Chordata; class Mammalia; order Chiroptera; family Phyllostomidae; genus Sturnira; species Sturnira hondurensis. The sequence goes on along the minus strand of NW_028080428.1, from coordinate 2,444,038 downwards.
GGAACTGTTTGGGACTCCAGGAGTTTCTTCCACTGACTCAATCCCCACTGGTTTTTGCAGCCAGAAGTTACGGGGACTTATCTTCCTAGCATTGGAAACCTGAGCTGGGGTCCTGGTGTGGGGCTGAGATATCCCTCCTAATTTTTATTCACTACACGTAGGTGTGGGACCAGCGTACTTCACATCTCCATCCCTCACTATCAGTCTGGATGGATGTAGTTTCTTTAATTCTGTAGTTGTCAGACTTCCATTCAACTTGATTTCTGACAGTTCTGAGCGATGGTTGTTCTATACTAAATAGTTTAGTTTTAATTTTGATGTAGTTGTGTGAGGAGGCAAGCTGTGTTCACCTATGCCTCTATCTTGACCAGAAGTGACTGGATTCTTTTACTTAGCACAGTGTTTCCAAAATTCATTCATGCTGTAGCATGAATCAGCACTTCATTCTATTTTATTACTGAACTGTACTCTCCTGTACCGATATAACACATTTTATTTATCCGGCCATCAGCTGATGGACACCTGTTGTTTCTCATTTCTAACTACTGTGAGTAACGCTGCTATGAACACTTACATATGAGTTTTTATATGGGCATATGTTTTCATTTTTCTTAGGTATATGTCAAGGAATGGCATAACCTAAGAGAAATGGTAAAACTGTTTAATCTTTGAGGACTGCCAGACTGTTAAGAGTCAATACAGTGAGCTCCAAATAGTTAAACGATGGTAACTAATTTCCAACTAACACCTTTGGGGATCTGAAATTACTTTCACTTCTAATAGTTTCAAATTGTTCAATGATTGTTAAGTTTGTAGTAAACTCTATAAGAAAAGGTGAGCATGAAGAAAAGAGTGATTAAAAAGCCACAAAGAGGGGACTCTAGACCTTTATTTGCTCCTCAAAACACTGAAAAGCTTTATGAGACAAACTCAATAAAAAAAGTCAAAATTATTATTTATTTAAGAGAGCCCTGGCTGGTGTAGCTCAGTGGACTGAGCGCGGGCCTGCAGACCAGACAAACGTGGTTTGATTCCCAGTCAGGGCACATGCCTGGGTTGCAGGCCAGTTCCCAGCAGGGACACATGAGTGGCAACCATATACTGATGTTTCTCTCCCTCTCCCCTTCCCTTCCCCTCTAAAGATAAATGAATAAAATCTTTTTTTTAAAAAGAGAGAAAAATAGGTACTAAATATCAATTAAGTACATCTATATGTTGAAGTTGGGCATGTATAAATCAGAAAGTTATAAAACCAAGGAAAATTTTTTGCCAATTTTTCCATTCTTTCAGAGTAATTTTTAAAAGGCTCTGTATCTTTGGTTCTCTCTCTCACAGTCCATTATCAAAGAAACACACACAGTCTCTTAACTACATCAGCCAAATAATTGATTCATGGTCCAAAATGTTTTCATCACCAGAGTCAGAAAATCTGCATTTTCAATAAATACTACAATTGCCCGAGGCAGTATTATTATCCTGCAACAAGACAGCCTTTCTAGGGCTCCATGGTCCAATATGTTACTAAGCTCTTAAAATGTGGCTAGTACGCCTAAGAAACTACAGTTTAAATTTTGATCTAACTTTAATTAATTTAAATTTAAAAACTGCAGCAGTGGAAAATTCTGTTATTATATTGATTACATTTACTTTAGATGAAGTGGATAAATAAAATTTATTTTTAAAATGAATTTCATCTGGCCCTGGCCAGTGTGGCTCAGTGGGTTGGGCATTGTCCTGCAAAGCAAAAGGTCATTGGTTCAGTTTGGGGTCAGGGCACAGGCCTGGGTTGGGCCGGGTCCCAGGTGGGGGCGTGGGAAAGGCAGCTGGTCAGCGTTTCTCTTGAACGCCGGTGTTTCTGCCCTTATCTTTCTCCATCCCTTACCCTCTCTCTAAAATTAAATAAATAAAATCTTTTAAAAAATAAAATTAATTTCATCTGTTGCTACTTCTCTTTTAATATGGCTACTAGGAAATTTAAAAGTACTTATGTCCATAAATGCTAAAATCCAATGGATTGTACATTTTCAACTAGTGGATTTAAATGAATGTACAGTATGCAAACCGCATTTCAACGAAGCTGTGTTTTACACTGTATTTCCATTTGATAGTGACCGTTTCTACATTTCTTAAGTTACATGAGTTGATTACAGTAATAATGAGAAAGAAAGAAGAGAGAAAATATTTATTTCTGTTTGTATAATAGCATTTGTGATAAACCTATTTATAAAACAAATAAAATTCTAATGTTAATAAAAAAGAGAATCAACTTCACTAGTTAGAAGTTACAGTTAACAGAGTATTAGCAGATATTCAGTGTAAGGATGGAAAAAAAATTGAATAAGAAGACAAAAAAGAAATATGTTTAAGGCCAGGGCTACAGTGAAGAGGAACAAGAAGGTTTCACAACAACTAATACCTAGTAAATGTTCAATAAATGTTAGATGGAAAAACAGGAGAATAGATGAATGGATGACTGAATAAGGAAGGATAAAAGGGCAAAAAAGACATTTAAAACCCTTTTTAAAAGCCTCTACTACACAATTATAAAAGCTATTGAAACTGGGACTTCAGACCAAGATGGAGGCGTAGGTAGACATACTGTGCCTCCCCACACAACCAAAATAAGGACAACAACAATTTAGAAACAAAATAACAACTAGAACTGACAGAAAATTGAACTGTATGGAAATCTGACAACCAAGGAGTTAAAATAGAGACATTCATCCAGACCGGTAGGCAGGGCGGAGTCGAGCAGCTGGGCGGAGAGGGGTTGAGGCAAAAAGAGTGATGGCACCAGGCACACAAGGCAGCAGCAGGCAGACCCCGGCACGGGGTGGCAATAGGCAGACCCAGCGAGACGGCGACTGTGAAGCGGGGCACTGCACACAAGGCGGCTGGATGACTGGTGGTCCCACACTTGCGCGCAGACGAACCAGGCGAAATTGGGGAGTGAGACAGACTGCCCAACCCAGGATCCCAGCACCAGGAAATAAAGCATCAAAACACCTATTGAAAACACCTGTGGGGGTTTAGGTGCCAGGAGAGACTCCCAGCCTCACAGGAGAGTTCGCTGGAGAGACCCACAAGGACCTAGAACGTACACAAGCCCACCCACCCAGGCACCAGCACCAGAAGGGACCTGTTTGCTTGGGGGAAGCAGGGGAAAGGACTGAAATACAGTAGCAGAGAGTGGAGCAAGTGCCACTGTTCCCTCTAGGACCCCACCCCCACATACAGCATCACAATCCAGCGACTGGGTTGCCCTGCCCTGGTGAACACCTAAGGCTCTGCCCCTCATCCGTAACAGGCGCAATAAGACCAAAAAATATATATGTATTGCCTTGGCTGGTGTAGCTCAGTGGATTGAGCACAGGCCTGTGAAGCAAAGGGTTGATGGTTCGATTCCCAGTCAGGGCACATGCCTGGGTTGCAGGCCAGGCCCCCAGACACATGAGAACCACACATTGATGTTTCTCTCCTACTCTTTCTCCTTCCCTTCCCCTCTCTCTAAAAGTAAATAAATTAGCCTTGGCTGGTGTAGCTCAGTGGATTGAGCACGGGCCTGCGAACCACATGATTGCGGTTCGATTCCCAGTCAGGGCACATGCCTGGGTTGCAGGCCAGTTCCCAGCAGGGGACTCACGAGAGACAACCATACATTGATATTTCTCTCCTTCTCTCCTTCCCTTCCTCTCTAAAGATAAATAAATAAAATATTTATAAAATACAAAATAAAAGTAAATAAATTATATATATATCCATATATATATATATATATCCCAAACAGAAGAACAGATCAAAGCTCCACAGCAAATACAACTAAGCGACGAAGAGATAGCCAACTGATCAGATGCATAGTTCAAAGCACTGGTGATTGATCAGGATGCTCACAGAATTGGTTGAATTTGGTCGCAAATTAGATGAAAAAATGAAGGCTACGCTAAGAGAAATGAAGGAAAATGCACAGGAAACCAATAGTGATGGTAAGAAAACTGGGACTCAAATCAATGGAGTGGACCAGAAGGAAAGAAGAAACAACCAAACAGAAAAGAAAGAAGAAACAAGAATTCAAAAAAATGAGGAGAGGCTTAGGAACCTCCAGGACATCTTTAAACGTTCCAACATCCGAATTATAGGGGTACCAGAAGGGGAAGAGGAAGAGCAACAACTGGAAAATTTATTTGAACAAATAATAAAGGAGAACTTACCCAATCTGGCAAAGGAAATAGATTTCTAGGAAGTCCAGGAAGCTCAGAGAGTCCCAAAGAAGTTGGACCCAAGAAGGAGCACACCAAGGCACATCATAATTACATTAGCCAAGATTAAAATGAAGGAGAGAATCCTAGAAGCAGCAAGAGATAAGGAGACAGTAACCTACAAAGGAGCTCCCATCAGACTGTCGGCTGATTTCTCAAAAGAGACCTTGCAGGCAAGGAGATGGAAAGAAGTATTCCAAGTCGTGAAAGGCAAGAACCTACATCCAAGATTGCTCTATCCAGCAAAGCTTTCATTTAGAATGGGAGGGCAGATAAAGTGCTTCTCAGATAAGGTCAAGATAAAGAAATTGATCATCACCAAGCCCTTATATGAAATGTTAAAGGGACTTATCTAAGAAAAAGAACATGTACAGTAAAATGACAGCAGACTCACAATTACTAACAACCACACCTAAACCAAAAGCAAACTAAGAGGACAACTAGATTGGGAGCAGAACCATAGAAATGGAGATCACATGGAGGGTTAGCAACAGGGCAGTGGGAGGAGGAGAAAGGGGGAGAAGGTACAGAGAATAAGTAACATAGACAGTAGGTAGAAAATAGACAGGGGGAAGGCAAGAATAGTGTGGGAAATGTAGACGCTAAAGAACTTATAACACATGGACATGAACTAAAGGGGGGAATGTGGGTGGGAGAGGGTGGAAGGGAATGAAGGGGGGAAATGGGACAACTGTAATAGCATAATCAATGAAATATATTTTAAAAAATAGCTATTGAAACTGAGTTCAACTTACCTACCAGCAGATTACCAGTCTGGGGAAGAAGCTAACACCCAGGACAAGGAACATGATTAACAGAGTTGGGAACAGAATCGACAGAAAAGGATCACAGAGAATACCCATCAGATTCTCAGTATTTTGTGGAATGTGCTATGAAGTAAACACATGCCATTAAAATCCAAAGGCATTTGGTAAGCACCTCTGTAGTTTATCAAAGGATCATGAAGCAATAAGGCATGTGTAAGTGCCTTTTGATTATTTCAAGACCATGAGCCATCCATGAGACTAAGGCAGGAAAAGGATACTGCCTCTGTCTTTGTACTATCAGAGAAATCAATTACACTTTCATACATGCGTCTCAGCACAGGCAGGAAAACCAGTTCAAAGTGTATGGTAACCAACCTTACAGGCAAGAAGGGGCTGGCAAGAAATATTCAAAATCATGAAAGGCAAGGACCTACATCCGAGATGACTCTATGCAGCAAAGCTGTCGTTTAGAATGGAAGGGCAGATAAGTGCTTCCCAAATAAGTTAAAGTTCATCATCACTAAGCCATTGTTACATGAAATGTTAAAGGGACTCATTTAATAAAAAGAAGATAAAAATAATTAACAGTAAAATGACAACACACTCACAACTATCAACCACTGATCCTAAAAAACAAACAACTAGAACAGGAACAGAATCACAGAAATGCAGATCACATGAAGGGTTATCAGTGGTGGGGAGGAGAATGAGAAAAGGTACAGGGAATAAGAAGCATAAATGGTAGGTTAACAATAGACAGGAGAAGGTTAAGAATAATATAGGAAATACAGAAGCTAAAGAACTTACATGGATGACCCATGGCCAGGCCATGGACTAAGTGGGGGAATGCTGGTGGGAGGGGGGATGCAGGATGGAGGGGAATAAAGGGGAGGAGAAATATGGGACAACTGTAATACTACTGAAAAATAAAAAAATAAAGTGTATGGCAACCAAGACAAACTTAATTTAATGCTATATGTATCCCTCTGAGGAGGAAAAAGTAATGTTGGCTTACTATATAAGGAATTCTCTGGAGTCATAACTTATCAAATTACGTGTGCCATTTATATCGTGAGAACTTCACAAAATGCAGCCTCAGTAATTGCAATTTCATCAGTAGAGTATTGTGCTGGCTGACAACACCCTTTTGCATGTACTCATTGGCAACGGCAGGCTCCAACAGGAACAGTCTCCACTTAACACCAGGAATTGCCTTTGGAGAAAGCTGGGTTCAACTCAACTTAAGGAAAAGAGATTACCAAAAAAAAGTCAGTAACTTTCAACAGAGCATGAAGAGCAAAGTCATTGGTTGTTACCACAGGAAAACGCTTGGGACATAAAGAACAAGAAGCCCACAGAGCTAGAATGGGGTGACCTACAGGAAAGTAGTAGGTGGTCAGATTAGTAAGCCTGGGCAAGGAGTTATATCACATAACTCTTGTGACTACTGGAAGGAGTTTGGGTTTCAAGTTAAAATTAGGTACGTCATCATCCTCCCATTTGCTATACCTGGGAGGTAACATTCCCTTAAAGAGTAAGCTTCTGAAACTGTGAAATCTTTCTGTATCTTGTTTCGCGATGCCCCAACAAGATACTCAGATGAAGCTTAGAGGCAATGGCTGGAAACCCAACTATATATAACCTAGAAATGTAATTTGGTAGGACAAACACAAATCTATTTAAATAAAAAGACTCCCACACATCCTTGGGAGATGAGAGAACAAAAATTTTGCACATGGAGAAACGGAGGTACAAAGAAAAGACTTATCCATGTTTTTAAAGACAGCCTGAAAGTGACATGAGAAGAAAACCAAATGACTACTCCAAATGACTGAACGGCCCCACGAGAGAAATGCTGCCTCTCTGGCACCACGGAAAAAGCTAGCCAGAGCGTGCGTCTCTGAGTAAGAGCAGGGAGGAACACCAACATGAGACATTACCATCTAGACACTCCTTTCCACCATGCCTGTTCACGCTTCACTTCAAATAAAATGGCTTTTGTCTAAATGAAAACTTATAAAATTAAATCCAAACCAGGATGCTTACAGGCACACTGGAAGGCATATTGTAGTTGTTTATCAAGGGATAAGGTGAAACATCGATCCTTAATGCCCATCAATCTTTCTGATGCCGAGATTCCATATAAACTCTTATTTCTGATTACAATAATTTCTGATTATTTCTGATTATTTGTGATCCACACTAAAGTTTAGATTTCTGGACAGGGTGCAGAGACAGACAGTGGGGAGGAAGGGAGGCATGGAAAAATTATATATTTTAAAGTTCATTATTGAAATGAGAAAACAATGCAGGCAAACCTCATTTTATTGCACTTTGCTTTACTTCCCTTTGCAGATATTGCACTTTTTCTACAAATTGAAGGTAAGACTCTCCACCAGCAGAAGGATTACAAGTTGCTGAAAATTCAGATGATGGTCAGTATTTTTTAAGCAATAAAGTATTTTTGTTAAGGTATACGCATTGTTTATTAGACATAATGCTACTCTAAACTTAATAGACTACAGTATAGTATAAGCATAACTTTTCGATCTGCTGAGAAGCCAAACATTCCTATGACTTGCTTTACTGCAATATTCATTTTACTGCACTGTTCTGAGCTGAGCCCACATCTCCAAGGTATGCCTGCAGTATTAAAAAAAAATTTGGAGAGAAAAACACCCCCAAAATCCACTGTCTTAAACAAGCGACTCCATTTTTGCATTATCTTCTAGTTTTTGTCCATATTCATATGCACTTTAGAGAATCAATGTGTGGAAGATTTCGACCCATCACAAACATGTTCCAAAATTTCTCCAGTCTCCATAATTACTAGTTTTAATTGCTGCTTAAGACTTCATTGTATCACCCTGGCTGATGTGGTTCAATTGGTTGGAGCATCATCCCAGAGACTGAAAGGTCACAGGTTTGATTCCCAGTCAGGGAACATACTCAGGTTGCCGGTGTGATCCCGTCAGGGCATGTATGAGAAGGGGACCAACCGATGTGTCTCTCTCACATCGATGTTTCTCTCTCTATTCCCCTTCTTCTCTAAAAGCAATGAAAATGTGTCCTTGGGTGAGGATAAAAAAAAATTAAGACTCCATTGTTCTGATGAAACAATTTTCTAAACTTTGTTGAAACAATAATCAATTTATATAATAGCATCATTGCCACCTAAAAATACACCATCCTTGTGCCCCAACACGCTCCAATGTCTAACACAGAAGAGGAGCAAAAAGACCAAGGCATTCACTCATTTATTCAACAATCATCTACTAAGTGCCTAATAAGTGTCTGGCATGGATCCAGACACTGGGGATAGAGCAGTGAACAAAAGACACGAAAACCCCTGACCTTACCTCTAGTGGGGGGAGAAAGACAATAAAAAAATATCCAGCCCTGGCTGGTGTAGCTCAGTGGATTGAGCACGGGCCTGAGAACCACACAATTGCGGTTCGATTCCCAGTCAGGGCACATGCCTGGGTTGCAGGCCAGTTCCCAGTAGGGGACTCACGAGAGGCAACCATACATTGATACTTCTCTCCTTCTCTCCTCCCCTTCCCCTCTAAAGATAAATAAATACAATCTTAAAAAAAAATCCAAATAACAATCAAACAGGAAGAGATAATCTTGGAGAAACTCATTTTTCTATAAATGGCCAAATAGTAAACATTTGGGGCCTGGCAGGCCATAGGTCCCTGCTGCAGCTGTCCCACCTGCTACTGAAGGGCCAAGGCAACACGGGGACAAGTGGCTGTGTGCCGACAGAGGTTCACTCCCAAACGCTGGCTAAGAGTAGGACTTGCTCTGCTGACCCTGTCTGAGCCGGCTGAAAACGAACACTCCAGCACTTTAACCAGAAACCCAGGGAAGATGCGCAGGCTGCCCTCAGCTGGAAAATCCCATTGAGTTTTCCTCCACAATGACTCATGCTTGCCGTTTCCTTTCCACTTCCATTGCCACAGCCCTGAATCAGACTTTTACTACCTTTCACTTCTGCACATTTCTCTGCTTTGCACATGCTGTTCCTTCAACTTGAATCCTCTTCCTCTCATTCACCACCTATTAAAATCTCCTCCCTGCTCAACTGACTGTAAATTAGAAATTAAGGACTTACTGTTAATTATTTTAGGAGGGATAATCGTATTATTGTTATGCATTTCTAAAAGTGTCCCTGTCTCTTAGACATACATACTGAAATTGTTATAGAAGAAATCCTATGATGTCTGGGATTTGCTCCAAAATAATCTAGGGAGGAGAGTGGGGAAGGGGTGGGGAAACAGACAACCCAACCTTGAGCTGATAATGAAGCTGGGTGATGTATTCATACGGATTCATTATCCATTTTTTCTATTTTTGTGTATTTAAAAAACATTTCCAGAACAGAAGGTTGAAGACAAAATTCCAGTTCCAATACCAGATCCTACAGAGGAATGAACACCCCTTTCTCCTGCGTGTGCCCCTGCTTCTCACCGACTTCAACAGGCTTCCGACAGCTGTTAGCTGTTTACACCAAGACAGTGAGCTCTTTAAGGATAGGCCTGTGACATACTCATCTTTATGGCCTCCCCAGCTTACTTTACATATAATTGACATCTGATATTGTCTGTTGAAGTTATCAGAGAAATAATAACAGAAGCACCTTTCACTTCCCCTCCCCTGATCAAAATTAAATCAATAAGGCTTTTTATCGTTTCAACTCTACTATTTACATGGAGCTTGTAGGCTATCTCCAGCTTTGAACTTCAGTAATCCAATCTAAAAAATAAACCAACCACCCCTCCTAACTTTCCTGGAGTGGAGTTTGGGCAGGGCTAGATTTTTGTCCCTAAAAAGGAGCTGGCATTATCATTTTCCACTACCGACTCTGAGGACCCCCGTATTTTAAACATCCTCATCACAGTGGATCACTGTGGTTACCAAGGCCTAAGAGTCTCAGTAGAGTAACTGAGGGTCTGTCCTACTCAGAGTGCATCCATTCCTTAGTACTACAAACTCTCTGACATAAACGAGAACTTTACACGTGTAGCCTAGGCTGGTTTCATCTGAGACATCAAGGAAGTTCCAATCAGGTAGCTCTGGTTTCAAGTTTTAACTGTCTTAAGTGTCTCACATTTGTTATATTTAGCAAAAGATTCTCTCAGCCCATATTATATAAAATGAAAATAAAACTCTGCTTCTGAAAAAGTGGACAGCTTTTTAAAGAACAGAACTGAACTGCATCACATGTAAAAACACAGGATCCTGGCCTAGAAGGAAGAAACCTCATTTGGTGGGCCTACGCTAACAAAGAGCGCACTGGCAAGACACAGCTCTCCCAAGAGAGCTCCAACCCCAATCCTGCCCTTGGACTTGTGTGTATGACCTATGCCTCCGACTGCCTGGTATGCAAATTTACTGTAGGCAAAAACACTCATTTCTCGAACAAAACCAACAACACAGCTCCCCACCCCATTTTTCTAACTGTCCTGTCTCCTTACACGACAGATCTGCTCTGTTGAGTTCTCTTCTCTCACTCCGTCCATCTTTTCTAGAAAGCCTCTCTCATTCCTTTGTTATTTCTTGAGTCCAGTCTCCTACCCCTTATGATCAAATCAGAAAATAGAATATATGCAGCCATTAAGAACAAAGTAGAACAAAAATCCCTTGACTTACAGTAATTTCTACAAGGTGTTCAGTGAGAAAAGAAAGATGCAAAAACCAGTTTTTTAAAAAGCCCTGGCTGGTGTGGTTCAGTGGGTTGAGTACCAGACTGTGAACCGAAAGGTTCAATTCCAGGTCAGGGCACAGGCCTGGGTTGCCCTCCAGGTCCCAGGTTGGGGGTGTGCGAAAAGCTACTGGACAATGTTTCTCTCTCTCTCTTTCTCCCTCCCTTTCACTCTCTCCAAAAATAAATGAATAAAATCTTTTTAAAAAGTTAAACATACACCTACACTAAGAGCTATAATTCCATTCCTACATATTTACCCCTAAAGAAATGAAAATGTGTCCATAAAAAGACTTGTACAAGAATGTTCAGAGCAGCTTTATTCATAAAAACCAAAAACTGTAAACAACCCATATGTCCATTGACAGGAGAATGAATAAACAAACTGTAGTATCTGTTCCAATGAAATACTACTTGAAGATAAAAAGGAACAAACTAACACACACAATGCGGATGAATCTGGCAAAAGGTTAACACAAGAACACATACTATACGATTCCATTTATATGAGGTTCAAAAACCAACTAAGCTAACCTGTGGCGGTTAGTTTTGCCCATGAACAGTAATTGCCTGTGAGAGGATGGAGATCAGAATGTTCTGTATCTTGATTAAGGCGTCGGTTACACAAACGTGTATGTTTGTCAAAACTCACCAAACTATAAACCCCAGATCTGTGCATTTCACTGCATTTAAATTTTACCTCAATAGAATAAATGTTTAGGTATCTATTCATAGAAAAGCAATTCAGCATGGTCCTTAGGAGCACAGATCCTGAGGCCAAACCGCCAGGGTTTGAACTCTGACTGTATCACCTCCTCGGGCAAGTCGCCTAACCTCTCTGTGCCTCCCTCCCTCCCCCTCTCTACAAATAAACGAATATAATATTAAAGAAATATATATGTATAGCTTTGGTATTTAATCTGATGTAATCTACTTCTTTACTCTGATAATTAAATAAACTGACATACAGACAGGAATTAGAACAGCACCTAGTACATATTATATATCCAATTAATATTAGCTATTATTAAACAAAACTAAAAAGATAATTTTTAATGCTAGGAAAAATTAAAGTTGGCCAGAAAAAGAAAATCATAGTTTACTACATAGCTCAACAGTGACTTGCCTTTCTATAGTTATAATAATAAAACCCTGAATAATAATCAAACCAAAATTATAATTTTATTGGAAGGATGAGCTAACGGTAAAAACAAACAGCCTTCCATATTTGGAATTTATCAGATAACATCAAAAGCTTGTTCTGAAATAAGCCTTAGAGAGCACCTTGACTCTAAAATGTGTGCACAGCCCTACTGGCGTGGCTCACCTGGCTGAGCTTCGTTCCACAAAGTGAAAGGTCGCCAGTTCAGTTCCCTGTCAGGGAACATGCCTGTGTTGCCGGCAGTCCCAGGTTGGGGCCCATGCAGTAGACCAACACTCTTCTCGCACACCGATGTTTCTCTCCCTCTCTTTCTCCCTCCCTTCCCCTCTCTCTAAAAATAAATAAACAAAATATTAAAGAAATACATATGTATAACTTTGGTTAAAAATAAATACAAGAAAAATATTAGGGGAATGTGGACTACTTAAAATATAAAACCAGGAAGAAAAATAATCAAACACTGAAACTTCAAATAAAACTAAAATGCAATTTAAAGAGCAAGCATCTGCCCTGACCAGCGTGGCTCAGTTGGTCGGGCACTGTCCCACACAGCTAAAGGTCTCTAGTTCAATTCCCCGTCACGGCCCACGCCTAGGTTGCAGGTTCGGTCTCTGGTCGGGCACCTGTGAGAGGCAACCAAGCGATGTTTCTCGTTTGCTTCAATGTTTCTCTCCCTCTCTTTCTCCCTCCCTTCCTCTCGCTCTAAAAAATAAGTAAATATTTTTTTTTAAAGATTTTATTTATTTATTTATTTTTAGAGGGGAAGGAGAAAGGGAGAGAAACATCAATGTATGGTTGCCTTTTGTGCGTCCCCTGCTGGTAGTTAGCCTGCAAGGAACAGGCCTGCAACCCAGGTTTGTGCCCTGACTGGGAATCGAACCGCGATCGCCTGGTTCTAAAAAATAAGTAAATATTTTTAAAAATAAATAAATAAATAAAAGGGCAAGCATCTGCATTCTACAGATATTTAACTAGGGAGACTATTAGATGAGTACTGAGTTTATTCCATATTAAAACTGCACAGACAGTATCCTTCCTCCCTCACAACTTACTTTCCAAAATTCTATCGCCTTTTTATGCAATAACAACCCAGGTATTTCTCAACCCCCTGGGCAATGACCTAAACGCACTTCATAAAAGACGATATTACAAACGGCTGATAAGTTGATGAAAAGGTACTCAACATAATGAGGGAAATGCAAAGTAAAACCACTGGAGACACCATTTTTACCTCTAGCCAGAATGACTAAAATGAAAAAGATAAAGAATACCAACTGTGGGTATGACTGAGCTGAATATACTTATACCCGCCGACCCTGAATCCCACTCCTGGTTATAAACTCAAGAAAAACGAAATGAGACGCATGAGAGCGCTCATACCCACCAACAGGCGGGTACAAGACCGCTCACAGTAGTGCCATTCCTAACAGCTCCAAACTGGAAATCTTCCATATGACCATCACCAGCAGAATGGTTAATAAACTGTGATATAGTCACACATGGAATGCTACACAACCGGAATGTACGAAGTGCAACTAAATGCAATAATGTGGATGAATCATACAAACCTCAGGTTGAGCAAAAGAAGTGAGATGCAAGGGTGTACACTGTATGGAGTACAAAAGCAGGCAAAACGAACGCTACCAGAATTTAGGATACTAGTTCTCTTTGGTGGGAGGGACAGGCAGAGATTGGAAGGGGGCAAGGTAATGTTCTGGGGTGTTGGTAAGGTTCTGCTTCCTGATATGGGTGCTAGCTATGTGGGTATGTTCAATTTGTAAAAATTCATCAGCTATTCTTATTCTATGTGTCCTTTTCTAAGTATGTATTAAACTTCAATTAAAAGTTTTCTTTAAAAATTAAGTATAGAGCCATGGAAGTGGCAGGTGTGCATGAAGGGCCTTGAAGCTTAAACTTCATTAGCTTCACAATAAATCTGTGTTTGGTCCTGCATGACACATATGTATGTAAATAAAAACCAGTCTATAATTACCCAAACCTAGAACTAAAAAGACTTTTACACTGAAACTTAACCACGTTTTTACCACTTAATGTACATTGACTTTTCCAGGAACTGTAACTACTGTGTATATAGAGGAAAGACTGTATTTGGTTTTGTGTAGAACTAAATGAAGATCGACTCACCAGTCTAGAAAACCATACACCAATGGCATTGCCACATATCACCTGAGTGGCCCACACAATGAACCTGTTATCAGTCTCTATTCATGGGCATCATGTTCGGAGATAAGCTATGCACACTTGCAACCACCCGATGGCTATAGTTTCTAATGTGCTGTGAACATTTACAAGTGTCTCCTGGGAATTTGCATTTAGAAATACATATTGTATTATGAATAGCCCTCCTTTCATTTTTCCTTTATATTACAATTAAGATGTTGTAAATATGCTGGTAAGTTTTATTGTCTGGGAATTTCATTTCAGGATAGAAAAGAGGCCATAAAGTCTGAGAGTGTTGAAAACCAGTTACAACCCATCAGCCCACCAAAAGAACTGTAAAGAGAATTCTAATTCCTGAACTTAGTAGCTGTTCTTTTACGCTAGTCCCATTTTCCAAATCACAAGTTAAGTAATATACTCATCTGAAAAAGAAGAAAGAGAAGGAGAAGCAGGGGGATGGAGAAGAAAAGCCCAGCTACCTTTTTGAAGAGCCATCACATAAACAGATCTACCACAAACTTGACCTAGAGGTGAGGAGAACAAGAGGAAAGTAAGAGTTTCAACAACAAGATCTGAGTCCTTTTCCTTTCAGATCGGTGAGACCCCATTTGGCATTCACAAGCAAAGGGCTCCATTATTTTTCGGTTCTCTTTCAAAAATAGCTCCACCCTCAAGATTACACAAATTAGATCACTCTGCAGCAGGATTCCCCCTCCAGAGCAGCTCCTAGGAAGCAGAGAGAGGCTGTGTACTGCAGCAAACCAGTCATTTAGGGGGAAAAAACAGATGTTTTTCCCTTTTCAGTTTCATTGGGTTACTGACAAAGGACATGAGCTGTAGTGGTTTAATGGCTTCTGCAACAAAGCTCCCTCATCAAAACCCATAGAATCAGTAAGATTCACAAGAGGAGATACCAGACCAAGCAATTATGACAGCAGAATAATTAGGGGTGTTAAGACTCAGCTGCTCCAACAGCATCAACATGGCCCACAGCATAAAAAGAATTTACCTAGGTTTTTAACACAATCAATTACCAACCTATGGGTTATTCCATCACCCAGTAAATTCCCAAGGAAATGTATTCCCAATTACTTATGGCAAAAATAGAAATAAATTTCCTCAAGAGCTCTAAAAAGCTCTGTAACAGATTTCTTATCTCACATAATGTTGCTTAAGACAGAAATGACAACAATAATTAACTTTGGCAAAAAAAAAACCCCAAAAGAAACAAATAGAAAATTGACAAAAGGAAGTTAAATGGAACTTTGAAGTCATCCTTGAATCCTTTCCTTCTATCATACCCCAATCCAATCCATAAACAAATTGTTTACTCTGGAAAATGCACTCAGAATCTGAGACCGCTCATCTCTCCCACCTCCACCACCCTGGGCCGAGCCGACATCAGCTCCCACTACCTCATCATAACATCCCAACTGGGCTCCCGGCTTCCACCCCTGCCCTTCTTTACAGGCTATTCTACATACAGCAGCCAGTGGTTATTTTAACGTAGAAGTCATTATCATGCCTCTACTCTGGATGAAACCCCCAAATGGCTTCCCATCTCACTCAAGGTCAAAGCCAGAGTCCTCCAACGGCCTACAAGATCTAGTCCTGTTTACCTCTCTGATTTCCTCCCCCGTCACTCTCCACCTCACTCACTTGGATCCAGTCCACTGGCCTCCTGGATGTTCCTGGAATCTACCAGTACCTGCTGTTTCCTCCACTGATTTGCCTAAATGTGTGCTCCACGAGGGCTGCTCGCCTTGAGGTCTTCTAGATGACCTTATTCAGACCTGTAACACCCTCTCTGCCCCACTTATTCCACTTTCCCACTTTAATTTTCCCCATCGGACATACCCTATAACACTGGCTCACTCATTTGCTGCCCACCCTGCCAGCTCCCTGGAAGGTAGCCCTCAGGAGAACTAGGATTTTGTCTGTTTTACTGACTGCTCTCTCTTCGGTGTCCAAAATGGTGACTGGCATGTACACTCATTAAGTATCTGCTTGACTAAATGAAGTCACTAATAGGTAGAAGAAAAGTTACAGAAACTTATCCAAACCCACATAGTGAAGTAAAGCCAAATAAGAGACTAAATTCTAAAGTCAAAGCATTTCGGACTTAGGTTTTAAAAAAATTACAGCAACTAGCTGATATATTTTTCCTCCAGATATATTATAACAATAGGAGGAAATACTTGAATGAGTATCAAACAAAACAACAAAGCAAAACAAAATCCAGATAGAGTATCATCCCAAACAGGCCTTTGTCTATAAAACCTTCTCTTAGTGAACTCAATAAGATGATGGCTAACCACACCGAGACATGGCATTCGTTTATCAGTGAGGCCGCCTGAGAACTAAGCAAATACATCACTTGGCTTAAGTCCAAAGCATACCAAACTAATCTTATGCCAAATCTTAGTTTAAAAGAGCATTTCCCATTTCCAGCCCAAGTTTTTGTTTCTCCAATGAGATTCTTTCCTTTTTCTCCATGGAGAGAAAAGTAAACTGAAAAGATTAATGAGCAATGTTTAATAATATTATAACTATTCCTTTTTATACATTTTTTAAAGAAAGGATAGAGGGAATTACCTACAATAAAAACAAAGTGATGATGATATTACATACAGTTAATGAACAATTAACTGGCAAGGGCATAAACAATTTATTGCACATTTTGGTGGCAGAGAGGAAATACAATTAAATCCATTAATAGCCACAAGAGTTTTTATGTTCCCAGAGGACCTTGGTTTCCAGACTTGCTTATTCACTTCCACCCACAGCAAACATGGTGCAGGGCGGAGATGACAGGATGCTGCCAACCACTTTCCACGTGGTTTAATTTTGATAAGTTTTATGAGATGACAGACCTAAGGTAGATAATACCGCCACACTCCACTGAATGCGAGCTGAGAAGTGCCAAACAAAAACCTGCCTTGAAGCAGCGACACACATGACGACTGACACGAATTCAGACCACCACAGGTCCACGAACACACCACCATGTCACAGCTCCACTGACCTTCTCCGAGAGGTTAAGGTGGTGATGCTTCACAAAACAGATGCTCAAACATTTTATAAGCATTTTATTTCTCTTCATAACAAATCAGCAAGGCAACAACAAAAAAAGCGTCCTTGCTTTTAAAAATCAGGAACAGATACCGTCTTTCTCCCAGGAGCACACCCACACCTTTCTCCCATCTCAGGTGTGCACCTCCCAAACTGTAAGGGTTCCCCAGAGATCGAAACCAGGGGAGCAATGGTCAGCGGTAGTTCATCCCAGGCTGGCCCTCCCGGGGCTCTCTCCTGTTCGTTGCTTCTTCTACCCTGAGCCTTTCCTGTTTTTCACTGTCCCCAGCTTTAAAAAACATAATCTCGCCCTGGCTGGTGAAGCTCAGTGGATTGAGCCCAGGCCTGCAAATCAAAGGGTCGCTGGTTCGATTCCTAGTCAGGGCACATGCCTTGGTTGCAGGCCAGGTCCCCAGTGGAGGGGCATTGATGTTTCTATCCCTCTCTTTCTCCTTCCCTTCCCCTCTCTCTAAAAATAAATAAAATCTTTAAAAAGAAAAACAGAAAAACAATCTCAAAATCAAAAAATAAATAAATAAAATAAAAATCAGGAAGAAAAGTGACTTGCCCAGAGGTAATCAAAAAAATTTAACCAAGCACAAGATATAGGGCTCTATTTACTAATCCATAATTCTCCAATCCAAGCATAAAATTTGACTTGTATCTCTAACCGTGTCTTCAACAGAGTTCATCACTCCCTAAGACTTTAGAAGATTACACCCCAACCGTAAACTCACCAGCAGTCCTCCCTCTCTGGAGCACACCCTAAGAGAAGGAAGACTTTCTTCTTCCCCCTAAAAGACCCCAGCTGTGACTCTCATGTTCTCAGTTTGTAATGCTCACTACTCTTAGCCCTATATTCAAAGCCCATTCATTCTTGAGTAGTGGTTAGACAATATATACTTTACAAAATGACCCCTCTGATATTTTAAGTACCCACCTGGCATCATACATAGTTTCATACTATAATATTATTGACTATATTCTCTATGCTAAATTTTATAATCCCTTGATTTCAGAGCCTATTCATTCTTAACATATTTGATTATCTGGTTCTTCAGCCCATGGCATACTATTAGAAGTAACAAAGGAGAAAGAAGGCATAGCCACAGCCATGGGGAGAAACAAAGACAAAAACAAAACTAGATGCAAACACAAGTTTAAAAATAGTTATGCACCAGGTACCAGTCTACACCCATTTCAAGCCCTGATGACCACTGTGAGGGTCTCGAGCAGAGGCTAGTCTGCTTTATTTTTCAAGAAGAACCAGAAACATGTAAATATTCCTATAGATTTCCAACCAAAATGGGAAAATAAAGGCTTGGTGCTTATTAGTGGAGAAAATTAACATATATACAAAGATTCAAATGTTTCATGATAGTCCTTACATGTATTTTCAGGTTTCTCCTGTAAAAGGAGAGTGGTTTTTCTACAGTTTGAGACATAAAAAGGAAAGCTTAAGGAAACAAGAGAAAAGTAACTCTATTTAAACCCTCAATTTGCCTTGGAGTCACTCAGCTTTTATTGGTGACAAATGGCTGTAAACCGGTTTATTTGCTCCTCTGGCTGCCGAAGCAGAGGAAAGAAGTCAGCAGGTAGAATAGGGAAGCTGTCAAGTCAAGTTGGCTCAAAACAAAGTTGTGGTTTGCAGGCGGGGCCTGCGCCATCTCTTCCGTTCATATAAGCTGGCAGGATGTAGAAACAGGATCCCAACTCAGCCAGTGCTTTAGAGAACCTAAATGTTTTGCTTTGACTTTCTAGTCTATTAAGCTTGGGGCTTGGCAGGATCTATGTCTAAAGTGAACTCAAGACCTTGTTATGGTCCCAATGAGGAAATCAGAATATTAACAAAGAAGTACTCTATTTCTAGAAAGCAAGCAGTTTTTGAAGAGTGTGGAAGAGACAGAGATGCTGGACTGGCATTAAGATAGAAATAATAATAGTAATAGCTGAAAAATATTAGCTGTTATTTTCTATATGCCACATAATCATTGAACTTGTATTAATCTCACTTAACCCTCATTATAAATGAGGGCTAGGGCCTTGGCTGCTTTGGTTCAGTGGATTGAGCACAGGCCTATGAACCAAAGGATCGCTAGTTCAATTCCCAGTCAGGGCACATGCCTGGGTAGCAGGCCAGGTCCCCAGTAGGGGGTGTGTGAGAGGCAACCACACATTGGTGTTTCTCCCCCTCTCTTTCTCCCTCCCTTCCCCTCTCTCTAAAAACAAATAAATAAAATCTAAAAAAATAAAAATAAATAAACGGGGGGTAGGGACAATTATTATGCCCACTTTACAGATGAGAAAATTGAGAAAGATGAAAGCATTTTCCCAAGTCACTCTAATGGTAAACAACAGAGTCGAACTAAAATCCTGGCTACTGGCTCCTGAACTGATACCCACAGTCACTGGGCTACAAAGCATCTCCTCGTCTATAGTTTGGTAATAAAACAGCATTCTGTAATTCTAACATGATAAAGTATAAAGCATTAAATATTATATGTCAGCTAGGAGAACCAGACGGGGTTTTGGGGACACTAAGTTTACACAGAGAAAGAGCCCTAGGGTCAGACAGTCGTGAGTCATGAAGACAAATCCCTGCTCCACCTACCTCCAAACCATGTAGCCTTGCAAAAACGCCCTCTCTGCGCTGGACCTCGATTTCCCTTTCTGGGAAAGGGACCTCAATCACCACCTCTGCAAGTTCCTGCGGCACCTTCCTCTAGTGCTCTACCGGCCAGCTTCACCCGGTTCAGGCACGGGCACCTCAAACAGCCTTTCCTCCAGCACTCTCAATTCCCCACTCTGCCTTATTCTTCATCCCAGCACTACTATCTGACCAATTATTAAAGATCTAATTATTTTAAGACTGTCGCCCTCCACTAGCAAGTACACTAGGAGAGTATGAACTTTGTTAACCAAGCTGTTTGCTGCCGTTTTCCCCAGCACCTACAGCAGTGCTTGGTACACCAAAATACTCAATAAATGTTTGCTAAATGAATGGTGTATAATAGATTTTCACTCAATAAACATTATAAATAAACAGGCACTGTTCATTTAACAAATTTATTAAGCACCTACAAAGTAATTATATACATAAATGAACAGAATTACTTCAAATGATAATAATTACTGGTGAAGAGCTATTGTATAAACTCCCATAATGGACTGGGCAGGTGAGGTCAGCCTTCAAAGTAGCAGGTCAACTGAATGATGACCTTAATGATACCCCGGAGCCCGCCACATGACAATCTGGAGACAGAGCACCCAGACAGAGAGAACAGCAAGTGCAAAATCCCCAAGGCAAGGGTGACAGAGCCCAGGCCCAGCCTGTCCAAGCCCGGGGGAGAGTGGGGAAAGATGAGGGCGCAGACGCAGGAAAAGCCACACCAGGAAGGTTGCCTAAGTCATAAAAAGAAGTTTTATTCAAAGAAACATCTGCTAAATGAATGAACTGGGAAGATTATGAGGAGGGCAGTGACATGATCTGACTGTCATTTTTAACTACCACACTCAACTGCCACCAGTGGTTACCTTCTGGGAGGGGACCAGGCTGGCAGAGGACGGGTATGATTACAAACAGCAGAGTGCAGTATGTTGAGAGGTACCATAAACCAGGAAAAGACTGCTCTCTCAATCTTGAAGCTAAAAGCAATGAAAAAACATGTCCTTGGATAAGGGTAAAAAAAGGTTTTTTTAAAGGCTATCTCACCTATGAACAGAACAAAAGGAAACTCAAAAGACAGACAAATACATGAAGTGTTTTGGAAAGAAAAAACACCTCCCTGTATATAAGCACAGCAACCAGTCTAAATTTCCTCTGAGTCGATGAGGAAATTCATATCCAAAACGTCACCTGGGAGGAACCTCGTTCACAGTAACACTGTGAGATGCAGACTGTCCTTCGGAGGAGTTCTGCGGTCTGTGAGAGAGGACCAGCTGTTATAGTAGGATTCAAGTTTTAAAACATCCCTCTCTTCGTATCTACCTAGATCCGGACTAGGTCACACACACTAAATGTAGGATAAATTACTCACAGTGTGTTTTCTAAGATGCACATCACAGTTTTTTGTTTTGCCCAAATAATCTACGGAATATTACCTAGTGTCTGTGTTGACAGAACTGAACGCACCGAGGGTGCTGAAAGGATGAATGAGACACAGGTGCGCCTGGGAGCCCCAGGGCCGTGCCTCCCCTAGCAAAGAGAGGAAAATCAGCATTCAGGCTCAGAAAAACCGGTGAAGCCAGAACTGAACTTGGGTATTTTGGCCTTTCATGTAATTTACATTCTAAAAGAATTTACACAAACATCAAATAAATAAATGTGCCATTATCAATATTACCTTACCACCTGTGCCCGCTTCACCACCCACCCACCACAAAAAAACAATGTTCTAGAATGTTCTCCAGTCACCACTTTTGCTATCAATAAAAATGAACAAGCAATTCTAGGACCAAGAAAGGTAATGAGTGAAGTGAAACTTTAATCCCCCATGTCTTCATCCATTCAATATGTAATTTTTTTACAGCTTTATTGTGATATAAATTTGTAATGTTGAACAGCGAAGAGGTATTTATTTATTTATTTTAATCCTCACCCAAGGATATGTTTATTGGTTTTAGAGAAAGAGGGAGGAGGGGTGGGAGGGAGAGGGAAGTGGGGAGGTAGAGAAACATCGATGGGGTGGGAGAAACATAAATCTGTTTCCTCCCATACTAGCCCAGACCACATACAGCTAGTGGCTACTGTATTAGCACAGCTTTAAAGATAAAACAGCCCTGGCTAGTGTAGCTCAGTGGATTGAGCGCGGGCCTGCGAACCAGACGATCGCGGTTCGATTCCCAGTCAGGGCACATGCCTGGGTTACAGGCCAGTTCCCAGCAGGGGACCCACGAAAGGCAACCATACACTGATATTTCTCTCCTTCTCTCCTTCCCTTCCTCTCTAAAGATAAATAAATAAAATCTTTTAAAAAATAAAATAAAGATAAAACTTATTTAGCTTATGACCTAAAGACATAACTGAACATCAAATGGAATGTTTTAAGGAAGTATTTTCAGGAAGACGCAGAAGCAAAGTAACAAGTATCATCATTTACTCTCCTTCTCTACTACTGTGCTACCCAAGGTAGAGGCTGGCTGGGGGTCCACCTAAATGGTTCTCTGAGCTGCAACTACAGCTATTCTCTGGTCTGTAATAAGACAAAAGGGAATGCAGATCAAGCGGGCTTTCTAACCAAACAACCGGCCTGTGAATGGCAGTAAGAGGGAAACACCTGAGAGTTGGTACCTAGGCACATCTCTTGGCTTTCTAAAGCCCTCAGAAGCTTTGCTGGTTCTTCTTCTAAGTAGGCCTAGAGAAGGGAGGATGCTTGCCGATGCTTGCCAATGCTTTAGAGGATGCTTGTCAGTGCTTGCCAATCTGGAACCACACCACCTTGCTCAATTCCAGCCCAATGGACCTCTGAAAGATGATGTAAGACTGACTTCAAATCCTGTCTTTTCTCAAGAGCCCTTAATACCACTCGGACCCAGACTGGAAAAAGACCAGCTCTGGCACTCATTCCCACACCTACCCTGCGTTCCCAAAGTACTCCCAGAATGTGATGCTGCAGATGCAAGCCAAGCCGACTCCAAACTTCGGAGGACCCACTGAGGCTTCAAGTGCAGGCCGAAGCCTCCTGAGGTGAAGTAGTGCAAAGAGGCAGCCCAGTTTCTGACTCGCACGCTGAGGCAAGCACTGAGAGTGACAGTGGCAGCTTACTGGTTTGGCTAAGAAACTGGAAAACCAGTTTAAAAAGAAATCACATAACCATTAATGTGTCCAAAAGATCTGTAAATCGATACATGTAAAACGGACTCTGTGAAAGTCATTCTCTTTGTACCTTAAGGAATCTGAGCTTCCACAGAAAAGATGGATAGTATTACCCTGCCAGAGAGAATATCCTATTACACCACTCACAATGTGAAATTCAAATCTTCTAGGATACAAATATGCTTTTAAGACTTTTAATGCTAGGGAAATAACAGAAATTTCACCAGGTCTCTCTTGTTTGATCAATTATATTTATTTCTTAAAGACTTTATTTATTTATTTATTTATTTATTTTTAGGCAGCGGGGAAGGGAGAAAGGGAGAGAGAGAAACACCAGTGTGTGGTTGCCTCTCACACAGCACCGCCCCCCCACCACGGGACTAGCTGCAACCCAGGCATGCACCCTAAACTGGGAATCAAACCGGCGACCCTTTGGTTTTCAGGCCAGCACTCAATTCACTGAGCCACACCAGCCAGGGCAATTACATTTACTTTATAGCTATCACTCAAGTACTTTTTCTTGTGAAGCTACAGCTCCTATTATACAGGGTCCAGCAGAAGCAATGCCTGCTTAAGAGTGATTGGTAGGGTGATAATATGGGTGTGATAATTTATAGTTTTATTTGAACATTTCACCTAAAATGTCATATGGCGTGCTTGAGTGTGATATTGTTATGTTACAGAATTACATGCTTATGAATTTATAATAAAAGATTTTGTAATAAAAAAGGGATGTTATTTGTGCCAGACTCTTTATATTTATTGAATATTTTATCCACATCTTAGAATGGAGAGTATTCTAAATACAGGTATTCCCAAGCAATGGATGGAAAAAAACTAACGTGTGGAAGAGCTTTCCCTAGTACACAATAAGAACACAGGGCAAAACTCCTGGCTTGCCCAATGTTTTTTGGCCAGAGGGGCAACTGCCCCTTGGTTGCCTTCAGGAAACACTTCTGCAGACCAGGCAGGCCAGCTTAGCCACGGCCACCTCCTTAGGCCTTGACACTTGTATGTGATCAGGCTTAACTTGAGTCTCCATTTAAAAAAGTGGCCTAAGGAGAAATGTGACTGATAACTACTGAGTCCTTCCCTTAGGAGACATACAGATAAGGATATGCAAATGTGCTTTGTTCAAAGACAAATGTGATATCGTTTGAGTAATACAGCAGAGCAGGTTTTGTCTCTCAATAGTTTTACGCCACTGAGAAATTGTATACTTGCGAAATTTAATGATTTTAATAATTGACCCTGGCTGGTGTAGCTCACTGGACTGAGCGTGGGCCTGCGAACCACAGGACTGCGGTTCGATTCCCAGTCAGGGCACATGCCTGGGTTGCGGGCTAGTTCCCAACAGGGGACTCTTGAGAGGCAACCATACACTGATGTTTCTCTCCTTCCCTTCCTCTCTAAAGATAAATAAATAAAATCTTAAAAAAATAATTTTAATAATTGTTCTGTACCTTCTACTTAAGCAATTCAAAATCAAAAAACAGTATCAGGAAAAACTTCATATACAAACTGAAGAGAAGGAATCAACATAAGACTCTAAAACCCTTTCTTTAACATCAAGCAACTTGCCACATGCCACATGGTGCCACACCACTACCCAGTCATGGACTGACCACACACAGTAGAAAAGCACAATTTAGTACGGCAGGAAAATAAGGCCAACTTCGAAAGCTGTAAGTTCTTCCTTGGCTGGTGTGGCTCAGTGGACTGAGAGTCGGCCTGCGAACCAAAAGACTGACAGTTTGATTCCTATTCAGGGCAGGTGCCTGGGTTGGGGGCCAGGTCCCTGGTTGGGGGGGGCCTGGCAACCAATAAATGTATCTCTCACACAATAATGTTTCTCTCTTTCTCTCTAAAAAGTAAAATAAATAAAGTCTTATAAAAAAAGAAAACTGTGAATTTCATAAAACTGTAATAGACCTACCGACTCGTAACAGAATCATAAAGCCGACCATGTTTCCCAGTGATTATCTCTAGGGGGTGAGAACAGAGATAGAATTAGGGCTTTTTCCTTTACACTTGCCATTTTCCTGTACTGTTAAAATTTCTAATCTTGAACATGTATTAATCTTTCTATTTAAAAAAGTGCTAGTAGCCCTGGCTGGTATAACTCAGTGGATTGAGCATGGGCCTGTGAAGCAAAGGGTTGCCGGTTCAATTCCCAGTCAGGGCACATGCCTGGGTTGCAGGCCAGGTCCCCAGTGGGAGACACACGAGAGGCAACCATACATTGATGTTTCTCTCCCTCTCTTATTCCCTTCCCCTCTCTCTTAAAATAAATAAATAAATTTTTTTAAAAGTGCTGGTAAAAAAGGCAATGACTAGAATAATTTAATTATTTTCAAGCCAACTATATGTATGCTCTTCATCCATAAAAAGTTTTTTTAAATTACTATGGGTTATAAGGAAATTTAGTAGGTGTGAAATAAAAGCAGAGTACAGGCCTGCCTGAGTGGCTCAACTGTTGGGAGCACTGTCCCACACACCCAAAGCCTGAGGGTTTAATTTTGGGTCAGGGCACATACTTAGGTTGCAGGTTCAATCTTGGGGTGCACATGGGAGGCAACCAATTAATATTTTTCACACCGATGTTCCCCTCTCTTTCCCCACCCCCAACTTCCTCTCTAAAATAAACAAACACACACACAGGTCCAGCACAAATAATGCCCCCCCTTTATTACAAAATTATAAACATGTAATTCTATAAGAACAATATCACACTCAAGCACATCATATGACATTTTAGGTGAAATGCTCAAATTAAAGCTATAAATTATGACACCCATATTATTACCCTACCAACAACTTTCAAGCAGGCGTTATTTCTGATAGACCCTATATTTACACCTCTTCAAGGAAAGATCTAAAAAAAAAAGAGCACTGTATATTCCTCAAAAACAACCACAATGCCCATCTTTATTTAAATATCTAATAAAAGGGAAGGGATTTTTTTCAAAAGCAAATATATTTCTATCGGGAGCAAGAAAAGGAATGTGACCATCCTAACACTCAACTTTTCAACGGTCTCCTCTGCACTAGGCAGAGAATCACACACCACAAGTCTGACTCCCATAACATTCTTATATCATAATTACGTCTGTATGTCTTAAGAGCATATACCTCACGTTTGTGTCCCGAGTTACATGAGACAGGAACATTAATCCTAGACTCCATACAGAGCACACACTGCCAATATGTCTGAAACAACATGAACAAGTACACCAGGGAGACCTCAAATTAACCACATGACTCTACCTATTCGAAGGACCAAAACCAAGCCATTTTCCCCCACAGGGTGTTACTTTCTGTCCTGCAGCTAAAGCAGCAGGCTCCAAAGAGCACAAGCGTTCCCCAAGGAGCCAGGAAAAACAGAGCAGGACAGCTGACAACCTCATGGACTGGTCACAGACATGACACACTCATACTCCCTGCAGGTGAAAATAAGCCAGCCTAAGCCTCCTCTCACACCAACTTAACATAATAATTACTGATTTGATCAGGATGCCTGGCTGTTTCTTGGGCTAATAAATGAGGACTTTTCCGAGGAGCAGACCCCAAATCAATCACAATGGGTGATCTTCTTTACACACACCCCCCACACCCCCTCCACCCCCAACCCTCCCACCACCCCAACTCCCGCTGCTCAGCAGCTTCTTGTCAGCCGGCTCATGCCTTTCCAACCTAACAAGCTAGAGAAGGCGGCTGCAGCTGTCCCAATGTCACCAGTCAGACACAGAGACGGATGGGAAAGAAGGATGGGCAAGCATACACTAACACACTAGATTCACGTGGGAAGGATACCGTGCTTTCATGTTTCAAAGAGGTAGATTAGACTATACCACCTAAGATGAGCCTATACAAAGAGAGGCCTGCTTGGGACCGAGAGAGGAATAGAATCAAATACTAAACTCCCACTTGAGTTGGGTGTTGTGCTAGGGTGCTGGCCAAAGCAAACTAAACTAACGTGGCTCCTGATTACCCTAAGGGAAGGACAGAATAAAAAGAAAGTGTAAGTAGGTAAAATGAATGATGAAACACAAAGTACCTGAAGAGCAGAGTGGAGCAAATGGAAAACAAACTAGTATTACTAGCATTATCTTAACAGGCTCCAGATGTGTACCCTGCAAACACAATCCCACCCCACACATTAAGGACAGCTGAAAGAGACTTGTACAAGAACACCAGGAGTCCTGGACAAAAGTATTTACAGCATGGCTGTTTATGTTAACAAACAGGAAACCCAAATGTTCATCAAAAGGAGAATCATGACACATTCATACAGTGAAATTCTATCCATTGGTGAAAATATTTCAACTACTAATGTTAAGTTAAAAAAAAACACTAAAATAGGTCACAGAACACAGAGTATAAGAGCATTTACATAAACTTCAAAAACATTCGAAGTTTAAAAACCTTAGGTAGAGATGCACACATATAGTTTTCAAAGACAAGGGAAATGATAAACACACAATTTGGGACAATGTTTACCTTTGTGGGGGAAGTAGGGAACGTGGTTGGGAAGGGCACCCTGAGGGCTTCGGCATAATTGGTAATGCTCTATTTCTTAGGCTGAGTCAAGGCCAGAGATGTACTTCTCATCCTTTTTTAATAGTCTATCTAGGACATATACATACAGACAAAATTTTGTATGCATGAAATAACTCAAAATAAAGGGGGGCGGGAATACAGCCGAGGGTGGACCACACAGTGCTCCCTCTCTCCCCACTTACGCAGCCATCTGCCCAAGGCTGGGCTCACAGTAAAGTGAGCCCAGATCCCAGAGCAACAGAATCAACTCAGAGGTGACAAAAAGATGACCCCCAGGCACCTCTCTGCACTTGCTGGGCGACACCTGCTCCAGTGTCTATTCCACAGGAAACTGTATGACCGCACACAGCCCCACAAGAGTTGTAGAGCGACTGCCTTCCCAATACAGAATCAGAAAATATCCTAAACTCAGGCAAATTCTGCCGATGGAAGGCAAGTCCCCAGATGGTTCCAACACACAGGAATGGATTGGATTTAGGAGCAAGGCAGTAATTTTACGTAGCCCTACCGGGCTGGGAGAATCTGTGACCAGTTACTGAAGGGGGAAGGAGGGGATGAAAAATACAGCTGAAGACACACTAAGTAGGACTTTTACAAGACCGTAGAGGCTGGGACAGAATGTGTGTAATCTGAAGTTCAAATGAACGTGTGTACTGACGGCTAACTAGAGGCCCCAGGGTTAATATATGGGCTTTCCCTGGCAGAAGGTGATAGCCGACTTTGGCACACGCTGAGTATATTGGGAAATAATAATATCAAAAGAGATCTGTACCACATCTATGTAACGTATGTAGAGCCCACGGGCACCGGCAAGGCAGGGGAAAAAGTCTGATTTACCCGGGGAAACTGTCAGGAAGGCCGGATTCGGTCAGAGCAAGGAAAGGAAGGCCCGGGGCTTGAAAATCCTGAAGGCCCCACTTTGGGAGGGGAAGAGGGTGGTCCCAGCCCGACACAGAAGGTGCGGCTGCCAGGAGAGGGCGGGGTCTCCGCGGGAGGAGTCTCTGGAGGCCAGGCAAGGGCCAGGCCTGGCAGCGGGGCAGCCCGCGGGGTAGAGAGGGGGTGTCTATAAGGGGGCGTCCCCTTGGGTGATGGGACAGAGAGGAATGGGAGGAGGGGGCCTATCACAGCCCTGGCCCAAGGGCCCAGTTTCCCCGCCCGACTCTCACCTAGGCACGCAGCTGGACGAGCTCCGGTCCACCTCCCAGGTGGCGTACAGGTTCATCTGCACCGGTGCAGGGGTTCGGCCGGGCCCCGGGCCGCCGGGAGGCACGGAGCCCGAGGCTACCGCGACGGCCATGGAGGTGGAGGTGGACGAGGACGAGGAGGAAGCGGCCGCCGCTGCCGAGGTGGACGAGGACGACGAGGTGGCCTGGGCCAGCTTGGGGGGCGTTGGCTGCTGCTGCGTTGGCTGCTGCGGTGCTGGTTGCTGCTGCGGAGACTGGGCGACCCCAGAGCCCCGCTGGCCGCTGCCACCCCCGGCGCCTCCAGGACCACCGCCCACCCCTCCGCGTTCCGCCATGGCCCTGGCGAAGGTGAGGGGCTCGGGGGTTACGGGAATCGAGGCGACGCCAAGAGGACGCCCAGGCTTTCCCCCCGCCTCCCCGGCGGCAGCAGTGGCGGGGGCTCGACTGGTCTCCTCAGCCCGCCCGCCCGAGCGCGCGAGCGAGAGGCTGCACGCAGGCGCGGGGCCTCACGGCGCGCAGTCCTCGCGCCCGCCTGCCGCTGCCTGTTGCGGCTCGCGCCGCCGAGACACTGGGTGGGCGTGTCCGGGGAGGGGGCGGGGAGTCCTGCCTCGCACCGGCCCCACCCAGCGCCAAGGGGCGGGGCCCAGGCTTGCGCTCTGCCAGCGGGTCTGTGTGCGCGCACTCCTCGCTCTATGGGACAGGGGTCTGCTGCTGGCGCACACAGAGGCAGGCCCTCTCCTCAAATCCACAGCACGAGAGTGCAGCCGGCCAATGCAGTCTTCCCCTCCCCCGTTGCCCTCCCGACCTCAGTAGCCTGGCCAGCGGAAACCCCGCTTTTCCGGGGCGCGGCCGCAGCCCAGGGAAGGGGGGCTGCCGCGAGAGCGCGCCTCGGCCCCCTCGGGTCTGCAGGGGGCAGGCAAAACCCACTGCCGCTCCCAGCCCGCTTTCCCGCTCGGCAGCCCCTGGGTTTCTTCATCAAGACCGGCGAAGGGATTAAGACTCAGCGGCCAGGTGCCCAAGGGCCGTTAAGTTTGCGCTCCCGCTTCGCTCTCGTGTAGGAAGGGGGAACTCAGGGACCTAGAGTCCAAAAGGCCCTTGGCAGGGGTGAATTAAAAAGCTAAGCCCTGGCCCTTCTAGAACCAACCCTTTTCTGTCTCTACAGCCCCACTTCGAAAGAACCATTTCAGAGGCCCAAAGCCCGTCACCCCTGCCCTCAATTCCTTTCTCTTGGAATGTTTTTTTTCTACTTAGAAAATACCTAAAATTCTACTCCCCCAAAGCCTTGCTCAACTGGCACGTCCTCCGTGGGACTTCCCACACTCCCTGCTCCAGAAACCATCTTGAAGCCTTCTGCACACAGGCACCTCCGTTGATGCGCTTCCAACACCCGTGGTGCAGCAGCAGCAGGAGACATCTCCCCAGCGCTCTGCAAATGCCTCTTAACCCACAAAGCAAGCCCCCACAATCGACACCACCCACGGATCACTCGGACTCAGGACAATCTAGATTTTGAGCTGTCTCTGCGCGGGAAAGATTTGGACTCTTCTGACCACAAGATCTATTAGAAAGGCCTGACCTGGCCTACTTCCCAAGCCCACTTTACTTCCTCGGCCCAGCCCGGGCGCTAAGCTGGCTATTTTTAGCCCCCAAGGACAAAGTAGTAAGGTCAAATCAGACTTTCAGGTACTTCCCCCAGAGCTTTCCTACAAAGACAGGCCGTGGTAAAACCAATTTCTGCAGGGCTTGGACTTCATCACCAGTCCCAACCACACCATCCGATCCACCTGCATGCCCCTGGTCACGGGCAGCCCTGACAGTGTAGAAAACGGCTGTTTAGTCCTTTTGCAGGAGGAGACTAAAAGGAGACAAAGGAGGGTCAGGAGTGTTACATCTTCATCTCTTCCCTTGGGAAACAGCTTTATTTACAAAACAGGTCTAAAATAAGAACATGAAATGACAAGCCCTTGGGAATGTGGGAGAGCTGGCTGTTGGGAACCCATAGGTGAAGCCCAGGCATCCAGACAGAGGGTTTAAAGGAGGGCTGGGGGTGTGACAGGGACCTAAAATTTGAACTCCTTGTATTTCTTGCTGCCCCCACGGCTGTCCTGGGGCTGAGCTTTCCGTTTCTTTTGCTAAAGGAGAGAAAGAGAAACAGGTTACAACAGGCTAAACAACCCGCTAATCCCCCAAACAAGGTGGGCAGCCTGAAAGAGCCACACATGTCTGTGGAAAAAGTGCTGAAACTGGATTCTCAGACTTGGATGAGTTCCTTCCCCTCCCTGTGCCTGTTTCATCGGCCTTAAGGAGGGCAGCCCACCAGACCATTTCTAAAGTTTCAGCACCAAGGAAACTCAGGGCAGCAGGCCCTGAATTTTCCCTCACTCTCCCACTAGAGGACACCACTCCACTGACAAAGGAGTCCCAGTCCCTAGTCAGAGGTTTTGCTACGAGCTCCTACCTTCTGTTTGGCAGCATGCTCAGCCACCATGTCACTAAAGTCTTCCTTCTCCACTTGTGCCTGCTGCTCCCGTACATGCTCCTCGTACTTCTGGGTCATGGCCATGGGGTCCAGTTCCAACTCTTCAGGTGCCAGAGCCACTTCCACACCTTGCAGCTCAGGGGCCGGGCCCTTCCGGCTCATAACCTACAAAGGGGATCAGAGCCTTGCCATTTCCAAAGAGAGGCTCAGAAGCCCCAGCTTCTGCCCTCTATCCAGTCCTCAAAAGCAGCATCCACCGAATGCTCACCGTGGACATGTCGTAGATGTGGGTCGATCCCATTATGGCTCCCCCAACGGTGGCCGTTCTCTTCTCTGGCAACACAGTGAACAGCTGGGGCGTCTCACTTCTGCAAAGAACAAAGGGGTCAAGACCAAAACGAAAGGGAAGCAAAAGGACACAAACAGCACCTTCACCCAGCACCCAGCTGGAAAGATCCTGAGACATGGGGGAAATAATGCCAAAGCTGCCCCTGCAGGTCAGGGGAACCCATGAGAGGAAAGAGCTGGCTCGGTGCTGACTGTGGGGGACGCGCCTGGAAGGAGTACAGAGACCGAGTGAAGGGGCCCCCTGAGCCAAGTTCAGGTTATCAGAGACTAAGACTATACCATGCGCGAAGAAGGGCTAAGGGTCAGAGGCTGAAAGTTTCCAAAGATCTCGGGTACAGAGAAGCCAGGAGAAGAGAAGAGGCTACAGCAGTTCCTGCCCAATGCTGTGCTGGGAGTCTTCCAGCTCTTCAAAGGATTCCATTTGAAACACCAGAGCAAATCGACCCATGTCAACCCAACATGGCTTCACCCCCACCTCGTCCCCTGGAAGAGGTGACAATCTCCTCTCCAACAGCAGCCAGAGCATACGCCTTAAAATGGAATTCAGATGCTGTCTTTCCTTTGCTCAAAACCCAGTGAAGCTTCTGATCACAATCTGAGTAAAATTCATACTCTACCACGCTCTAAAGGGTTCACAGTCTGACCCCTTCCCTAATTCCTGCCCTCCACCCTCAGCCACAGTACCCTTCTTTTTCTTTCTCAAATATGCAAAACTTGAGACCTCTGCTTCCTGACAAGGTGCACCAGGGACTAGATGTACCCTCCCACCTAGAACAATGAAAAAAGGGGGGCAAAATAGATGTAAGTTTCTTAATACTATCCAAAAGTGGTGTAACAGCGGTTTCCAAGCCCCTGGACATGAGACAATGAAGGACAGTGACTCCTGAGAGACAGGTAATGAATGGAGTGAGTCCTTCAACTACCTGGCCTAATGCATGGAGAGTCTGCAGACCCTAGAACAAGGAGGAGTAACCCACGTAGCAGTCGAAGGACTCCATGAGTTGAAGAGATAAAGCTGAAAGAAGAGCAAGGAGACCAAGGCAGCTAGAGACCACAGGACAGGGTACTGGAGAAGAGGAAGCAGGCCAGAGACTCAAGAGCTCAAGACACCCGCAGGAGGACCCCTCAGGCACTCAGGTAAGCACTGCACGTGAGGAAAGTACCCAGACCAGAGAGAGAACCACCTAACAGTACCTGCTGCTTACTCGGGACTGAGAATGGCGCCTCGTCCCACCAGGCAGACAGAAAAAACCGCCTGGTTAACCAGGCAATGGGTGAGGCACACACAGCACCCTGTGCCTCAGTAATGGAGGGACTGCCTAGTCCCGCCAAATGAACCCGAAGACAAGACCTGAAAGAATCAAACTTTTTCCAAGTACAGTCAAACCTTGGTTCTCAAACACCTTGTCTTGGTTCTCGAATAATTCAGTTCTCAACCAAGTTGTTCAGGGAAGTCTCAGTTGTCTAAAAAAAACTTCAGGTCTCAATTCTCTTCCCAACAACCCTTTCATGTCAATACCTGTGTGGTCACTCATGCATCTCTCAGGCAACACAGGACATGTGGTTTTTGAACAAATTGCTTATCAAAGTTTTCCAGAACATATCAAGTCGAGAACTGAGGTTCCACTGTATCCCTGAACGCAGCTAAAGATTTATAGGAATAAAAAGTATCCTGGACCTAACAAGGTACATTTTACGACGTCTAGCATCCAATCAAAAACAGACATGCAAGGAAGCAGGAAAATCCAATCCTTAGTGAGAAAAATAATCAGTTTAAATCAACCCAGAACTGGCACAGATGTTGGCATTTATAGGCAAGTACAACAAAAATCTTTTTTTAACTACAAATTTTACTCATTTATTTTTAGAGAGAGGGGAAGGGAAGGAAAACGAGAGGGAGAGAAACATCAGTGTGTGGTTGCCTCTGGCACACCCCCCACTGGGGACCTGCCCTGCAACCCAGGCATGTGCCCTGGCTGGGAATTGAACTGGTAACCCTTTGGTTTTTAGGCTGGCACTCAATCTATTGAGCCACACCAGCCAGGGCTGTAATGTTAAAACTACATTCCATTTGTTCAAAAGTTAAATATGAGACACAGAAGATACAAAAGACCCAAATCTGCCTTGGCTGGGTGGCTCAGTTGGTTGGAGCACTGTTCCCTACAAACAAAATGTTACAGGTTCAGTTCCCATTCAGGGCACATACCTAGGCTGTGAATTCAGTGCCTGGTCAGAGTGCAAACAGGAGGCAACCAATCAATGTTTCTTTCCCTCCCTAAAAATCGATAAACACATCCTCAGGTGAGAACTGGGGGAAAAAACCCACAAAGTCGCAAATCACACTGCTGGAGATAAAACCCATAACGGATGTAATTCAGGTGAGAAACTGCTGCAGAAAAGGAACAGAAATTTTCTAAAACGGAACACAAAGAGAAAAAATATATTTTAAAAATGAAGAGCATCAGTGAGAAGTGGAACCACCTTCAGAGATCTGAGAGATGCATAACTGGAGTTCCCAAAGGAGAGGAGATGGAACAAAAAAAATGTTTAGAAAAATGGCTAAAATTTTCAAAAATTAATAAAAACTATAAACCCAGACTCACGATGCTCAACAAACTCCAAAGAAACTTAAAGAAAGCCACACAATACACTGTTTGTTCCAAACAGTGAGAAAATCTTAAAGGCAGCCAGAGAAAAGGACCACACATACAGAGGAACAAAGAAGGGTGAAGACAACAGATTTCTCCTCAGAAACAACAGAAGACAGAACATCTTTAAACTACTTGGAAGAAAAAAAACAGTCTAGAATCCTACACCTGACACAAATCTTTCACCAAGGTGAGCCAAATGAAGACATTTTTAGCCCTGGCTGGTGTAGCTCAGTGGATTGAGCACGGGCCTGCGAACCACACGATCTCAGTTCGATTCCCAGTCAGGGCACATGCCTGGGTTGCAGGCCAGTTCCCAGCAGGGGACACACGAGGGGCAACCATACATTGATATTTCTCTCCCTCTCTCCTTCCCTTCCCCTCTAAAGATAAATAAAATCTTTTTAAAAAATGAAGACATTTTTAGACTGCAAGAGCTGAAAGAATTCATGACCAGCAGTCTCGCAACTTGAAAAGCTGAAGGAATACTCTGAGGTACAAGGAGAATGATACCAGATATCAACGTAGACACACAAGAAGAAAAGGAAGAACACTTGGTAATTACATAAGTTAATATATGACTCTTATATTTAACTCTCTCTAAAAGATAACTGACCATTGAAACAAAACTAATAATCATGACAAGTAGGATTTCTAACATGTAAAAGTAAAATGTATGACAAAGTCAGGAGGGAAGAAATGCAAGTTCACTTTTGTACAGTTCTTAATACTACCTGGAAGTGGTATAACACTATCTGAAGGCAGACTGTGATAAAGACAGATATTCCAAACCCTAAGGCACCCACTAAAATAATAAAACAAAGACTTATGATCACTAAGTCAAAGTAGGAGATAAAATGGTATCATAAAAAATATTCAGGCCCCGGCTGGTGTAGCTCAGTGGATTGAGCGCGGGCCTGCGAACCAGACGATCGCGGTTCGATTCCCAGTCAGGGCACATGCTTGGGTTGCAGGCCAGTTTCCAGCAGGGGTCAGTTCCCTGCAGGGGATGCACCAGAAGCAACCATACATTGATGTTTCCTTCCTCTCTCCTTCCCTTCCCCTCTAAAGATAAATAAATAAGATATTAAAAAATATATACATTCAATAAGGCCCTGGCTGGCAGCTCAGTGAATTGAGCACAGGCTATAAACCAAAGGGTCACCGGTTCAATTCCCAGTCAAGGCACATGCCTGGGTTGCAGGCCAGGTCCCAGTGTGGGGTGCATAAGAGGCAACTGCACTCTAATATTTCTCTCCCCTTTTCTCCTTCCCTTCCCCCCTCTCTAAAAATAATAAATAAAATCTTTTAAAAGATGTTCAATTAATCCAAAAAATAAGAAAACAGAAAACGGGGAACAAAGAAGAGATCATTTCATGACAAAGAGGATCGATTCATTCAGACGTAACGACCCCACGGGTTTACATACCTAATGACAAGAGCTTCAGAAGCACAACTATGTAAAACCTGTGTTAGGGGCTTCGCGCCGTTTGCGCCTCCAGTTCCTCTGTCCCTGACCATCCTGTGACTGGCTCTTTCCTGACACTCGGCTCTCGGCTCAAATGCCGCCTCCTCAGGGAGGCCCTCCCAAAGGCCGCCCACCACCCGGGCCCTCTACACCCCACTGCACAGCTTCTCAGCTTCACCGTCCTACCCACGTCGGAACTGATCTTGTTCTCTGATGACGTCACCGGCCCTGTCTGTTCCACTGCTGACTCGCCTCTGCCCGCGGCAGTGCCCGGCACAGAGCTGCAGTTCAGTAACTGTGTACATGGGGGCAAGCGACAACGAACGCCGGCCAGCCATCCTAGATGCTGCAGGGAGGAGAAAGGCCTCCCCTCCCGGTCTGCTGGTTTCCTCACCCATCCATCGCCTCCTCGATCTTCTTCTTCCTCAGCTCAATAAGTTCGGGGGTCTCCATTCCCGCTGGCACTGAGGAGAATCCTCCAGGAGTGATGAGGCCACTGTGGAGAGAGGAACAAGCCTTGGAGTAAAGAGAAGGTCCCCAAAGACAGACAGACAGACAGACCAGTTCAGAGAGGCAGACTCTGCTTCCCCACCTGTCTGCAGGAGTAATAAAGCCGGTTTCATCTGGCTTGTCTTCGTCACTTTCCTCCTCTTCCTCTTCTTCTGAAGACTCTTCATCAGATGGCTCCAGCTCCCCCCAGGGGGTCCGATCAATCTCTTCTTCTTCAGTCTTGGTCTGAAAGAGATCACTCATTCATTTAGCAAACGTTACTACCTAGCCTGTGTCAAACTGCTGTAAAGGGAAACTGGTACCGACAGAAACAAACAACCTCTGCGGAGAGAGCTCATACTCTAGTAGGGGCGTGCCCTTGTATTGCAGCTCAGAAAAACCCACGCCCTTCTTCAGACTTTGAAAATTCACAACACCCAGCTCACTGGCAATGAAGATAGAAACCAGGGATGTCCAAACCGTGGCCTGTGGGCTGCATGAGACCCAGGATGGCTACAAATGTGGCCCAACACAGAACTATAAATTCATTTAAAACATTATGAGAAATATTTGTGATTACACAATATATTTAACAGGTCACAATGTATTTAATGTGTAGTCCAAGACAACTCTTCTTCCAGTGCAGCCAGAGACACCAAAAGGCCAAACACCCCTGCTATAAACCAACTTTCTCTAAAATTTCATGACCTTAAGCAAGGCCAAGCTGGCCAGCCATGGCCCACACCTGGAATTCGGCCGCATTGGTCCCGAACACGTCCCCGTAGAGTGGCTTCCCTGTCTCATCCACCGGGGGTTTGCCCCAGCCACCAGCATGGTATCCGAAGGAGCAGCTCTGCAGGGGAGGAAACGGAAGTCAGCTCCACTCTGAAGCTCCTCAAGTAGCACTTCAGGCCTAACAGAAAGCCACGCTCCAAATACACAAACTAACACTCAGGAACTCTGGAAACTGTGATTTCAGAGGCGACGTAAGTGTAAAAAGGCATTTTAAAGCAAAAGTAATAATCAACAAAAATCTGGAGGCAACAGGACAGGGAGATGAGGCAGAAAGTACACGAATAACTTCAGCTTTTGTGGTAGCCCATATTGTCTAAAACTGAAACAGTCACAAAAAAACATGACTCCCGCTTTTTCCTGATATTTTCCTAGAGGAAAATAGGCTTTTTGAAAAGCCTCTAGAATCTATTTCTCTTAAGAAATTCTGCCCCAGCTGCTGTGGCTCAGTGGATTGAGTGCTGGCCTGTGAACCAAAGGGTCGGTGGTTCGATTCCTAGCCAGGGCATATGCCTGGGTAGCAGGCGAGGTCCCCGGTAGGGGGCGCCTGAGAGGCAGCCACACATTAATATTTCTCTCCCTTTCTCCCTCTTTTTCCCCTCTAAAAATAAAATCTTTTAAAAAAATCTGAAGCTGAACAATTACTTCTTTTTCACTTCAATGACTTTATTGTCTGTTAATTTTTTTAAAAATTTTTATTTATTGATTTCAGAGAGGGAGGAAAGGCGGGGGGAGAGAGAGAGACATCAATTTGTTGTTGCATTTATTCACGCATTCATTAGCTGCTTCCTACACGTGCCCTGACCGAGTATCAAAACTGCAATACTGGTGAATCGGGACAGCGCTCCAGCCAACTGAACCACCCAGCCAAAGCAATAGGTTTTTTCCTTTTGAAATAAAAACGAACTTAATGCCATCCTGACATAAAATTATTTCTGTATCCATCCACATACATACCAGGGAGATACCTGGAAACACGTTCACCAAATGTTAAGTCCACTTATTTCTGAGTGATAAAATTATGATTTGTTTTCCTTTTTGTACTTCTCGATTCTGATTATTTTAGATGAGCATGTCAGGTTTTTTTAAATAAGAAAACCCATTACTATTATTTTTTAAAATAAAAACACATGGTGGAATGAGGAAAAAATCTCACTCTAGTTAAGAGCAGAGGCAGCTAAGAAGGAAAGAAAGGAGTGTGCTCACCTCGGGGATGGGTGAGTTCAGCCCGGGGATTTTCAAGTTCGGGTACGACGGGGGTGGTCCATATCGCTGCATGGCAATCAGCCACGGGGGAGGGACTTTGTGGGCATTCTGCAGGAAAGAGGGAACGAAATCCTGTCTGCCCGACCCTATCCCTTTGTCTCCCTCCCGCTCCAATTCCGGCCCTCCTCTCTGTGTCCTGTCAGGTAACTGGCACTCACTGGTCCCACTGGCATCCCCAAGGAAATCCTTAGCTCATCGGACAGATCTCCTGGCTTCTTCTCCTTCAGTCGCGTCTCAAACTCCTTCCCCTGGGGAAAAAGCAGGGCATGCTGTATTGTGAGCACCAGACACACACTGGGGACTCAATACCAAGAGGACACACACACAAAGATGAGAAGTCCCAGCCCACACCAGACGCACAGCCCCGCCCAGGGCTGCCAAGTTCCTACTCCGGCTCTCATCCCGCCGCTGCCTGGCTGGCGCAGTGGAAGGGGTAAAGGCCAGGAAGGAGGGGTCTGAAAAGCAAGCCTCCTAGTCCTCTAATTAGTCCACTGCAAGGTCACAGGCAAATTCCGGGCTGCTTTCTCATCTGTGAAATGAGGACATTTGACCGGATGATTGCCACGGTTGTCCCACCTCAAGAATTCCAGGATATCATAGTCATTAACATTTTAAGAATCAGAAAAAAAGTTTTCTCCCTCCCCCGATATTAAATGTTTCCTAAAAGCATCTGCCTCTGTCCCTAAACCACCCGCCATTAACAAGTATCACTTCAAAGACATGGTCTGCACCTCTCCAAAAAACCACCTCATCGGAAGATTTCCAATCCCGTCCCACTCGGGGAGAGTTCACGGACAACTCTGAGGCTGAGGGGAGGGGCCCGCAGACCAGGAGTTAGGGAGCCACGACCGAAGGCGCAGCCTTGCCCCTCAGACCTCTCGCCCCCAGACCCCCGAACCTCATAGTACAGGTCCCCGTGGATGGTCAGCTTCGGCTTGGTCTGCCACTTGAAGAAGGCGTCATGCAGCTTCTGGTAGTCAATGTCGATCTTCCCCATCTTGGGCCGAACCTTCTCTCGCATTTTGGACTTCATAGTCTTCTGTTCTTCCTGTGGAGGATGGCAAAAAAAAAAGCATCAGCAAGTTCAACTCGTAATAGATCTGGCTCCCGCTCCCGGAAGAGCTGAAACAGAACCTCATTTATCTCATTCAGAAAGCCACCAAAATCCTTCCCACTCCAACCCTCAAAATTACAGAATCCGAGTTGAACAAAATACACGCATCCTATGAACCAAACTCACGCACTGTCTCGGAGAGACCTGGCGGACGAGCGCCTAACCGGGAGGCAAAGGTTTCACCTCGTACTTTGGTACTTCTTGAATTTTTGCAGGACGAGCAACTGTTGCCTACTCAAAGTACTTAATTAAAACTTTTCAATTTAAGGAGTCACACAACCACCACGAATCTCTAGCCACAAAGTGTATCACACTCACGTCGGAGGCAGATAACTACAGACAAAGGCCAGAGCAACCGACAGAGAAGGGAGGCACTGGCCACGTGCAGGCACAGTGGGTGAGGGGGTGAGGACACGAGGGGGAAACTGGAGCCACTCAGAACCAGGCGTCCCCAGGAGGGGGCGGAGAGCCAGCTCTGAGCACCAAGGTGAGGGCCGACCCTCCCGCCACATGTCACGTACAGTGCTGACTTCTAAACCGCAGATCAGACGATGAGACAATTCACAAGAAGGCGGGTTCTGAGAACCAGATCCCAATTTTGAAGCAGTCCCCTATTCAGGACGTGGCTCCCCCAGGGCACCTCTGAGCCCCAGGCAGGCCCTCACCTTCTCCTGCAGGGCCTCCCGCATCTCCTGGATGCCTGTGCGTTTGATGAAGTCCGGCAGCTCAAAGGGGGGCTTCTCAATGCCACGTTTACCCTGCAGGTACTTGCGCTTGAAACACCAGTGGCGTGGCACAGGCACAGAATTCCGAGTGGCCTTGAGGTGGACCAAGAGCTTGGGGTCCTGGGCTGTAACATCATGCATCTCCACGACGTCAGGCCGAGCCACGAGCTGAAAAACAGCCACACGCCTCGAAAAAGCCCCAACCTCTCTGGTCTACAGCTTTTCTTCCTCCTCCTCGGAGGACCCATACCTAAGTCACCCAAGCCTCCTTCAAGGCTCCCCTCCCCAAAGCAACCCCCCACGGGGCGTCTGGGAGCTCCCTGCCTGCTGGATCAGCTCAGTCTCACCTGCTTCAGTTCAGCCACGGTGAAGCGATTCATTCGGCGCAGCTTCTTCTTGGACAGCTTGGGGGCTTCTGGCTTCTTTTCCTAGAACAGAAGGGTTCTCTTTACAGCAGGACT
Organism: Sturnira hondurensis; assembly: GCF_014824575.4. Lineage (NCBI taxonomy): Eukaryota > Metazoa > Chordata > Mammalia > Chiroptera > Phyllostomidae > Sturnira > Sturnira hondurensis. The sequence continues at coordinate 2,403,544 of NW_028080428.1, read as the reverse complement.
CTTCGGCGTCCGTCAGACCGCCCCGTGACCCCAAACCTTCGGCCACCACAGGGACTCTCCCGCGCCAGAGCTCAGCCCGGTCCCGAGCTCAAAGCCTCTCAGCCAGCCAGCCCCGGAGTCCTCGCCCACCCCCCGCCCCGACAGGAGGGTGCAGGTCTCACCGCTTCGTCGTCACTGCTATCGTCGTCGCTGTCCTTGTGCTCCTCCTCAAAGCCCTTCTTCTTGGGGGCGGCAGAGCTCTCCAGTTTGTCGGGTTTCTCTGGCTCCTTCTCTTTCTCCTTCTTCACATCGTCAGTGAGCTGAGGAGGCAGATGACGTGGAGACCCCAGCCCTGAGCCCGGCCCCCATTCCCGAACCCAGAACAGAAAAGTGTCCTCCCTACCCTGTCTGTCCCCATCCCTGCCCCTTTGCTGTGCAACTCCGCCCCGTGGGAGGGCTGCTCCCTGTACCTTGAAAGCCTCAAAAATCCTCTTGAAGAAGATGAAGTTGGGCTCATAAATTTCAGGTTCTTCGGTCACGTACTCAATTTCAACGTCAGCTGCGGGGGATTCGGAGCCACGGGACCGGGCTGACTCCTTCTCTCGGTCCCCGGAACTCTCGGATGACGCCCCCCGTGACCGCTGGGGCTTTTTCTTCTTCTTTCGGTTCCTACGCTTCCGGTTTTTCTGCCGAAACAAGTAAAACCAACTAGGTCAGAGAATCCAAGCACCATGACGGCCCCCAACCTCTAGTCTCTCCCAATTTCCTCAACAAGCTGAGAACAGAGGCCTTGAGCCCTGGCTGGTGTGGCTCAGTGGGTTGGGCATCCTCCCACAAACCGAAAGGTCACCAGTTCGACTCCTGGTTCAACTCCTGGGCAGGTGCTTGGGTTATAGGCCAGGCCCCCAGCTGGGGCCATGCAAGAGGCAACTGATTGCGATGTGTCTCTCCCTCTCTTTCTCCTTCCCTCCCCCTCTCTCTAAAAATAAATAAATATTTTTTTAAAAAGAAAAGAGGCCTTGAAGTCAGACTCCAAAGTTCTGCCCCTCAAGTTGTGGGCCTCTGGATAAATTACCATACTTTTCAGAAACTCTGGTCTTTTAGCTTTAAAATGTAACCATGCGTTGTACTCAAAACTCAAAGGACTGCCCTGGCCAGTGTGGTTCAGTGGATTGAGTGCTGGCTTGTGAACCAAAAGGTCACCAGTTCAATTCTCAGTCAGGGCACATGCCTGGGCTGCAGGCCAGGTCCACAGTAGGGGGTGCATGAGAGGCAATCGCACACTGATGTTTCACTCCCTTTCTCCTTTCCTGTCCCTCCCTCTAAAAATAAAATAAAATCTAAAAAACAAAACAAAACTTGAAGAACTTATGGCAATCGAATGAAAAATACCTACTAGATGCTGGCGACAAAAGTCAGCAGGACAGCAGCTACTGCATCCTGAGCACTGAGAACAGGAGTGACCTCAGTGCCCAGACATGCCCCGCCATTGCTTCCAGACCCCGCTCCGTACCTCTTTTTTGGATACAGACACTGAGTCCTCCTCAGTCTCTGACGCCGACTGGCCCAAGGACGAGCGCATGTCTGTTTCCATTTCCTCTTCCTCTGTAAGGGAGGGAGGTAGCCATCGGTCTCCTTCCAGGGCCGCTGCCCTGCTACATGCCCCCAGCAGCCCCTCTCCATCAAGGGCCAGGTTCTGTCCAACACCCCCCTCGGGAGCGGGAAAGAGGAATGCAGCCTTGGCCGCAGCCGCTCGGGCTCTATCCCTGCAGCCCTCAGGACACCACAACACACTCACCCTGCTGAGAGTTCATCTCCTCCTGGCGGCTCTCCTTCAGCTGCAGGATCTTTTCCAAAGCCTGGGGGATCTTGGGGCCCACTGAGGGGTCATCCATCTGCCAGAGACAACCAAGGAAGAGAGGGTAATCTCAGTGCCCCTTTCCTGAGGACGTCCACTTCCTGTACTGGCCAGGTGACGTAAACAGCAGAGTGTGGACAACACCAACCGGGCTCAACCGCCCCCTCAGCGTCCCTCAGAGTGAACTGCAGGACCCTGCCCCAGAAATGTCTCCCTGGCCTACCTAATCATGTCTGAACTACATACACGCCCTCCCCTGGGAAGTCCTCCTGTCTTCTCTCAGAATCCTTCTCTAAAGATCCAAACATAGCCCCCTCCTAAAACCACACTCTCCTCTCCAAAGAAATCAGCAATCTCACCTCTCTGTTCTCATCTCCAGGGGGCGGTGGGGGACCACGAGGCCGGGGAAGCGGGGCCCCCATGGGCAAAACAGTGGGAGTGGGGCCCACTGGAGCAGCAACTAAGAAAGAAATCCAGTGTGAGAAGAGACAAAACACTCATTTTAAATATTACCTTCCTGGCTAAGAGTCAGGGTGACAGTGCCCTTGGGGGAACAAGTGGCTGGAAGGGAGCCTGGAGGACTTTCCAAGCTGTGCTGGTTATGTTTCGGCTCTTGGTCCAGGTACTGGTTGTACAGGTGTGTTCAGTTTATGAAAGTTCACGGAACTATATACTTTCAATGCACACACTTTTTTATTATTGTTTATTTACCTTTCGAGGAGAAGGGAAGGAGAAGGGAAGGAGAGAGGGAGATAAATATCAATGTGTGGTTGCCTCTCGTGCATGCCCTGCTGGGAACTGGCCTGCAACCCAGACATGTGTCCTGATTGGGAATCGAACCACGATCCTTTGGTTCGCAGGCCCGCACTCAATCCACTGAACCACACCAGCCAGGGCTGATACGTGTACTTTGTTAATGTGATATATACTTAAATAAATAAAATCTTCATCATCGTCCTTGCCCTTTCCTTCCGTTATCAAGGTCTCACCTCGAGGACCCAGAGGAGTACGAACACCAATTTGGCCCATGTCCTGGGGGGGCCGAGGGACTGGGGTGCCCAGCTTGGCAATCTCCTGCTGCCGTTCCTGTTCCAGTAACACAGCAGCCTACAAGAGGGAAGTGTGCTTGGAAATCCGCTGGGCAGGCAACCCTGGCAAGTGCATCCTTCCAGCCAGGAAACAGGCCCAGGAGAACAATCAGGTACCATTGGAGTTCTGGCGTCCCCGCCACCCCCGAGCTTCCAGTATACTGATCCAATCAGAGGAACCCTCCTCTTCTCATCTCATCTCTCTCTCTCTCTCTCTCACACACACACACACACACACACACAGGCACTCTGGAAATACCACCAAGAAACACCTCCGGAAACTTCTGGTTCCTAGCAGAGAACCTGACAGCTAAACCCTGACTTCTATTTTTTAACAAGAGTTTGGTCCAAAAGATTAAGTTATTTCTAACAAACAGTGAATTCTTTACTTATATCTCCCCCTCAAGATCTAGCACAATCTGGGCAAAGATGGTACTGGTGACTATTTCCAGAGCTGGTGCTATCGATGACGTTTTCTTAACGCTCCGCCAGGTGACAACTGACATAAGACACCTGGGGGGCTGAATGTCTCCTGCATCACATTTAGTCTCAATCAGACACGAATGACTAAATTAGCCCAGAGTCCTCTCCACGGAACCTAAAATGACATCCTGTAAGACTAGGAGGGACCATCACACTTTTCCTGTAATGGACTAGACAGTAAACACTTAAGCCACTGTATGGGCCCTTTTATACACTCGTGGGGTATTTTCCTACAGTAATATAAAACCACTCTTAGCTTGCATTGCATACGAACAAACCAACAAACAAACACAGGCTGCAGTCCACAGCCCACCAGCCCCTTCGCTACAAGAAAGATGAAGTTATTTGGGAGAGCCTGAAACTGCATTGAGGCGCAGTAACCTGGAATGGTGCCTCTTGTTTCGGAAGCAAAGCTACAGAAGTGACAGCCAAGGAGCCGAACCGTGGGATCAAAGATTAAAATGAGGGGCATTACCCGCTTCTGTTGCTCCAAGAGCTCATGTTCCTTCAGTGAATGATCTCCCTGCTTAAAAAAGAAAACAAACTCACACCAGCGCCAGTATCCCCCAGGCCAGCCTGCTACAGCTCTGCTTCCTGGGGTCCTCTTCCAGCCTAGGGCCTAAGTTCTACTCTTTGGTCCAGACCTTCCCAGAAGGCTTGGCCCTGAAACCCACCTCTCTCTAGGACTCCACTTCCCATCCATAACCCAGGCCAGGCAGCCAGCTGCCCTACCTGCTTGGCACGCTCCTCTTGCTGCATCAACAACGCCGCCTGCTGCTGGGCCAGCTTCAGCCTCTCCTCCTCTGACAGTGCCACAGGCTCACCCCCCCGAAGAGGAGGTGGAGGCCCCAAGTTGGGCGGGCGGGGTCCAACTGCCATAGGAAAGCCAAGGCCAAGGCCTGGTGGAGGTGGTGGTGGGGGTGGAGGAGGCTGCAGAGGGGGTAGTCCCATGGGTGGCGGTGGCATAGGAATCCCAGACAGCTGTGAAAAAAATATGACCATAACCTAGGAAGCATTTATCTACTGCAGACACTTGCTGGGGATCTACTATCACACAGGTGCCGGGATTCAAAGTCAAATGATGCACAGTTCTTGCCTTTAGACCACACTCCACAGCAACACCAAGAGAAGTTGTTAACTTTGGGGCACCAACCAAAGAAAGCTAGAGACACTCTCTCCAGAAAAATAGCTTGAGCACAGATTTGCATACAACCTCAGGAGACTCATGGACAGCTCTGAAGGCCATCTTACCCCACACATGGAAGTCAACAGGCCCCAGTCAGAGCCACCGCTCTAGAGAAAAAGACTCATATCCTGGATCAGAAAGGACAGGGAATTTGAGAGGACTAAAATAAGCAGGAGCCGGTGTGCCCCAATAACTCACTAAATGTAGGTAGTATGAAGTCAAATCAGAAAGTGAGCCCTAATGTCTTCATGAGTAAGACAGGAACTGTGCCCCAGGACAAAGAGGGTAATTACTTCCAGCTGGGTGGGGGAGAATCAAGTCAAGCTTCCAGATATTCAAGCTGAATCTTAAATGATCAGTAGAATTTGGAGACGCTGACACTGGGGAAGGAGGCAAGGATGGGACCACGGGAGAACAGAAGAGCTCCTAATACCGTCACTGCAGTACCTCCCTGCCCAATCCGCCAGTTGCATTCCCAGTGCACTACCCGTGAGACGGGATACCCTAACCAGAAGGGACGTGATGAAGTGGAACAATCTCCCTACCTGTGCCGACATGGGAGGGGGAGCAGCTTTGTCCCCATCTTCGCCTCTCAGAACCGGCCGATTCAGTACGATGCCAGTCTGCAAAAGAGAAAGGGCTCTAGGTCAGTCCCAGGACATGCTGTTCCACTAAACGACGCTCGCTCCCATTCATACCACAAAATTTACCCAGTGCCTGTCTGCCAGAGCTCCGGCTGAGCACTGGGGAAAACCAGTATGTGTACAGAAACGGTTACAACAAAGCAGTTACTGTAAAGACAGTAACAGACAAATAGGGCAAGACCCGCTTGCTGTGTGGAGGTACACAAAGAATGAAGGCCTCCTGCAGAAGCTCGGCCTATCCCGACACCCTGCTGCCAACACTTACCTGGCGGGTGTAGGTCTGCAGCCGTTCCACCAGCTCCTCGCGACTCCCTGCTGGACAAAGCACAGGATTAAGGTCGTAGCACAGGCCAAACAGGCCAGGCGACCCTGGTCAAGCCCCAGCAGCACGCCTCCGCCAGCCGCCCCCGGGTCTCTGGGGTAACCAGACTCCGCTTCCCCGCAGGCCCGCGCTGCCGGCTCTTCACCTCCAGTGCCCCTTACCCTGGATTGGAGCTCCGATCTCTGCCAGTTTGGCCTGAAGCTCCTGGGCAGCCCAGGCGCCATAGTGCCCAGGTGGCGGCGGCGGCGGCAGCTGCAACTCTCCTTTGGGAGGCTCAAGATGCTCGGCCGCCATCTTAGCCACGGCAAGGCCCGCGACCAAACCGGAAGCTCGGGCCAGATTGGGGCCCACTTCCCGGAACTTCCGGCAGCGCGGTCCGTCACGTCCCCGCCAGGGTTGGAAGGCCTTTGGGATAGAGACCCACCCCCTGCTGTTCTCCAACTGTCTCTAGGCAGTCTCGCCACGAAGCCTTCTGGGAGTTGTAGTACGGCGTCCGGCCACCGTGCTGGGCACACTGGGGACCGGCGCAGGAGATGGACTGTTTTCAGTGTCTGATCCGCAGGTGCGTCGAACGGTCGCCTCCCGCCCCGACTCCCAAATCATGCGAGAGAGGCCCAGACGCTTACGTTCCTAAGGACTCATTCCCGGGCGGCGGCGCCAGAAAGCGGAAAGGTGCAGCCCATACCTGTGATAAAACAGTATGATTGTCTGCCGCCCACCCCCGGCCAAGCTGAACTCGCTGAAATGGGACCAGAGCCAGTAGAAGAGCGGACCTGCCTGCCCGGGCTAAGCTCCAGCCACCGACCTGGGGGAGGGCCACGCTTAAAGCCCTTTTTTCCACCATTCAAGCCAGCTGAAATGTCTCGTTAGGTTTTCTCCCATTTTCCTGCCCTTGCATGGCGCTCCCATAACACGTTCAAACCACCATTTGTTTTGAAGTCTTTCTTGCCCCTTCTCCCCACCTTTATCCCCAAGAACGCCTGCTGGCGTTCAAGAAATGCTCCATAAATGATTACTGGAGGGGAAGGAAATGAAACAGTCTTTCCAGCAACAGAATGTGTGTCTTTTTAGTGTCCAAAATAAAATCAGGAACTTTTCTTCTCTCATCCCCAGGAGCCTCCTGGGAAGTTGATCCTGCCTCCTGCACACACACACACCCCACCATTGGCCTGTGCCCCTGAGAAATGGGCAGGTCCCCCCTTGCCTGCCCAGCTTCACCTCTCCCTGTCCTGACCAGTCAATTCAGTTTCTCTTCCCAAGTCTGCCAGGAGCTCTGAAGTTCTCTGCCAGTCCCGCTCTATCTCTGCCTGGCAGGCTCACTACTTGTGTGTGTATGTGTGCATCAGGGGAGAGAACCAGGAAACTCGGGTGAAATGGTCTCATTTCTCCCCAAACGCCCACACCCTTCAGATCTCTAGCATGCTCCATTTCACCCCCTGCCCCCAACAGAGAAATAGCTGGCAGCAGTGAGAAAAAAGAATGGGGCACCAGGCCCAGCACAGCTGAGGTTTGTGGGAGAGGGAGAAAAGGACTGGCTCGGAAATCCTCTTCGATCCTGCCCAAATCTTGACCCTTCCCACTTCCATCACTACCACCATCCCAGTCTCCTGACACTCCCGGAGGAGAAGCCAAACCCGGAAAGGACAGAAGGAAAAGCAGTGCTGCCCCCGACTCCCCCCACCCCCGGCTTGTCAGCCCACTCGAGCAGAACCAGTCCTGATACAAAGGAAGTGTCTTTCCGCTCCCTGAAACTGGAGAGCCAATGGCAGGTCATCTGAGGCTGGAGGCCCTGAGGTCTGTGTATGCTGTGGGGAAGGGGGTGGGCGTGTCTGAGGCAGGAAAACTAAGGTCTGATAGGTGAGGAGGTAGCATAGCTTAGGCCAGAAAGCGACAGCCTAAGTGGGGCCCCATTTTATCCTAAAAGCTCTGGGACCAAGCAGGGTAGGACCCCCACTGTTCAGAGGGGAAGACTGAGGAGCCAAACTGGGACCACAAGCAGTTGTCCTGATGCTGAGTGTTCCCTTTCTCTTCTTCCTAGTTAGGGTCCTCACACAATACCTGTCTGCACGGGTCTAGAATGGATTCCAGCCCCTTCCAGAGCCAGCTTTGGGGTGGCTGCTGCAGTTCCAGGATCCTTGCTGCACCCAGGCGGTGGGAGCCAAGAACTAAGAGGCAGTAGAAAACCCAAGACCATCCCCCACACACACAGGAGCTCACACAGAGGCTTTACATCCATCATCGCTGCAGTCTCAACAGTGGAAGCAGCCAGGCCCAGGTGAAGCCCCTGGGCAAGGAGTCCTGGGCCCACAAAGGCTCTGGTCAGGAGTAAGTGGTTCTGGGGTCCTTGTGAAGAGTGGGAGTGGGTCAACAACAAGGGGCTCCCTTGGGCTGGAGGGGAACGGGTACCCACGGGTGTGAGGGCAAATGAGACGACCCAGGGCTGGAAGTGGAAGAGAAGGAGACAGGGAGCATTGCATGCTTATAAATAAATGTACTTGTGTCTCTAACTCCCCCAGGGCCCACCAGTCCAAGGATGACCAGTGGGATCCAGGGATGTCCAGCAATGCTGTCATACCCAGACACCTTCTGGGGCTCAGTTTCCCTTCTGTAAAGTGAGGACAAGGAGCTGGCCACACTGACGTCCGGACTCAGCAAGATCGCCAGGGGAAGATGCCCGCATCCAAAGATGCCGCCCGGAGACTGACTGTTCAGCAGCCCGCTCGCCAGGGCTGCCCCCTCCCCTTCCCCTCCCTCTCCCCTGCGCTGCTGCTGGCCCCCGCCCCCGCCCCGCCTCCAGCGTGCGATGGGGGGCGGGCAGCGGGCAGAGTCGAGAGCAGCGAAGCCCAGCAGACGCTGCCACCTGATCCCATTCAGGCTCGGAGAGGCGAGCAACGGGTACTTGGTGCGCAGGGCCACAGCACCCTCGGACCCGCCGCGGATTTCAGGAGAAGGGTTGGGAGGTAGCAGCGACCCCCCTGCCACACAGGTCGGAGGCAGAGCCCTCGCGCGTGAGTACTGCGGTAGTAAACCTGGGGCTGGGGGGCAGGGTGGACTGGACCGGGATGAGAACGATGGGTGGGCGGGAGAGTGCCCTGGGGACCCAGTGACTGGAGAGCTTGAGGAGGGGGACTCACGGACCCCTGAGGAGTGACAGAGGACTGGGTGAGGGAGCGAATCTGGCCTATCCCCTATAGTGAGCAGATCCCAGTGACAGATCCCTGGGGAAGGTCGTGATGAAACTGAGGGAATTGGGGTGGGGAGAGGTAGGTAGTGATGGAGAGAAGAGAGGAAGGGAATTTGCAGGTAGGGATGACGTGGGGATGGATGACAGGGAAAGGGGGCTAGAGGGACCTGGTGCAGGCTGGGATGGGGGAGGAAAGGAGGGAGGGGGAAAGACACTTGATCTCCTGGGACACCAATTCGCAGCCTTCTCAGCCTCTGGCCCCTTCCTTTCTAGTGCCAGGGGAAGTGTCCCCGTTCCCTGGGCTGTACCATCCTCAAGTGAGGGTGGAGTCTCCAGGTCAGCCAAGAGTCAGTCAGGTCATCAGGGCTGGGTGGTCCAGGACAAGGCGCCCTCCTCCTCTAAATGCACCAATACCAGCCCTAGAGTTTGGAGCTGAGAGAGAAAAGGGCTCATTGGAGGGTGGGTGGGCGTCCAGGCCAGTCTGCAGCACTCTGGTTAGCTATCTTTTCTTCTTTGGTTCCCTGGAGAAAGAAAAGCAATTTGCAAAAAGCGGGCAGCAGCCAGAGGTGGAGTGTTCTGACTAAAATTAGCACTGATACTCTGATGAGGCTGGGCACACTGACCTGTCTGGGATGGCTGAGGGACAGGCTCCCCGTGGAGAAGGCATGGGGGGAGCCGGGAAATAGTTTGAAGTATATGAGGGGCAGGAGCCAGCAGGGCCTGGCCCCAGCAGACCCACCCGACCCCAGCCTGGAGACTAGAGAGGGAAACTCAGCCCCTCCTGGGTGCCAGGGCCCTGACTCCATCTCCAGAACAGGCACAAGGCAGTGAACTTGCCCAGGGAAGGGAGGCTGCCTCCAATGTCCACGCAGCACCCTCTGCGGGACCTGAAATGTTTACCCTGGCCCAGTGCCCACCCAGAGGAGACAGGGTTACTGCTTTCAAACACCTGAAGGTCTGTGGTGGAGAAAGAGGGTCCATGAGGTCCAGGAGGGCAGTGCGAGCCACCGCACGGAGTGGAAGGTGGAAGGGGACAAGCTGAAGATCCCAGCTATCCCAGAAAGAACTTGCAAATAGCCAGGGCTGCTGAGAAATGGACCGGGCTGTATCTGAAGGCGATGAGCATCCCATCGTTGACGGTAGCCAAGCAGACACTAGTGCCTGGAGAACTCTTGTGATGATGCCCTGTTCCAAGTGACCCTCACATTGGGCTCTGCCTGGCTGGCTCCCTGGGGCAAAGGGTCATGAGATGGAGAGGGCCACTGGGCAGACCACTGTCCCTCTTTGCGGGGCCTGGTTGAAGCATCTCCCCCGAGGAAATTCCACTGTGGTCTCCTCAAGGCTCGATGTCTTCAGCTGACCCAGAAGCCTCTGAAAAATAGGGTGGTTTTGGTGAGTTCGGCAAAGATGGGAAGAGACTGGCTCCCCACTGTTCCTCTTTGGGAAACTGTGTGTGGTCACCAAGTCCTCTAGGCAGGCTCAGTGACAACGGGAGGAATGTCTGCGTCCTGGCGGGCCATGAGCTCTGCCTTCCTCCTGCAGGCTGCCCACCCGGGTGGAGCTGGCCCTCCCCTGCCCCCACTCTCCTGGAAAGGACCCGGGGTGAGGGGGACTTGGACTTTCTCTGCTCTGCCCTTGGTTGTCCCCTGTGGTTGGGCCCTTCACCCTCCTCGGCTCCAGATGGATTAAGTCTGTCTGCTGGCTGGTGGCGGAAACAAGGTGATGGGGCTCAGAGAGAGGGGAGAGGCCTGACCAGGACATCTTTCCCCCAGACCGGTTTAAATCCAGGATTAATTGGGGTGGGGGGGAAGGGAAAGGACTGGAAGCCAAGGCCAGGGCTGCCAGGGGAGGTGCTGGTCAGAGAGCTTTCACATCACCTCACCCCCCTGGGGCCCAGGTGCCCTAGTTCCACACCTGCACGTGCCTGTAGGGTTCCAGCCTCCCTCCCCTTGGAGAGAAGTGTATGTGAGGCAGAAGCTGAACCAGAGCCTGGAGGCTGAGGCCCCTGGGGCAGAGACCCACCTATAGCCAGGGGACAGGCATTGCTGCTGAAGCTGACTTTCCACTGGAGCTGCCAAGGGCTGCGCTGCCCTCCAGCCAAGGCATTCATGTGTGGGGACAGGTGAGTGGCCGGGAAGCAGGCTCTTCGGCCTCTCATACCGCCACTCCCTGGGGATGTGGGCCCACCTTCTCCGAGAGATTCTCAGCAGGACAACCAGCAGGAGCCCCTCTGCATCCCCCACGCCGCCGAGTGCCTCCCAGGCTGCCATCACTGCCTCGGCCAGCCTGCCTCACCGCAGAGAGAGCTGATGGGGTGGCCAGGGTTTCAGGTGTCGGGGTAGAATCCAGACAAGGTTCCAGGATTTCAAGTCCTGCCTTCCTTTCCCTCACGGATTTATTGGTCTTGGGCCCTCAGAGCAGGAGCCCAGCTGGGAGGGCTCAGAGGCATGCGGGAGTCCGGGCGGGCTGCGAAAATCGGTTCTCTGTGGGAGCAGCACCCCGTCTCAGGGCCTGGACTCTGCAGCCAGAAAGAGCGGGTCTGACTCCAGGTTCTGCTGTGTGGCCCAGACGGGCGTCATCTGTTAGAGCCTCAGTCTCCATAAAGTGGAATACCCGTTAGGGATTAGGTGACTGAGCATGATTGAGTGGATAATAGTACAGTACACATAGTGGCCTGTGGTATTGACCCTTCCCTCTGTCAGGGACTTGAGAAGGTGAAGGTTCGGTCAGTTTCTGAGGAGCTCAGTTTCTGGGGCGTCAGGACCAACCCCTGGCTGTGGCCATCAGGTAAGGAGCCCTAGAGCAGGGGAAGCCTTGAGGCGAGGCTTCTGTGCTCTGAGCCGAGCCTTGGTGCTAAGGCAAGTCTACTAGGGAGACAGATACAAACGACAACGAGACAGAGACTGACTAGGGGCAGGCAGAGAAGCGGAGACGGGCCCAAGGGAGGCAGTGGCTGTAGCCTGCAGGGCTGGCCACACCCCAGAGTCTGTAATTCCACCCAAGACTAAGTTATCTGGAGCAATGTGGAGATAGGGTCTTGGTGGAGGGAGGTAGGAATCTGATCTTCCCTGGCCTCTCTGCTCACCCCACTCTTGGGAGCTCTCCTTTGCAGCAGTCCACTGGGGCTCGGGGCCCATCTCCTCTGCCCACTACAAACCTGTTTGCCTCCTTCTCCTGCCAGGCCTCTCAGGAACACTGGCCCTACTACCAGAGCCTCAGGAGCCCCCATGACTGCCTGCGAAGGGTGTCCTGGATAGCGAGACCCTGGCCAGCCCAGGGGTGGGTACCCCATCATGCCTACCATCCTCCAGCGCCTGCAGCAGGCCACAAAGATGATGAGCCGCAGGAAAATCCTGCTGCTGGTGCTAGGGTGCAGCACCTTGAGCCTCCTCATCCACCAGGGGACACAACTCAGCTGGTAAGGGGGTCTGGGCCTTGGGAGGGGGTGGGGCCCAGGAAGACACGAGTCTCCTGTGGCCAACTGCCTGGTCAGCACCAGAACTGAGAGCACTCCTCCCGATTCCGCGCACCTGCGGAGAAGACAGACTCTCCGGGGCTTTGTTCCTTCCCTCTCTCCTGGAAGTGTTTTCTGTCCATCTTTATACCCACACAGCCTCCCAGGTCAGGGAGTAATCTTCATGCAAAGGGCTGAGTGACTTGCTCAAAGTCAGAGTTAGTCAGTGACTACGCTGGGACTCTAATGTAGCCCAAGACCTCTGCACCCATCACGGGGTGCCTCCACAGAGGACCACAGAGTCCTCGCTGCTTCTGTCGTGCCAGGCAAGTCCCCTCACTTCTCGGAGCCCCAGTTTCCTCATCTGTGAAATAGAAATGATGGTATGCGTGACCCAGCTTGTCACCCTGACACAGGACACCATGTGACGACTAACAGGAGTCCCAACACTACTCCTGGCTCACATACAAATCCCTGCACACACCACCCCCCCGGAGCTGCCACTTCCCCATTTCCTATGTGGTCTGCTCAGGACAGTGGTGTCAGTGGGCCCATCCCCCTTGCCAGAGGATTGGCTGGTCTTTAATGTCTGTGTAGACTTGATCATGAGCCCAAATCAGCCACAGCCAGGAAATCTCCAGGGTATTCGCAAAGCTGCTTAGAGTCGTCTTCCTGACATTATGCTTAGGGTGGTAGGGAAGAAACTGGAGAGCAACTCAAAGTCTGAAGAGAGCTCACAGCTCACCTGTAATCCCAAACACCCTGTTTCAGGGTCAAGGACACAGAAATGAAAGCTTCCTGAAGACTAGCATTGTTATCTGTTTTTTATACTATCATATTTCTGGAACAGTGCCTGGCACATAGGAGATGTTAAAAAAAATACTTTGGCTGAATGAATCGAGATCCAGAGGTCTTAACAGAATCATGTGACAAATGGGTTGCCTCAAAGCCCAAGCCACACCTCCACAAGGTGAGGAACTGGGGACAAAGTAAACATGAAAAAGAAAACAGAGCCCTGGCCGGTGTGGCTTAGTGGACTGAGCTCCCACCTGCAAACCAAAAGGTTGTGGGTTGGATTCCCCAGTCAGGGCACGTGCCTTGGTTGTGGCCCAGGTCCCCAGTGGGTGGCGCTCAAGAGGCAACCACACATTAATGTTCTTCTCTCCCTTTCTTCCTCCCTCTCTAAAAATAAATAAATAAAATCTTCAAAAGAAAAACAAAACAGAGAGCAAGAGCATCTGGTTATTTTATCCGAGTTGCCAGACTTCTGTAAATGAGTTTTTTCCTGCCTGTCTTCACTCTCTATATCCACAGAGCGGAATTCCTCAAGGGTCTCCAAGAGCCACTGGCCCTGTATTAATTACCTATTTCTGTGTAACCGAACGGCCTCAAAACTTAGCAGCTGTGCATATCAAACCTTTATTACCTCACTTCTGTGGATCAGGAATCCGGGTGGGGCTTAGCCAGGTGCCTCTGGCTCAAGGGCTGTTATGGGGCTGCAGGATCATCTGAAGGTCTGACTGGAAGGGCCCCCCTTCCAAGCTCACCCATGTGGTGGTTTGCAGGCTTGAGTTCTTCAAGCCCAGTTCCTGGGGGATTGTTGCCACGTGGTACCTCCCCACAGGACTGCTCACAGGATGGCGGCTTGCTGCCCCTTCTGCATGAGTTTTCTTAGAGAAAGACACCAAGATAAAAGCCATAGTCTTTTGTAATGTAATCTCACAAGTGACATCCATCATTTCTGCCCTATTCTATTCCTTAGAGGCATCAATAAGTCCCGCCCATACTCAAGGGGAAGGAAATACACAAGAGCATGAATACCAGGAGGCCAGCAGGGATCACGTGGGTCATCTTAGAGGCCGCCTTCCATACCCCTCTACTGCTCTGTGGGTAAAGCCCAAAATAAGCTGCTCTGTGGCCCACTCCACAGTCCTTGGGGAGGGGCAGAAGTCAAGCCACACACCTCTCACACCCTCCTCCCGCACCCTTCCCTGGATCCTGCAGGTATCCCAAGCTGTTCCCTCTGAGTTGCCCACCTCTGCGGGACTCGCCACCACGCCCCAAGCACATGACTGTGGCCTTCCTGAAGACACATAAGACTGCGGGCACTACAGTGCAGAACATCCTCTTTCGCTTCGCGGAGCGCCATAACCTAACGGTGGCCCTGCCGCACCCGACCTGCGAGCACCAGTTCTGCTATCCGCGAAACTTCTCGGCGCACTTCGTGCACCCGGCCACGCGTCCGCCGCACGTACTGGCCAGCCACCTGCGCTTTGACCGGGCAGAGCTCGAGCGCCTCATGCCACCAGGCACCGTCTACGTCACCATCCTGCGCGAGCCGGCTGCCATGTTCGAGTCGCTCTTCAGTTACTACAACCAGTACTGCCCTGCCTTCCGGCGCGTGCCCAACGCGTCGCTCGAGGCCTTCTTGCGAGAGCCCGAGACCTACTACCGCGCGGGCGAGCACTTCGCCATGTTCGCACACAACACGCTGGCCTACGACCTGGGCGGCGACAATGAGCGCAGCCCGCGTGAGGACGCCGCCTACTTGGCGGGCCTCATCCGCCAGGTGGAGGAGGTCTTCTCGCTGGTCATGATCGCTGAGTACTTCGACGAGTCGCTCGTGCTGCTGCGACGTCTCCTGGCGTGGGACCTGGAGGACGTCCTCTATGCCAAGCTCAACGCGCGAGCAGCCAGCTCGCGCCTGGCTAGCATCCCCGCTTCCCTGGCGCGGGCCGCGCGCGCCTGGAACGGGCTCGACGCCGGCCTCTACGACCACTTCAACGCCACGTTCTGGCGCCGTGTGGCGCATGCTGGCCGTGCCTGCGTGGAGCGCGAGGCGCGGGAGCTGCGTGAGGCCCGGGAGCGCCTGCTGCGGCGCTGCTTCGGCGAGGAGCCCATGCTGCGTCCCGCCGCACAGATCCGCACCAAGCAGCTGCAGCCCTGGCAGCCCAGCCGCAAGGTGGACATCATGGGCTACGACCTGCCCGGCGGTGTTGCCGGCCCGGCCACTGAGGCCTGCCTCAAGCTGGCCATGCCTGAGGTACAGTACTCCAACTACCTGCTGCGCAAGCAGAAGCGCCGGGTTGGTGTGCGAGCCCGGCCTGAACCAGTCCTGGACAATCCCCCACCACCTCGGCCCATCCGGGCACTGCCCCGCATCCCCCAAGGCCACTGAACTCCTGGAGTCTGGCCTGGGGCTGCCTCCAGGTTCTGCCTCATTTGGGCCCCAATTTCCAAAAGGCTTAAGCCTCACGCCCTACTTGGGGGTGCATCTTCCTATCTGAGCCCACCTCCCTGAGATGGGCTGAACCCGGCCATCCGGAAGGATGCTGATAGGCCCCATGGAGGCCCAGGCCATCCTGGCCTGCTTCCTAACTGGCTGGTGACTTTTACAGGCAGTCTCGGGCCTATCCAGAACTGTCCATTCTGCCTTTTTCTGGGTCTTTTCCCAGTGAATGAGCGCAGGCCGCAGAGAGGGGCTCTGCCTGCCGGTCTCCTGGGGCTCTTGCTCTTCTTCACAGGGGCCAGAAGCCCCCACACCATCTGTCTTCCAGGTTCCACCCTGGCCACAGACCTAAGCTGCTCCCAGACTTCCAGAACCAAGAGTT
Source organism: Sturnira hondurensis (assembly GCF_014824575.4). Lineage (NCBI taxonomy): Eukaryota > Metazoa > Chordata > Mammalia > Chiroptera > Phyllostomidae > Sturnira > Sturnira hondurensis. The sequence goes on along the minus strand of NW_028080428.1, from coordinate 2,387,735 downwards.
CTTGGGTTGGGCTTTTTGTCTGGGTTTTTTAAAAATAAAATATCCTTAAAATGTGCAGGTTGTGTGTCATTTGTTGGAAGCCAGATGCCCCACATTTGAGGATGAGCCAGGTGCCCAAGAATGGCTGTGGGCACCGTAAAGGGGGGGACCCTCCACTGCTCTTCGCAGAAGCTCACCCTTGATGGACTGAGCCACCTCAGCCCCACTCATTCCCTTTGAGAGAATCTACATTATTGTCATTCCATTCAGCAACATTTTTTCGAGCACCATCTCTGTGACCCGGGACACAGGCGAACAGGGCAGCTGGGGCCTTTCTCCTCATGGAGCTCGCACGGGGGCGGGGGGGGCGGGGCCGAAGGAAACAGAGGAAGGACTGGGGGAGGTTAGAGCAGAAGGGCAGCTCGTTGGGCAGGGCTGGGGGGGGGGCTCTGAATTGCACCTCCCTTTCTGCATCACCAACCCCACCCCTGGCCTTCTTCCTGCACGGAGAAGACAATCCGGACCCCAAACAGGGCATCCCCTGCCCCTAACGCCCTCTGGCGGGGCAAAACTCTCTCAAGACCAGCAGAGAATCAGGACTTTCTCTGTCACTTTCTTTTCTTCTTCACAATGTACAGCTACACTGACATATCCAGATAGGTGCGCATAGCTGGCGCGGTCTGCTGTGTGCCGGGTGCTTGTGTAAGGGGTGTATATACCTCACCCTAGGAGATAGGTGCCCTTTTATGGGTGAGGGAACTGAAACTTGGAGAGGTCACAGGGCCAGAAAGTGGCCGCTAGGATCTGATTCCAGAAAGTATAGCTTTGGACTCTGTGCTCCTGGGAGCTGTCACAGGGCCATTTGAATAAAGAGGTTCACATGTCCCAGGCTAGGCTGACCCCAGGCCCTCCCCGAAAAGGACGGCGAGTGGAGACACCGAGGCTGGTCGAGCAGCTGCTCTTCATTTCCCACGGAGATAGCTGGTTGCCAGGTTGTACGACACACCCTGGGCTTGAAAGGGGGCTGTTTTGACAGCCCCCCACTCTTCAGCAGTAGAGCTCTGGAAAGGCAAGTAAGGCAGTGACTACAGACAGGCAAACATACAATCAGGCTTCCAGCATTAAACAACAGTAAAATATTGTACTCAACTCCAAGTCATCTACCCAAAGACAAGCATGCTGGGGCCCCAGGCCAAGAAGGTGTCTGTCTGCCTGCCACCCCCACCCCACGCCCCCATCCCCCCGTCTCTCTGTCTCCAGCCCTAGCCTCCGGTCATGTGTTTGCCAGGAACATCCTTCCCCTTGCTCTGGATCCTCCTGGGAAACTCAGCTTTCAGATTTGCCCTGATAGGCCTCTCCTGCCTCCCTAACCCTCAGGCAGGTGGGCTCCGCTTCACAAACCTGCTCCGCTTCAGCAGAGAGCCCAACTCTGACTCAGAAAAATCTGGATTCAGGGACTCACTAGAACCAACAGTCCCTGGGAGATGATCTCTCTGACGTGGTAGCAAGGACAGACCCTGAGTAGGCACTGTGTTCAAGGTTAGCCTTCGGTGGCTGAGCAGGGATCTCTGGGCCACCTTGGTCCAAACATCTCCAGCTTCAGCCACCACGTAGGGGAACAGCCCCTGGGGCCCCTGCAAAGAGGCCCCTTCCATCCACAACACGTGATGCCACTCACTCTGTGTGGGCTCAACACGTTTCCAGGGCTTTGGCGGTGGGTGAGACGTGGCCCGTGCCTGAAGGAGCTCCCACTGACGTCTCGGCAGACGAGTAAGTAGCGACCAAGATGACAACTAGGATGGAGGTGATCACCTCAGTGGCTTTGGGGTTCAGACTCCTCGCTCTGCCACCCACTGCTCACATGGCCTTGGTCTCAGCCTTCGAGCCTCACGTTGCTCGCCTTCAGAGTGATTATTTCCCCCTGGGGAATGAACAGTACTTGGCATAAGGCACCTAGCACAGTGCGTGGCACGTGGAACTGTCCCCAAGGCACTAATGTTGTCAGGGCTGCCCCAGGCCCAATGCCCTTCACGTGGTAGATGTTAACAGGTTGGTACATCAATTCCAAGAGTCTCCCAACAGGCAGAAGAAGGCATTTTGAGGTAGGGTACGTGTTCCCGGTTTGCCCAAAGGCACCGCACAGACAAGTGGGGGCCTTGACGTTGACGGTTATGTAAGGACGAGCAGAGTGTGGGAACAAAGAGAAGGACGAGCGCGTCAGCCTGAGCCATCTGGACAGGCTCCCTGCAGGAGGGGGGTGCCCAGTGGAGAACAGGGACGAGGGAGGGTGCTCCAGACAGGCACCGACGCCAGGTTACGAAAGGCCTTGATGGCCCTGCGTCGAAGTTCAGACTGTTCCGCATGGGACACTGCAGTAAATGGAATGGCCGGCGGTGACCAGCAGGGGAAGCCAGGCTGCCCCCACAGGGGAGGGCGTCACCACTACAGCCCATCTGTAGCCCACTCCTGACACAGCAGCACCTGAGAGACCTCTGTTGCACAGGAGGGGAAGTCACTGTGGCAGGGGGCAGGAGAAAGGCCTCCGGGGAAGTGGGAATGCCGCTGAGAGGAGGCAGGCTCAGGAGACGAGGCACGCTAGCTGAGGTTTACTGAGCACTCGCTATGTGCTTGGCGCTTTTCTCCGTGCTTTATGTATTTTAATTTACTGCATGCTTGCAATGCCCTGGTGAGATGGGTATTATTCTTGTGCCTCTTTCACAGAAGGGGAAACTGAGATACAAAAAAGGTGAAGTGCCCAGGCTCACCAGCTGGAAGAAGCTGATCTTGGGACAGAAAGCATAGTGCTCGGGCTCCCAAGCCCACTTCCACCACAGGAACACGTTGTCATCGTCCGTCCCATGCCCCCCAACCCACCCCCCTCACACACACCCAGCAACCCCTACAGGCTCATTCTCAAAGAGGCCTCTGAGATGAGCACCCCCCACCCCTGGGGGCGTGCTTGAGTGGGAGGAAGGGGCAGAGGTAAAGAAGGCAGGGGCACAGAGAGAGGAAGCTGGCTGTCTGCCGCCTCCATTGGGCAGCTTCCCAGGAGGTGCTGGTGGAGTGGAAAGGGTCCTAGAGGGCAGGAGCACCTGAGGGGAGGGGAGGGGATGGGGGGAGGTGAGCGTGGCAGCCCCTTCCTCAGCCTCATAAACCTGAGATTAGCTCCTGTGAACCAGCAGGACTGCAGGAATCTGAGGACCCCAGCCAGCCGCGCCTCTCCGCCCCAAGAGTCCCTGGCACGCTCTGGTGGGCAAAGGACAGGACAGGAACAGCCTCCTCCACCCCCACCCCAATCTCATGGATTTTCACAACATGCAGCAGGGCATGGGAGTCAGAGCCTAATACCCCATGCAAATGCGGAGACTGAGTCCCAGAGAGGGGATATGGCTTCCAGAGGTGGGGACCTAGAGCCAGGCCAGAGACAGGAGTGAGGACACTCCCAGAAGCTGGAGCCACAAGAGGCAAGACCCTGGCCCTCTGTCCTGGCTTTGTCTCTGTCTCTTTGACTTCCGGATGGGTGTCCCCAGGCTCATCAGACACACAATGTTCAAAACCAAACGTCTCGGCTTCTGCCCAAACCAGCTCCTCCAGTGCTCTCAGTTTCCGGGGCTGGCACCCCATTCAAGCAGACACTCAGGCTCTAGTCCTTGGTCTCTTTAACGTTTCCCTCACCCTGTCCACAGCGCCACCTACCTGTCACCATGTCCTGTACGTCTGACTCCTGAGTAACTGGCATCTCCCCCTCCCTCCCCACCACACCTTTGTCTTTGTGGGCCTTCGGGGTTACTCCACCGTTACATCAACGGCCTCCCCACCCACCTGCCTGCCTCAGGCTCCCCACAGCAAATGCAGAGTCTCCTCTCTGTAGGCAGAGTGATCCTTGACCTTTTTTTTTTTTAAAGATTTCATTTATTTTTAGAGAGGGAAAGAGGAAAGAGGGGAGAGAAAGAGAAAGGAAAGAGAAAGAGAGGGAGAGAAACATCAATGTATGGTTGCCTCTCATGCGCCCACTACTGGGGGCCTGGCCCACAACCCAGACAGGTGCCCTGAGTGGGAATCGAACCAGCAACCCTTTGGTTCACAGGCCAGCGCTCAATCCACTGAGCCACACCAGCCAGGGCCACCACCTCTTTTTGTAAACAAAGATTTATCAGAACACAGCCACACCCACTCATTTACTTATCGTCCTGTGGCATTTTGCACTACAACAGTGGGGTTGAGTAGCTGCAATGGAGAGTGTGCAGCCCCCAAAGCCTAAAGTGTTTACTACTTACCCCTTCATGAGAAAAGTTTATTACCCATTAACAAAAATTAAAACATCAGCCAACACTCACACCAGAATTACATGAGAAATGGGTATTAAACACTTGCCAGCATATTGTTCCCTGAAGGCGCTGCGCCCATTCAAACCTCCATTCTGCGCCCACAATGCTTTTTTCTTCTCTACCTGGAGAGCTCGAACCTGTTCCTCAAAACCCAATTCAAGTGTCCCTTTTCCCATGCTGCCTGTATCAGTTAGCTATGTGCTGCGTGACAAACCACCCCCAAATATAATGGCTTTAAAAAACGATTTCTCCCTAGATTCTGGTTCATCTCTGTGGCTCCACTGACCTGGGCTGAGCTTGACTTCTCTCATTCTGCTGAGCTCACTCATGGACCAGCTGTCAGGGGGGCTGGGGGCTGGGGGCTGGCTGGTCTGAGACGGCCTCAGCCACAGTGACTCAGCTGTGCTCCACGTGGTCTCTCTTATGTTTTCTGTTTGTCTGTTTAAATAACATTTATTCTCACAGTTTCTGGAGCTAGAAGTTTGAGGCCAGGGTACCAGCATGGCCAGGTTCTGGGCGGGTCCCCTTCCAGGGTGCAGATAGTCAACTTCTCTCTATAGCCTCATGTGGTGGAAGGAACACGGAAAAATCTGGTCTCTCTGATCTTCAGCAGATGAGCCTGGGCTTTTTCTCATTGGCCAAGTGTGGGTCCAAGAGAGTAGGGGAAACGGGCAAGTTCTCACTTCAGCACTTCTGCCACCTTTGATTGGCCAAAGCGAATCACAAGGCCAGTCCGTGTTTGAGGAACAGGGACACAGATATTGCGGTCACATTTCAAGGGGCATTCTGGATAGAAGGTGGGGGCAGAACTGGAGCTATTTATATACTCACTCTGTTTTCCCCTCTTTCCCCGAGCCATGGTGCTGCTCCTGACTCAGGGGTCATGCAGCCCTGCTCGGAGGCGAAACAAAACCTGGCATGCGCACTTGGCTAACGCAAGGAGTCTGCCAGAGACGTCGGTTCGTTTGCCTTTGTGCACAAAGCCATGAGGCAGGGATGGAGTTCTAAGGCTCTCCTAAGGAAGAACACAGGCAGTTTGTGTGTCTTTTAAAGTTACTATATCAGCCAGGGTTTGATCAGAGAAGCCAAGTTATCGGGAGCCATTATACACGGTAAAGATGTATTGGGGTTGGTTATATAGGACCACTGTCTCTTTAGCTGGTGCTGGAGCCAGAAGCAGCTGGCAGGCAGCTTGGACCAATGTGCGGCGGGGGAAGCAACACACTGGCATCTGTGAGGATGAGCTAGAACCCACGGCATGGACCAGAAGCCAGGAACACATGTTGCTGCATCTCAGCCTCCAACTTTGATGATGCACGGGACCTACAGGAGAGGCTGGCCCACTGTCTGGGAGCTAAACGTACACCTGGGACGAGAGTGACAGAAGTTGGAGGATCTGGTGAAAGCTGGAGGAGCTGTGGACCCAGCTGCTGCCAGCAAGGTGAGCCAGCAAGGAAGGTCATTGCGAATGAGCTGTGACTGCTTCTGGTGGCCCTGTGCCAACCTTCCCAGTGGAAAAGGGATACAACTCCTCTTTCACTCCTACTCTCTAAATCTTGCACAAAATGTCACTCGTGGCCCCTGCTAAGTCAGGACTGCAAGGGAGAGAATTTTGGGAAGCATAGTTCCAGCTCTGCTAAAATGACAAATTCACCACAGCCACAGATGTTCATTTGAATATTATACCTGTGGAGACCAATTAGTACCAGAGGTCTTAAGAGACCCAAGGCCACAGTCCTGAGGCCCTTGGATGTGGGCTGTGGTTATTCCCCCATCTCAGAATGTACTGCGAGATTAGTCCTCAGCAGCTGGCAGAATCCCCCGCCGGTTCCCTGACCCTGCAAAAAAGGGGGCCAAGGGGAAACCCCTGGAATGTTCCTTCTGCCCCTGCCAAGTTATAAACCCAAAGTGAGAGCACAGCGCTGGGAGAATATCAGAGATTAGTGCCACCACCGAGGAGGTGAGAGATGCAATGGTAGTGATTCTAAATACATCTCCTTATAACTCACCTTTTTTTTACAGACGAAAAAGGAAACTCAATGACACAGCGATGCCAATCACAGCTACAAGTCTAGATGTGATATCTTCACTGGGGAAAATCAATACCAACCCCAGCAACCAGGGTGTGGCTACTGAACTAGCAAGTGCTTTCTCTTCCAGTCCCCTGAGTACGGTAAGTTGCACTCAGTTTGCATTTACATAGAACAGGTTTTTCCATTCTCCTGCAAACTGCAAGGTCCGGAGGGACCACAGGAGTTTTGACAACACAGAGAACCCTATGCTGATACGTTCAATTGATGCCATTCTGCCAACTGGACTCTGAGAGGAAACATCAAGCACCTCTGGTGCTATAGATATGGGTGTGCCAGAGAGTCGGAGATGAACCCTGTGGAAGTTCAAGGGCCTGCCATCGCAGGAAAGTTTCTAGGGCATCAGAGGTCTGGGGAATGTCAGATATCCTCCAGTGGGAGAGTCATGTCACCGTCCCCTACACCATACACCAGAAAGAAAGAGATACACGGTAAGTCTTCTGGGTTTTGGAGCCAACACACATCACTTGCAGACAAGGTGTTTTGATTCATGTATGGGGTAAATGATAAATACGGCAGTGTTAGTCTGGATCTAAAATAGGCTCTTCGAAAGGCTATAATACAAGCTACCCTACCACTTGGGCATCGTGCCTGGTATGTCCACGTGGCTGACTTAGGTGTCAGCCAAAGACGGCATGTGGAACCTCTGGCAAGTCCCTATAGGAGTATCAGAGTTACGACTCTTGGAGTTTTAGCCATGCTGGCCTCTGCCAACAACTCGACATTCTGAAAAGCAGTTTCTGGCTTGTCACTGGACCTTGGAAAAGGCTGACTGCCTGGTTTATGGAACACCAAGTGATTACGGGAACCAAACGTTCTTGATAAACCGGGTGTTCTCTGAGCCACAGAATGGTGAAATTGGGCTGGCACAGTTGCATCCCACTGGGAACTGGAGTGGGGTGTACGACACCGGGGCCAAGCAGATCCAGCCAAGCGAACCGGCCCAGCAGGCGCTGCTGAGTCCCATGGCGCTTGTTTCCACAGCCGCACCTCCTCTCCCTTAGTGGACACTCAACAGCTTCAAGGGGAAGAGGGAGCATGACTTGCGGAAGGCTCTGCACAGTAAGCCGGGGCCAGCCCCGTTCGGAGGGTGCCCTGGAAGTTGGTGCTGAAAGGAACGGACATCCCCCCAGCGGGAGGAGCATGGGGCAGTACTCGGGTTATCCTCCTGGTGTGGAAGGAAAGGCCTGTGGTGCAGATCGACATGAGCTCACGAGCAATGTCCGAGGGGCTGGCCACTTGCAGAGACTTGGAAAGAGCACAGCTGGGACCTCGGTGATGTGTTTGTTGGCTCACGACAGAGGTCTGCGGAAGGCTCCTGAAAATGCACAGAGTGGGAGCATATTTGTGTCCCACATTCGTAAACTCCCACAGGGAGGCAATCGGCCGCGGTGGCAGCGAGTCCTCACCATGCGAGACGGCCTGGCTATTGACTCAGCCTCTTTCCCCAGGCAAGTTGGTGTTTCTCAATGGACCCATGGGAAGGGCAAAGCCACTGGCTTTCTGTGTGTGACAGTAGATTTCTGTGCAGTTTGTCAAGCTTTGCCACTGACCTGATGGGTCACTTTGGGCCATTCCCTTCTCTTTCCTTGACCTCAGTTTCCCAAGTGTACAGTGAAGGAGTTAGTCTCAATGATCTTTGACTCTGAGCTGCAGCCCTGAGGGAGGCATGCGCGAAGGAGGCCTGGGGGTGGGGTCTGTCAGTGACATCATAGAGCGGGGAGTTCCCTGAGAAGAGCCCGGCCTTCCTAGAAGGCCCGCTGCCACGGCTTCGGTGAGAAGGGCCACCCTGCCAGGGGCCTGCTGAGCTTCTGTCTTGAGCTCTTCTAGTTCAGGCTTCCCATCGTCATCATGCATCAACCTTCAGCGACTGAAAGGGCTCCAAACGAGGCAGACGCCAGCGACTTGGACACGTCCTCTGACGCCAGCGCACCACCCCCGCACCACAGGCCCGATCTTGATGCAGCCCCCCGCCATCACAAGTCCCGTCACCATGGTGTGTCCTATCACACCGACGTGCCCCATCGCCATGGTGGATCTCACCACCACAGTGAACTCCAAGACTCCCCTAACCGTACCTCCTCCCGCCATTCCCACCGCCACCGCCACCACCACTCCCTGCGTCACGGCGGAGCCCACCGCTCCACGCCCCCTGCCCTGTCTGCTTCCCGTGACACTGTCCCCTCCCAGCATTCCTATGCCGAGGACTTCCTTGATGAGGAGCGCCAGCAGAGTAGCGGGAGGCTCAACAGTAGACCCTACCGCCACAGTGAGTCCCGCCCCCCCAGGGGGCCCGGCCACCACCGAAGGCCTCTTCTCCATGGAGAGACCCCTCCCCACCCTGCCTCTGGGGGGTCCTCCCACCAAGCCATACCTCACTACTCCAGCGAGCACCGCCGCGGCCACCACGGCGAGCAGCGCCACAGAGAGCACCAGCACGGCGCCGGGGGCCACGACGGGGCCCACAGTGAGCACTTCGAGGAGTACCACCACGCCGGTGCCCGGGGCTTTGGCCGGCACAGGTCCCGCAGCGCGGTCAGGGTCGGCCCCGCCCACTCTCCCTTGGCAGCCCTCCCACCCGGCCAGGTGCGAGCACAGAGCTTGGCTCGACCCCACCGTGCAGTGCACCCACGTGCCGCCAGGGGCTCCGGCAAAGTCCATCCTCAGGGTTCCGTCTCTAAAACCTCTGGAAGCTGGGCTGAAGATGAGCAATTTCAGAAGCGCAAACGTGAGTCTTCGTCCTCCCCTCCAATTCCCACCGCCAGACCCAGACTCCAGACCTGGCTCAGGCCCTGCACTGACCTTGCGCCGAGGGAGGCTTGACTCCCTGCAGGTGTGTCTGATCGGCTGTCCACTCACCTGACTTCATCAACCAGTAGCTCATGCCTAGGAGTGGGCACCTCTTCCAGACATCGACTGTTTGTTCATTCAGTCACTGCTTTATTCATTCACATGTTCACTTCTTGAACATTCCCTTGTACCTAATATGAGTACCTGGCCTACCTGGACCTTGGCAGCACAGGGAAGAACAGCCCCCAAGGGGCTTCAAGGCCAGAGGTGGTCGTTTAGCCAACTAATCCCAGACCACCCCAGGATGGAGACCTACCCTCCATGTCAGACATTTGTGGATTCTGTTTTTCCGCATTTCCCACCCTAAACTATGAGCTTCTTAAGGACAGACACCAGGGAGCAGTGCCTGAATGAGGGCCTTGTTTGAGGGCAGGGAGGGACCTTGGCTATTAACGCACAACTCCCCAACCTTGGCCTCTAGTAGTTCAATAAACATGGCAAAGCCACACAGACAAGCAGAGGTGGGTGAATGTCTAACAGATTGGGGGGCAGGGGGGTAGGGAAAGCAGCCAAAGGAAGATATTTCGGCAGAAAATTAAAGGGAAGGGGAGAGTTTACCCAGAGGATGGGGCCGTGCGGAGGACTGGGTTTTCCACACAGAAGTTGCTATGTGAGTAAAGAAAAGCATGGAGGTGTAGGAGCATGCGCTCTCAAGATGTGCTCAAGCAGATCCCGAATCCCCAACAGGCTGGGGTTCATCTACCAGGGAAGGAGTCGGGCCTGTGGCCCCGGTACCAATCCAGGGCCAACACAGAGGCCCCTCGGTGAGGGAATGGCAAGGGAGTAGGCAGGCATGAAGATGAAAAGCAGCACAGCCTGAGAGGAGGCTAGGGGGGCCCAGGCACTGCTCCCCCATGCACTTGACCTTCTGGTTCCCTTACAGCTGGCAGGGTCCAGCGGGCTCACAAGAAGCTGCACAATTGGTTGTGGGAAAAGTTCAGCGACCTCTTTCAAGGCCTGCGGAAAATGCTCAGGAGCCTGACTGACTCCCTGGTCTTCGACGCCTTCATCTTCCTCGTCGTCTGCCTCAACACCATCATGCTGGTGGCCCAGACCTTCGCTGAAGTTGAGATCCGGGGCGGTAAGAGCCAGGGGTCCATGCACATGGAGGAGGAGGCTATTGATGTTGACTCAGGCTTCCAAGCGGCCTCAGTGCCGAGTGATTCGGATCACTGGCCTTAACTGAATCTCACCCCCGGGGGGAGGACGACATTGTTAGAGAAGAGGCAAGCGCGGAGAGATAGCTGAGGTCCGCCTGGCAGCTGGAGTCAGAAAGGCCCGCTGAGCTGCAGGGTGTGCTGTTTGCGGCCACAGCCACGAGGTGGCGCGCCCGCTCTCAGGATGCCGCTGCGCACGGAGAGGTGGGGGGAACCCAGGCAGGCTCCGGGGAGCCAGGAGATTCTGAGTAGACCCTGGAGCGGTGAGAGCGGAAAACCGGAGAAGGCGACCCCTCAAACCCGGGCAGCAGGGTGAAGCACAGGGCATACGCTAAGGAGAGAAGGAGGAGAAGACAAGTGGCTGATATTTCTTGCATGCTCCCAGGTGCAGGCTCCCTTATAAGCATTTATAAGGGGAAACTCGTGAAAACTCTTATTAGGCTGGCTGCTACTGTCACCGTGTACAGGCGAGAAAACTGAGGCACAGAGCAGTTAGACACACAGCTATCTGAGCAGACCGAGGCTCTCCCCCAAATGGCTGTGTGTGCGGTTCCCATGGGGAGGAGGGGAGAGGGGCCAGGGCTGCCAGGGATGACCTGAGCAAGCCCCTGTTGTCCCTGCAGAGTGGTACTTTATGGCCTTTGACTCCATTTTCCTCTCCATCTACGTGGTGGAAGCTGTGCTCAAGATCATTGCTATGGGCCTCGACTATTTTTATGACGTCTGGAACAACCTAGGTGTGTGGGGATGGGGCGTGTGTGTGTGTGTGTGTGTGTGTATGTGTGTGAGCCACTGAGCTGCCTGAGGGAGACTAGGGGGAAAGGGGATGGGAGCAGGGTGCGGGCGTTGGGGGCGCTGTGGGTGGCACTCAGGCGCCCTGTGCCCTCAGACTTCGTCATCATGGTCATGGCCGTGCTGGACTTCTCACTCATGCAGTTCAACTCCCGCTCCTTCAAGCGCACCATCTACAACCAAAGCGTCTTCCGGATCTTCAAGGTCTTCAAGAGCCTGCGCGCCCTGAGGGCCGTTCGGGTCCTTCGGAGGCTCAGGTCAGCTGGGCCACAGCTGCCCACGCTGGCGTGGGGACTCCGAAGGAAAAGGGGCCGCGGGCCTGGACCTGTTGCCGGGAGCGGGGAGGGGGCTGCAGACTCCAGTCCATTTCTGATAGGCCTCCTGTCGGGTCATCCTCTTCATCTTCCAGAGCGGGGCCGGGACTCTTCCAAGTCATTAGCCCATCAGGGACCCGTTGGGTTCAGCACCAGCTCTGGCTCCCGGGCACAGATCCCGACGGCCACTGACTGCCTCCCTGTCAACCTCTGCCCACAGCTTCCTGACCAGCCTCCAGGAAGTGACTGGGACCCTGGCGCGGTCTTTGCCATCCATCGCCGCCATCCTAGTCCTCATGTTTACCTGCCTCTGTATCCTGTGCTGCCAGGGCTGGGGAGGGAGCCTGCCAGGCTGTGGTGGGAGGCGGGGCGGTGCAGGGACTCGGGGCAGGAGAACAGGGCAGAATAGGCCCTACGAGCCTGGTTTGGCCCTAACAGCCAGTCCTCTTCTCTGTGGTGCTCCGGGCGATGTTCCGCCAATCTGACCCCAAGCGTTTCCAGAACATCCTCACCACCATCTTCACCCTCTTCACCTTGCTCACTCTGGACGACTGGTCCCAAATCTACCTGGACAGCCGGGCCCAGGGTGGGGCAGGCCCCGGGCTGGGTGCAGGAAAGGAGGCTGGCCGGGTGGGCAGACCTTGAGGGCTGGTTCCCCCATCCCCAAAGTGGGACTTCTGATGCTTGCTGGCAGCGGCGTGGTGAGGGCCTGCAGGAAACTCACAGCTCCAACCCCCTCCCCCACTCCCAGGGGCCTGGCACATCATCCCCATCCTCATGATTTACATCATCATCCAGTACTTCATCTTCCTCAAGTAAGGACGCTGCCCTGCTCCGCTCCCAGCTCCCCTCCCCTCCCCCCCCAACCCCGGGAGCAGCCCCTCCCAGCCCTCTCACCCTGGTCGGGCCAGGATGAACCCAGAGAAGGGTGCTGGCCTCTCCTCCAGCCTCGCCTTTGAGAGCACCCCATCGTTCCCCCACCTCCAGCCTCGTGATCGCCGTCCTGGTGGACAACTTCCAGATGGCACTGCTCAGGGGCCTGGAGAAAGTGAAGCAGGAGGTACCGAGCGGGTGGGGCCAGGCGACCAATCAGGGAAGCAGGAGGGAGGTGTGCAGAGGCTGGTGGGCGGGCAGGCAGCTGCTGGGGGCGGGGGCGGGGGGCGGGGCAGGCATGGGACTGACAGGACCGAGGGCTCTTCTTCCCAGCGGGCCGCCAAGATCCAAGAGACGTTGCTGTATGAATCGCTGACGGAGCTCAGCACAGCAGGTATCGGCCCTCCCCACCTTCCACGCTGGGGCACAGGATTCCAGGCTCAGCTTTAGAGTTTTAGGATCTTGAGGCTCAAGAGAACGATGTCTTTCTTTCTCATTTTTATATTTTGAGAGAGGGGGGAAGGGAGGGAGAGAAACAAACATTGCTGTAAGAGAGAAACATTGATTGGCTGCCTCCCCCATGAGCTTTCAGAGCTTACAGCTTCGGTGCAAAGAGACGAAGGCGATCTTCCAAAAGCCAATTAACTGGAGAGTCCATTCTTGAAAGACCCATTGGCGAAATGACTAATTAGCCAGATTATGATTTACGAAACATTCGTTTCTGTTAATAACTTAAGTTTACAGCAGCGGTTTCACGAGAGACGCCTTCAGCTGTCTGAGGGTTTGGTCGAGGTCAGATACACACTCATCCAGAGCAGCGCACAGAAATGAAGTTTCCCGTGCATGTTCATACTTACACGAGTGACTTTCTGTGTGAACTGATTTTGAGCCCATTATTCTGCTTCCTGCTGAAAGATCTCCAGAGCCCTGGCTGCTGTGGCTCAGTGGACTGAGCGGCAGACTGTGAACCGAAAGGTCACCAGTTCGATTTCCAGTCAGGGCACGTGCCTGGGTTGCGGGCCAGGTGTCAGTGGGTGCGTGAGAGGCAACCAATGGACGTATCTCTCACACACTGATGTTTCCCTCCCTCTCTCCCACCCTTCCCCATCTCTCTAAAAGTAAATAAATAGTCTCTAAAAAAATCTTCAGAACTTCAGAATCTGGGCTCCAGGCCCCCACTCTTACGACCATTAACACCCGAGGAGCGGAGGTCCTAGGGGTCACCTGCCCCCCCCCCCCCGTGCCCTGCCCCCCACCTGCCCCTCGATCAGGGACAGACACTCAGTGCAGAATAGCTTCAGGGAAAAATTCACTGGCTCAAATTGCTCTTTTGCTCCAGCTGATCACCTGCGTATTTCTGAACCAATCACTACAGCCAAAGGACAGGCCGTTCTGATGGGCCAGGCCTGAGCTGAACCCATAGAACTGCCACGCACACTGTGCCCGGAGAAGCAAGCTCTTTGAGGGAATCCTGGGCAACAACGTGTCAGCCCCCGTTTGAACAGCTCCGTGGCACGTGGGGTTTCCGCCCTCAGTCCAGGCACCTCCTTGACCTCCCCGCTCTCTCTCCACACCCAGAGCCTGAAGAGGTGATGAGTGAAGACGCCAAACAGAAGCGCCTCCTTGAGAAGAAATTTGGAACCATGACTGAGAAGTAAGGGGACCCTCCGGGCGGGGGGGCCTTGGGTGTGAGGGGAGAGTTCTGGGGGCCTGGCAGCTGGTCTGGCAGGGGGTGGAGCGCTGAGGTTTATGCAAAGCCTGCGGGTCAGATGTGCAGAACACGAGTGGCTTCTGCCACCAGGAGTTGTCCTGTGCCACCGAGTGTGTCCCCCCAGCAGCACTGAGAGGGCCGTGAGAGCCCTGCTGAGCCCAGAGCCCACGAGCAGAGGCCACAGAGAGGCCCTGGGAGCAGTGATTCTGCTCATCTTCCTACTGGAGGAGCATCCGGGCCTGCTCTTGGCCGGGCCCTGCGAGGATTCCCGGGCACAAAGAGGACGCAGATGAGCGCCTGCCCGTTTGGGTCCCGCCCTGAGGCTGTGCTGGCCTTCTGCAGAGTGCAGAGGTGAGGCAGGCGGGTCAGGGGACGGCTTGGGTCGAGGCGGATGGGCCATAGCCCATTTCCACAGACTTGAGTGGTTGGCTGGGCCAGGACAGCTAGGGTCTCAGGGTTGTGCTCCGGGTTGGGGGCACCTTGGCACAGGCTCCCGCTGCCTGGCTCCCAGAGAGCCCTGTCTCTGAAAACTGGGCCTCCCTTTACCTCGTCCAGACGGGCTCCAAAGCAGTGGACAGGGTCGCCTGACTCCTGCACCCACCATGCACCCGTCCCCCACCAACAGAGCCCAAGCCCCAAGGGGCCCCTATGATCAAGCCTTTGCCCGCCTTGCTCACGTGACTGCAGCCACTGCCTCTCCCTCACACCCTCACTTCGCCCAGTGTTTACAAGCGGAGCATGTAGTTCTCCACCTCTGGGCCTTTGCCCACACTGTCCTCTCTCCCTGGAATGTTCTCGGCTTGCCAATACCAGGCTCAAGTGGCCAAGCGTTGGGAGAGCTGAGTTCTGATCCTGCTCGCTCCACCTCCGGCCCCACTGTCTACCCTCCATGCTCCAAGCTCTCCGGCCATCAGCCTCGTTTGGGCCCTCGGGGCCTCTGCCATCCTCCTCTTGGGCCCTCAAATCCTTCCCCATTAGTCCACCTCCACCAAGAGCACTCTGCGTTGCGTTGTGTTTGTTTGTTTAAATAATTTTTCCTTTTTATTTATTTCGAGTGGTCTTTATTAAAGAACATTTTTTACTTTTCTCTCCTCCTGAGTTGAAAACCCTACAAGGACCCCTGCCTCCCCGAGGATAAGGACCAGGCGTCTTGCTCTGACCTTGCCTGGATGTCTCCACCTCCATCCAGCCCTTCCCTGAAACCCGCCCCCCAGGCCTGCCCCAGCCCCCCAGGACGTGCCCCGTGGTTCTGGAATAGGGAACTGGGGCCCCTGCCTCAGCTCACATCTTTCCCCTCACAAATGTTCACGTCTTCCAGTTCATCCAAGCAGTACTTGCTCCGGGAGCCCGTCCTGATCCTGTGTTTGCATGTATCATAGTGTAAACACACTTAATTTGCTTTTCGGGCTCTGTGCAGACTGCACTTCTTGAGGGCAGGGGCTGTTTCTTGTCTATGTTCGTGTTCTCCAAGCACCTTGCAGCGTAGGTCGGTTTCAGTGTTATCTGATGGATGGGTCGGCAGGACAGGCAGGCGGCAAATGCATTAGTGAGTGGGTAGTAGAGCCGGTGAGTGGGTGGGGGTTAGGTGGATGACTGACTGCACAGCATGGCGAAGGGGTGGGGTGGGGGTCCAGGGAAGAGCAGGGTGGATGGAGGGACATGTGAGTGAGTGAAAAGGTGGGGTGATCAGATGGGCGAGTGGATGAATTGGGGGTGAATGGGTGCACGGGGAGGGATGGGGTAGTGGGAGGGGCAGGCAGATGGCAGAAGGGTGGAGGGATGAAGGGTTGGGAGGACGCACAATTAATACCCCCTGTGGTACAGGCAGATGGGGCGGGTGGGGGGGTTAGGAGGGGCAAGGCCACACTCAGAAAAGTTGTGGTCAGGCCTGGAAATGGAGGTCAAGGGTGATGTGAGTGTATGGGTGGGGGTGGGGGAGACAGGCAAGAAGAACCATCTGGGGCCTCTGAGGCCTTGCAGGCCCAGCCAGGCGGGTCAGCCAGGGCTCGCCTCCGCCCCCTCCCCACAGGCAGCGGGAGCTCCTGTTCCACTTCCTGCAGCTGGCTGCTGGTGTGGAGCATTACCAACAGAAGTTTCGCTCCCAGGCATCCGTCATTGATGAGATTGTGGACACCGCATTTGAGGTGAACCAGGCAGGACCGGAAGGGAGGGCCGGGGAAGGGGAGGCCCCAGGAGGCCAGGCAGGGGGAGGCCAGGCCCATGCCCAGAGTGGCCCTGAGTCACAGTCCCATGGACATTTGAGAAGGCAGAGGCTGGCGGCTCAGCCACCCTCCCATCCCGCCCCGCAGGCTGGAGAAGAAGACTTCAGAAAGTGATCCCTGGATGGAGACAGAGGGTACAGACTTTGGCCCCTGGCACGCTGCCCACTGGGGCAGTTGGGGCAAGTCCCCAGACACGCTGGAATGTTTGTCAAGGCTGCAGGGCTGGGCCCCAACAGAGTGTTGAAAGCCCAGCTGGCCCCGTGTCTTCACTGGCTGGGCTGGGCACAGGCAGGAGGACTTGTGTGCATGCACATGTGCGCGTGTGAGTGTTGCACGGGACAGGTGCTGCCCATGCCCCCCACCCCAGCCCCGCCAGGGCCCTCGCCCTAGCCTGGCCCACAGGGGTGAGCTGGAAAGCAGGTCGGCTCAGCACCAGAGGGAGAGTGGGCAGTCATCCTGCTTCAGGGAGGAAGCTGTCTCTGGCCCAGGAGTCAGGAGAGAAAGAACCAGCTGGAATAGGCCCCCTATTTCAGGATGTAGGAGACCCGTAGAATCCAGAAATGGGGCCTTAGAGCTCAGTACAAACCAGAGGGATGCCATGAGCCCAGAAGTCCCCAGGTGCCTGGGCCTGTGCTGGGGCCCGGAGACCTAGCACCAAGTCAAGCGCATACCCAGCCCTGGCTCCGAGGGCTCCATCCAGAGGAGGGTCTCCCACTACCTACAGCACCCACCTCCCCTCTGGTAGCGTGAAGTCATCGTGCAGCATAGGCTGGAGGGTGTCAGGAGTGGGACTCCAGGGTGGGGCAAACAGTTTTGCCAACCACCCCTGTACCTCTCAGCTGGACAGGATAGTGGCGAAGGCTCCAGGCCCCAGAACAGGAGCAGCACCTCCCCCTCTCTCTGGCCTGGCGTGGGCGCTGGCTGGCCTAGGGCCCAGGACCCAGGGATGGCTGTACAGAGGACACGCCATCTGGGGTTTGGGCCACCTGGTGGAGAGGCCATCTGGCAGATGTCTCCAGGCCTCGCCTCACTCCGCCACCTCACACACTCATTCAATAAACATGTCCTGCCACCTCCCTGTGCCAGCCCCATGCTGGAAGCTCCTGCTTGGGGACACGCGGGAGCCCTCCCAAGCAGCAGCCCCGACACAAGCCCCTGGTCCGTCTGAGCTGCAGCATGCGACAGGCTTGAGCAGAGTGGGATTGGCAGTTTCTCCTGCAGCCCAAACTCTGGTCAAAGCCGGCTCATCAGTCTTCCATGTAGAAGTCACATCTACTTCACACCTCCCGGTCCCCACCTCTAAGGCAGGGGGCCTTTAAGGCAGAGGGCAGGGCCTGTCAGGAGCTGGTGGGCAGGGGTGAAGGTGCTCTCCACGGCCACCGCATTCTGCCTGCCTGGGCCTGACGGCACCCACACCTAGTGCTCCCGA
Source organism: Sturnira hondurensis (assembly GCF_014824575.4). Classification (NCBI taxonomy): domain Eukaryota; kingdom Metazoa; phylum Chordata; class Mammalia; order Chiroptera; family Phyllostomidae; genus Sturnira; species Sturnira hondurensis. The sequence continues at coordinate 2,369,990 of NW_028080428.1, read as the reverse complement.
GGGATCCAGTCACTGCCCCTCCCATCCCTGGTATGGGTGTCGGACAGCCCTGGGTGGAGCGTGTGGGTCTCTGGCGTTGTGTTTGGGAATTGAGTATGTATCCCAGGTGGTTTCTGGGTGCGGGTGCTTCTGCGGGTTTGTGTCTGTGCTTCTGGGTTACTAGGTTGGATTTGTTTTTCTGGATATGTGCACGGTGTCTGGGAGCATCCGAGTGTATGTTCTAGGTTTCTCTGCATGTGTGTGTCTGGTGTGTTAAGGAGTTCTGGCTGTGTGTCAGGTGTGCAAACAATGTTGCCACCCTGTTTTCCTTAAATCGCGCCTGCCCCTTACTACTCCTGTGGGCAGCAGGTCTGACCTCAGCCCCTAGAAGCTCCTGGCCCAGCCCCTTCCAGGGATCCTGCCCAGGGCAAAGCACTGGAGAGCCGCTCTGGTGTGTGGCCCACAGCGTGTCCTTGAGAGTCACTGTCTCAGCCCTCCTGGTGTTGGCCTGCAGGGGCTCTGCCATCTCTGGGCCACATGTGGGTAGAGGAGTCTCACAGGCTGAGAGCTCAGAGTCCCCGGGCCCTGCTGGCTGGCCTCCCCGCCTGCCCCACCCCCGCTCCCTCTCATGCCACCTGAGTTGTCGAGGGGGCTGAGAGGGAGGAGTGCACGGGTGCTCCCCAGAGAATTCACCCACTCCTACCTTTTCCTCTCCAATGGGGCACCACCCCTCTCCTGACTGTTTCCCACCCCTTAACTCTGAAAATATTGAGGATCTGGAGCATTGTTCCTCTACGTCTATGATCCTGCGGTGCTTGAAGGACTCCAGATTCGGGGCTGAACCCTGTACCCCTCAGCTCAGCTGGGCTGGGGGTCGGAGGGGAGCTGCCAGGAGTGGGAGGGGTGGGCACGAGAAAGGAAGGAGTGAAGCACTCTGAAGAGATGGCTGCAAGAAGCAGTGCTGGCAATTTATTGAAACAGATACGGCCCACTGACCGGAAGTGCCCTCCACCAATGGTCCCGCTCCCTCCCACACCCATGGCCTCAGGGGTCGGCTGCAGGGTCGACTACACGGGCACACAGTGATGCTTTAGAAGTTTGGAGGTGTTCTCCCAGGGAACCACCAGGATCTCGAAGTCACAGCGCAGCTTCTGCAGGCAGAGCGTGGAAAGAGAAGGCGGGGTGAGCCTGGGTCCAGGCCTGCCTCCTCCCAACAGTCAGCTCAGGCCTACGATGAGGGGCCATCACTGGCTCAAGGGGCAAGTCGAACGGCAGAGACAGATCCCTGGTCTTTCTGGTCAGCTCGCTCACTCCCTGGGGAAGCCCCAGTTTCCTCTCCCCACGGGGCCGCCCCGACCCAGGGCTGAGTCACCCAGTACGCTGGGAGAGGCTCCGTCTGGCCTCCACCTGGCTGGCCAGACCAGTTCAAGCTGGCCAACCTGAGGGCCCGGTGTGCGGGGATGTTACCTCCTCCTGTGCCCCTGCGGCCAGCGGGCAAGTGGTGAGGTCCATGCTGTCTCCCATCACTGCGCCCTTCTGGCAGGCTGTGCTCCCCATCTCCACGGTCAGGTAGTATTTAATGCCGGCCACCAGCTGGGACGGAGGAGGGCAGAGGCAGGTCAGACGTGCTGGGATAGTACCCCTGACCCAGACCCCTCACCCTTCTCCAGTCTCCCAACCCCCTTCCCCCTCCCCAGGGCACACCCAGCACACTGGCCCTGGGCTTCAGACATGGGACAGGCCCATCCGGGCAGGGGTCCCTGGGAATTGGGGCAGGGTCCAGGCCAGGAAGGAGGCTGACCCAAGTGCACGTGCCATCCTGAAGCCATTGGCCTCCCCTCTCTCCCCTCCCCATCAACTGGGCAGGGCAGGGACTAGTGTGAGGCTGGGGAAACAGCTGTATAAGGTCAGGGTTGAATCCTGTTTATTTGAAATGTAGGTATTTTGCTCATTGTGAATTTTTGGTGTGAATTCAATTTTTAAATTTTATTTATCCATTTTATTTTATTTAAAAAATATGTTGTGTTTGCTCTGGCTGGTGTGGCTCAGTGTATTGAGCACTGGCCTACGAACCCAAAGGTCACGGGTTGGATTCTGGTCAGGGCACATGCCTGGGTTAGGGGACAGGTCCCTAGCTGGGGGTGGTGGGAGGGGGGAGGGGGAGAAGCAACCAATCAATGTATCTCTTGCACATCGATGCTTCTCTCCCTCCTCCCCTTTCTCTAAAAATAAAATCACTTTTTAAAATGTTGTGTTAAAGTATCCTGATTGCTCTGTGACTCCCCTAATCTGGAGCCTTCCTTGCCACAGTCCCACCGACCCCTGTCCCGTGGGCCCAGCCTCACCTGGCTCTGCGCCTTGAGGATGCGCGTGTCTCGGAAGTAGTAGAGGCTGTTGCTGCCCATGTTGTAGCTGGCCACAGCCGCCTGCGCCGCCTTCTGCACCTGTGGATCGTTGGGCTCCAGGTCCCTCCGTCCTCCGACGAAGTCCTCCCTGCGCCTGGCCCGGGTGTCGTGGGGAAGCGCCAGGAGGCAGAACGCCAGCAGGGCCAGGCCCAGCGTCTGACGAACGTTAGGATGCGCCATAGTCGTCGGTGCCTGGCTATCCTGGCCCCACCGCTTTTAAGGGCTCTGCGCTCCGAGGCCCCGCCCAACCACACACGGCCCCGCCCCGTGGCCGCATGCGGGCTGCCCAGTCTGGCAAGACCCGCTTCCCAGCACACCTCTGCACCACGATTCTTGCTCTGCCTTGCAGGACACACCCAGTCCTGTAAAGGAAAGGACAGTGGCACTCGCCCGCAAAAAGTGCCACTATTGGGACAGTTCACAGGAGGCCCATCCAAGTCCGAAATATCCGAAATAACTGTAAATGTTCTCAGGGTTTTCTTAGTATCTTTTCTCTGGCTTAGTGTAAGAATACAGGGTATAATACATACAACATACATACATGTGCAAGTAGCCTGTTTCATGTTATTGGAACTGTTGCAGCTGTGAGCGAGTTCTTACTACCACCCAATTTACTAACAGTACCTTGAAGAAGGTCCTTAACCTCTCACTGCCTCAGCTTGCTCCTCTGTAAAATGGGGCGCTGTGAGGACCCAGTGGGCAACGTGCTCAGCAGGCATGACACCGTGTCGATAGCAGGTAATCAGGGACATGGCTGTGCTGAGCTGGACGCTGCTTGACCCTCACACCGGCAAGAAGGGATCTACATTGGCACTTAACAGAGGACGCCAGGGACAACTGACTTGCAAGGGCCCCAGATGGTGAACAGCAAACGGCGGCGCTGGCGTCTGAGCCCCAGCGGTCTGACTCAAATCTTTGCCCTTTAACCACACTGAGACCAGAGCATGGTAATTGGCCAGAGGGAAGGGCCTGTCACACCAGCTCTGTCACTTACTAACTGGGTGACTTCTGACAAGCCCCTTGAGCTTCCAGAGCCTCAGTGTCCTCATCGAAAGGGGACAACTATTCCCTTCTAAGGTTCTTCTAGTACTAACTGGCCCAAGACTGGGTCACTCATAGGGAGGCTGGGCATGGGCTGCAAGTACCAGCAAAACAGGGCACTGTGGTTCTTTGAAGGGGGCATAATAATCTGGTAACATAAAAGGTGTTCAGGTGAGCATGGAGCAGGCCGTACTTTGTTGGGGTTCCGTGTCTGGCTATGAGCACTGTACTCACTCTCCATCCCGTGGTTGGGGAGGCAGGGCACACGTAGGACATGAAGATCGGGTCAGTGCTTGGGGCCGAGGGTCTGCATCAGACTTGACAGAGGTGGTGGTTTACAGGGCAGGACACACAGTTCATGCTGAGTAAGTGGTCATTATCACAGCTGACCCTTGAAGGACAGGGGTTTAGGCTGCATGAGTCCACCTATGCATGTCCCCCCCCCCCAAGAAATACTGTAAATGTTCTCAGGGTTTTCTTAATATCTTTTCTCTGGCTTAGTGTAAGAATACAGGGTATAATACATACAACATACATACATGTGCAAGTAGCCTGTTTCATGTTATTGGGAAGGCTTCTGGTCAACAAAGAGCTATTAGTCCGGGGTGACCATTGGTGTTCACGGGCCAACCGTACCGTGATCAATCGGTGACTAAGCAGCACCTCCCAGCACCCCAGTGCTGTCACTACCGAGTTCGGAAGCTGCCCCACCCCTCTTCCCAGCTGTGAAAACAATCTTGGGATTCCAAGCAACTGTCACGTTTGTTGTGGGCTCAGGTGTCTACCTTAGAGACAGACCCCAGTCTGTGAGAGGGCCAGCTGGCTCGAGGGGGGTTTGGGGAGGAGGCGGCAGGAACCTGACCTGAGAAGCCAGAGGATGATAAGGGGCCCAGGAGAGCAACACGGGAGAGGAAGGGGCAGCCCCAAGGGGCCAGGAGCCTCCTCTGCCTTTCCCAGGTCTGCTCTCCTGTCACTTGGAGTCCAGCCACGGCCACAGTTACCTCCAACTCCCTGGACAATTAGCCGAGGAGGGTCCCCAGCTCACTTGCCCCTGCCTACCTGCCATTCCAGTGCAGATGCTGATCTTTTGCCCCCCAACTTAACAGTTAGCAAAGACTCCTCCCCTGGTCTAGTCTCGTAAGCAGCACAAAATAGTAAGTGTCATCTTTATTTTGCAGATGAGGAAAGTTAACCAGAGGCCAGGACCACTTGTCTAAGCTCAGAGCTAGAAGCAGGGTCTTAGAGAGGAGAGAAGGATGGGGGAAGGGAAATGAACACTTACTGAACTCCCGGTACGTACCAGGGGTTCAACACAGGCGCTCTCACCCTCCTAGCAGCTCTGCAGAGGTGGTATTTCCTCTTTTTACAAGGAAGAAATGAGAGGACAAAGGGGAAGGGCCAGCATCCTGGTGTTAGTCCCACACTGCCTCACTGGACTATGAGGCCTGCTATTCAGGCCCATATCCTGGAGGTGGGGTACCCCAGGAGGGGTTGCCAGGGCTGGACTCCACCCTGTTGACCCTTGATCACTCTGGCTTCCAGGATGCCTGAGCCAGGTGTGAGCCCAAGGCTGGCCAGCCCCACTGGCCACAGGACCTCCGGTTTTGCTGTAGCCGGGACATTCCAGCCCAGGGTGCCCACTTGGCCCTAGCCAATGGGTCTCACTGACCAGGGTGGGCCCTCGACACTCCCTTCATCCCAGGACCAGGCCACCAAGGGCCTTCATGCTGACCCCCCGAAACCCTCTTTGCTGAACCCTTAGCCTTTACTCCTTACCCCAGGGCTCTGCTCCCCTTTCCTGCCTGATCCCATCCTGGAAGGAGACCTCGTGGCAGAGAGCTGCAGCTGGCAGTGACAGAAACACCTCCACGGAGCGGCTCTCCAAGTGCAGGGTCTCCGCTTTCCTTGGGGGCTGCACTTTCACCCCCCAACAGCTGAGCGGGGACTGAGGGCAGCGAGGCCCCTCGCCGCAGGTTGCGCAGAGACTGAAGGAGGAACGGAGACCAGACCCGGACCCAGCTGGCTTTCAGGCTAAGCACCAGTCGAGGTGAGGATAGCCCTGGTCCCTGCAGGGAGGGGATACTGTGAAAGGGAGGCTGACAGTCACGAGCACACACTGTGAGCCTTCACACTCTGGGCTGCCACCAGGCTGGGGTTCGCCATGTAGCCTCCCCCAATTCCTTTCCAGGGGCAGCAGGACCCCCTCAGGACCCAAGTGCGCGGGCAGGATTCACCCCAAGCACTGGGCCAGGTCTGAACACTCACACTAGACTGGCTGAGGGGGTCAAGCTCAGGCTGGGTGCAGCGGCAGCAGGGTGTGGGTAGGACAATGACACTGAGTCAGTACTTGCCAACTTCCAGGCCCACCTATGCCTGCCAACAAAGCAGGGCCTGTTGGATGGCGTGGGCTGACATTTCGATAAGCTGAGTTCCCCCATCGCCACCTGCGTCCGTTTCCTCCAACACCCAGGGTGCTGGCTGAGCTGGGGCCATCTCTGAGGCCAGTGTCACAACGCACATTCTAGATGCCGCATCTCCTGTTGCTCTAGGACTGATCCAGCAAGCTGTGTGGGATGTGCCAAGCGGCCCAGATAAAGGGATTGGGCCTTCCCAAGCCGTCACAGGTACTGCCTGAGCCCTGAGGGAGAGGTGAGAAACTAGGCTCCACCTCTTCAGAGTCAGCCTGTGGGTGAGGCAGGGAGAGCCCACCCCCTCACAGAGCAGAGCCGGCAGTGCATCCCAGTGCCGGCAGACGGGCACCAGTGCCAGAGCCAGAAGCAGCAAAACCAGGCAACCAACGTGGGCAGGCGCCAGGTGAGGGTGTTGTGGAGGAGGAACACCTCAGGGAGCGCCGACAACAGTCGGGCAGGACTTGGATGGGGAGAAGCTGTGGCCCTGCCGAGTAGCCCCCGCCCCCACCAGAGACACTAGGCTTGCATGGCAGCATCAGAATGCAAGGGTCAAGGCTGAGGGGACTCTGAAGTGAACTTGGACACATCCAGGAAAACATCAGAAACACAGTACGGCCTGAAGCTCCTGGGACAGCCCACATTTCCACCTCAGTCTGGCTTCAGACTGGCGCCCTCCCAGCAGGCGGCCTGTACCACAAGCCGGGCCCTGCGGACCACCTGGTGCCTGTCCAAGGGGCCGCCCACACTTCCCGGAGCCAGCCCCACACTAAGCCCTCTCCCCTACCAACCACCACCAGGTGCCAACTGCTTGCACACGAGCCCTACGCCCAGGTCTCTTCTGTTTCCCTTCTATTCTTCTGCTGTTAACATAGGTGCAGCTAACATATGGAAAAGCACACAGCACCCGGGTTCGCTTTAACGACCAGCCAGTGCCCGTATTAGCTGCCGCTGCTGCTCCCAGGCTGCCCCACTCCTCGCCCCACCCTAAGGCAATCACTGCTGACTTCTGCAACAAGCTTTTCTCATTTTACCACCTACATAGAGATCTCCAAGCAACAATTAACTTTCCAAGAATGGAAGCACACTACTTGATGTTTTGAGATTCAATTCTTGTATCACAGCAAGTTCAAGTTCACCAGTGTGGACAGCCATCAGCTGTTCCAGTTGGGGGCTGTTACAAGGCTGGTGTCTCAGCGCAGGCAGATGCTGGGCCAGCAGTGGTAGTCCTTGGTCATAGCCCTGAGGGAGTGGATCTGCTGGGTCACAGAGTGGGTCTTCAGTTTTACTAGAAACATCTGTTTCCCCCAGGATTCATACAGATGGCCACCCCCTCACCAGCACGCGGTCCTGCCGCCTTTCCAGTCAGTGCACAACAGCATCTCACTCGCACTTCCAGGCCGAGTCTTTTCGCGGGCTTATCCAGCATCCGGGTGTCCCTCTTGCGGTTGCCTTTCAAGGCCCTTCCCAGGTTTCCCACTGCTCCGCACTCTCCCTCCACCGCAGTCTGCACACGCCCTGGACACGGCCCGGCGTTGTCTGCGCCACAAATGCCCTTTCCCTCTCTGGGTCCGCCTTGCCCTTCACTGTGTGTTGTATCTTTAGAGAAACAGTTTTTGTTCATGCAGTTGAACTGTCAACTTTCTCTTCCTACTTTTCCCTACTGAGACCATGAAAATCTCTCACATTACCCATTTCTGTATTGAATATGCCAGTCTCTCCTAAGCAGACGGTAACCCTCTTGTGACAGTGTGGGGGATCGCAACTGGACTCCATCTTCATGGGAAGAACTCATGTGAGGGGCCTGGGTAGGACTCCTTGCTTTCAGTAAAATCCCGGAGTTGAAATTACCCTAGTCACATCTTTAAAGGAAAGAAGGTACAACCAACCATAACATCCTTTCCTTTCCCTTTTACAGCTGTGCCACTGAGTTATAACTCAGTGTGTGTCTTTACACACTGGGCTTAAGACTCACGGCTCTCGTTTTAATATTGCACTCCTTAAACCCAGCTATCACGGCGCATCACAAGCCTCCGACCCAAGGCTGGGACGCAGATAGCTCGGTTAGTATCAAGTGCTCTAACATCCTCTTTTAACATCGGTATTCTGCAAAATCATTACTCTGTCAGAGGGTAACTATAGTATTTGTGTGCGTGTTGTTTTACAGGTCCCTTGAGTGATCCACGGACCATGGCCAACACCTGTGACTACCTCAGCGATCAATCACTGCCAGACGATGATGGGGGACAACTGGCCTCACCCACATTTCCAAGCCCTACACCCGCCCCAAGGCCCCACCCAATGTAACCTGTCTACGAGAACCTGTTGGTGAACTCAACTTCTCGTTTCTGGCTAACTCTCTTGTGCACAAGCTTTTTAACATTTAAAAATAATTCTTTCTAGAGAGGGGAAAGGAGGGAGAAAGGGAGAGAAATATTGATTGGTGGCCCTGTGTTCACATCCCAATCGGTGACCCTTTGATTTGTGGGCCAACGCCCTACCAACCGAGCTACACCAGTTAGGGCCACAAGCTCTTTTTAGTAGACGCTTTCTGCTCTATCTTATACTGAGTACGGTGCTCATTCCTATGACAACGAGACTCAAGAACCGACATTCAAGGTCTGGTGACACTGAGGAGAATTCTGTAAGCAAGCAGTTCCTCTGGCTCTGCTGACGGACTGAAAGCCAGGCTGGGCCAGGTGCTGCACAGCTAGCATTCCCTCTGATCATCTCAACAACCTCCTTTTCATTTTCCAAGTGGGGAAACTGAGGCTCAGAGAGGCAGAGTGGTGTGGCCAAGGAACACAGGGCTCGCAGGTACACGTTTCCAAGTTGTCTGAGGGCCACTCTGGTTCCTCCTACCAGTAAGTCCGTGAACATACTACTTGTTAGTCTCTGAGCCCCTGGTTCCCTCGTCTGTGAAAGAGGAAACAATCATTTAATTACAGTGGAAGAAAAGTGTTTGCAAAAACCTTAGCTGTGGGCCTGGTTCACTAAGTGTTCAACCAAGAACAGGATAAAAGTGTAACTCACACCCACCCTCCCACTGTGATACCCATGGCTTTTCTGCCCCGCTAAGGTGTGATACTCCTCCCAGAGGCCAGGAGAGCAGGTGACAATTAGTGGTCGAACTTTTACCCATGTTGGGCCCCACCCCTTCCTGGTACCTTTGACTCCCACCGAGTTTTCCATCAGGTGCTGCCTAGCCCAGCTATTGACTCAACTGGCATCTGGAACACCACAGCCCACCTGGATCCCAGGAATGGGTCAACCCACACTCTCCCACATTACGAAGGGATTGAGACACTCCAAGGCACCTGTCCGAGCCTTGCACGGAGAGGGTGGCTGTCCTCCAGAGTGAAGAGGAAGCTGACAGTTTCGATCTGCGCCAATAAGGAGAGCAGCAGGCCTATCAGCCCCCAGGGAAGAGGCACCTCCCAACCCAGCTGCTTTTCAACCCACAGAGCCCAGTCTTGAAGGCCACTGACTTTATTGACGGAAAAAACTTTATATGGACAGTGACTGTTCTGCCAAAAGAGAAGCCAAATGGCATAAAACAGACAAGAGGTAAGGGCGGGGGTGAGGGAAGGGGCCAGGAATCCACTCAGAAAAACTAATAATTATTGACCTGAATCTGAGAGGAGAAAGAGAAGGGAGATGCATGCAAGAGCAAGAATTCCAAAAAAGTTGAAATGGTGAGGGGAGAGAACTCCCACGAAGACCCTGGAGGACATTGGAGGTGAGTAGACAGCAACTGTTTCCTTTGTAGGGAACAAGGGAGGAGCCCCCACTCAGCTGCAAACTCTGATGGAGACTCAAGGCTGGGGTCGGGGGTCGGGGGCTCCCCAGAGAGCATCACAAGAAGGCGTCGCACCACTCTCGAAGGCACCCGAAGCAGTCCCGGGACTGCTTGGCATTGGCGCCACATGTGTCCTTTAGCCATTCCCGGAAGAGGTCTTCATCTTTCTTTAGCACCAGAAACTGGCCAAGGACCACGTAGGCCTGAAACACAGGCAAAGTACAGGACAAGCTGCTCAGTGCTCTGAGCCTGAAAACAAGGGCACTTCTGTGCAGTTCAAAGCATATGAGCCTAGGAGTCAGGGCTGGCCCTGGCTGTCTCTTCAGATTATATACCACTGCCCACCGCCAAGAAGCAAACTCATTTCCCCACTCCCAAAATGCCACGCAATATTGAAGTCGGCCACCCCAGCCCTCCCCAGCTGCACGCAGCCACCCACACCTTGTCAAAGCCCCTTTCCTCCAGCTTCTTGCCCAGGACTTCACCAATTCCGGCCAGGCTCCCCACTGGCTTTTCCCCCATGGGCTCTGCCACGAAGTCTCGGTGCTTTTGGGAGGTTGTCATCTTGATCAGGGTTAACCTGGGCATCCCAAGAAAAGGTAGATTAGGACTGAAATCCGGGAGCTCCCAAAGGCCCAATGGTCCAAATCTCTTATTATTCAGAGAAAGCTAAACCAGCCATTATGGTGCCCACTCGACACCATTTCACTGATGGGAAAACTGAAAGCCAAAGGGAATCTCCCCCACTACTAGAGAGAGAAAAATCTCTTCCACTCCCCGTGGGAGGGGCATTTTGGTATTGCTCTAGAGGAAAGACTATCCTGCCCTATCAGGTGACGCACGCAGGGCAGTGGGGAAATTTCCAGTCAGCAGCCAGCGCTCACCCTGAAGGTGTCACACCCTCTGTGACCTTGGCTGGCAAAAGAAGGCACTGGCACAGCCTGGAACAGCTACCTGGCCTGAAAAGCAAACAAAGGGTCTTCCAGTCCCACTCGCCCCACAGACTGCTCACGGACGCACGCAAGAGCGCGTCGACCTGCTCCCAGCCCTCCTGGGTCCACGCCTCTGCTTCCGCTGCGCCCCGCTGCGCCCCGCCCCCTCCACGCGCCGCGGAGCCCACGCGCCGCGTCCCGCCGCTTAGCCCTCTTGGAGGGCCCATCCCTCGGCCGGCCGCAGCATTTGCGACCCCTCTCCGCTCCTCCTCCGTGCACCTCTACTGTTCTCCAAACCAGGTCCTGCTCCGCAGCTGGCACTCACCCACAGCTTCAGCTACCTTAACGGCTCCTCCCGCCGCCCGGCTGCTCCCGCTAATACCTCAACCCACTAGAACTTTCTTCCACTTCCGCTTCCGGGTCGCCTCAAGAGCCGCCTAAAAAGTTAGATTTGGTACTTCTAGCCCCTTAAAGCCATAGAGAGGAGGCGTTCTGGACCTCGACAGCGACCTTAGTAGGCGCTCCTTTCCGGTCCATTCGCGGGAAGCCGGGATCTCTTGTGTAGTTTCGGGTCTCAGCCAGCGTTTCGGTCTCAAGGAGCAGAAACTGCGGAGAAAACTTCATTTCCCCACTGCACGGTGTCCGGAACTCAAGGACCTAGCCTTGGCCGTCCTGGCAGAGGGAAGAAGAGTTAGAGGGACGGACAAGCCGGAAGAAGTGTGGCCGGAGGCTTACTGCAGAGCGCCGGAAGTGTCGGAAGCGTCCGGCATAGGCCACCCCGAGTCTCTCTCGTCTCAATCGAGATTTTAGGAGAGGGGTAGGAACCGGGACCTGAGTCCAAGCCGAGTGCACCGTTGTGACAGCCGGCAAGTTCCCTTTCTGAGTTTTCATTAGCTCGGCTGCGAAGTGAGACGTGAGCCAGCCGCTCCCGGCGTCCAGCCTGGAGAACGGGGTCGATCAGGCAGCGCCTGCGGGAGAAGGGGGTCAGAAAGTAAGTGTGGTCTCTCTCGGAGCTCGTTTCCTCCGGGACAGAGAAGGGAGGAAGGCTGGGCCTTCCCAGCTAGCGGTAGCACTTTGGAGTTTCTTTTGAAAACCACCAGTCTTGGCGGTGCGAGTCCTTGTCATCTTGAGAACCCAAGTCAGAAATACAGCAGATGCCCTAAACCAAAGCGGCTCACCTCGCCCTTTACTGAACTGGCTTCTGGCTCGGACCGTTACGGTGGTCTCCTGACTGCTCTCTGCCTAGAATGTGTTGAGTGATTGTGTATCTGTGTTGCGTAGCTGTGCTACCCTGGGACGCACAAGTATGTTGAGGAAGATACAGTTTATCTTTCCCTTCCTGATCGATTGACAGAATGATTTAGTTTTTGTGATTACGCTAGTACGTAGGACAGCGTGTTATTCCTGCGTGTCATACACAGTACTAAGTGCTTTGCTTACATCATTCCATTCTAATAGCAATGTTCTGGGTCAGCGATTCGTTTTCTCAGAGGCCTAGAGGAGTTGAACAGTAAGGATCGTCAACGTGACAAACAAACGGGGAGAGAATTTTTGTGAGTTTATTTGAGGCAACTTGAGAACATATGCCAGGGAGCCAGATCTTGAGTGCTCGCGAAATTTACAGTTTTTTGGTTTCTTTTATGCACTTGAAATTGAGGAAGTGTAATTAAGATTACATGAGGGTAGGAGAAAGCTAGGCAGGTATTGGATTACAGGATAATTAACAAAATTATATGTTCCTTGAGCTTGATTATGCTTTCCAGGGGTATTACTTGGCTGCCTTAAAAACCTTTTACTGCCCTGACCAGTGTGGCTCAGTTGGTTGGTCATCATCCCTCAGAGCAAAGGGTTCCCAGTTCAATTCCTGTTCAGGGCACATGCCCTAGGTTACAGATTCAGTCAATTCCCAGTCAGGGCACTTACGGGAGACAACCAACTGATGTTTCTCTCTCACGTTGACATTTTCCTCCTTCTCTTTCTCCCTCCCTCCCCTTTCTCTAGAAATAAATAAATAAACAAATACAATCTTAAAAAACACTGCAGAAGTTGCAGGCCTGAGGCACAACCACCCACCATGACATGCCCATTTAGGAACACCCTGGGAGGTTACTTCTCCATAGAAACCCCCTTTTTTTGTCCATAGGAAATAGTCAAGGTAGGATTTCAGTGCAAGCAATTAGATTTCAGAGCCCACGTTCTTAGCCAGGACATTGTGTTACTCAGTAAAAAGTCCCTTCCCATTTTCAAAACAGTCCTGGATTCTCACCCTGCCATCCAAGAAACTCAGGAGGAAAAGTCGACGGCTTCTGTGTCCCTCAGCACCCTGGGATAGGACCCAGCATGTCTCAGGCCACCAAAAGGAAGCATGTGGTGAAGGAGGTGCTGGGGGAGCACATGGTGCCTTCTGACCAGCAGCAGATCGTGAGGGTGAGTAGCATTGGGCCCAAGCTCCTGCTGGGCCCCTAGGGTGGGGGAAGGGTGCAGTGCAGCTCACCGAGTCTTTGAGCTGGCTGATGAGGCCCATTGGCTCTTGGTCTCCTGAACCAGGTACTCAGGACCCCAGGGAACAATCTGCATGAAGTAGAGACAGCCCAGGGGCAGCGCTTCCTGGTGAGCATGCCCTCCAAGTACCGCAAGAACATCTGGATCAAGCGAGGTGAGAGAGGCAGCCCTCTGGGAGATAGAACCATTCCCTGGCACCTTGGCTTCCACTACTGCCACTTTGAGCTGGATTGACTATGCTTTTTCTCTGCCCGCAGGGGACTTTCTCATTGTTGACCCTATTGAAGAGGGAGAAAAGGTGAAGGCTGAGATCTCCTTTGTGCTCTGTAAAGACCATGTGCGCTCTCTGCAGAAGGAAGGGCTCTGGTAAGTGGTCCCCTTGGTCATTGGTTGGCTGATTTCCGGGGGCACTGACTTCCTAGCTGTGAAACTGGGGGAGGAAGCTCACGGCATTGCAGGCAGCTGGAAACGGTTTTTATGCTGAGAGCTTTCTCTGTTCTTTCTGACTCTGGCTTCCCTTGACACAGGCCCGAGGCCTTCTCTGAAGTGGCTGAGAAACACAACAACCACAGGAACAGGTTAGGATCAAGCTGTGGGGTAGGGAAGACAGCAAATGGGGCATCGGGCTTTAGTGCCTAGAGGGGGGAATGAGGCCTCTCTTTCTCCCTCTGAGAGCTCCTAAATGTCCGGTAAAACATGTGGCTTGAAAGTTAGATACTGTGGGTTAAAATCCAGGCTTTCCCACTTACAAATGGGGGGCTTTAAGCAGGCTACCTAATCTCTAAAGCCTGGATTTCCTTACCTCTAAAATGGGAGTCTCTCAAGAGTTAAAGGAGCTTGTAAAATTGCTGGTAGAGTGTCTGGCACGCAATGTAGGTCCATTGTGTGTTGGCAGTAGGGTCATTATCATTAAAAGCATTGATTCTAGTAAATTTTGAGGTGGATGGATGGGTGGTCTTCAGCCTGTTTTCTTTGGCTGAGTTTTTCTGTGTTTTGCTCTAACTCTGCCCCTGTCTGACTCACTGAGCCCTGACTGCTTGGCCCTAGAGGTCCTGCTTTTTGTGAGGCTTCTTGATTGCAGATCAGGCTTTCCCAGAAGGCATTGCACTAACTTTGTTTTTTTCTCCCCGGTGAAGACAGACCCAGCCAGAACTCCCAGCTGAGCCACAGTCATCAGGAGAAGAGTCCAGCTCCGAAGACGATTCTGACCTCTTCGTTAACACCAACCGCAGGCAGTATCACGAGAGTGAGGAGGAGAGCGAGGAGGAGGAGGTGGCCTGAGACCCCAGGACCTACTTCTCCTGTTGCTCAGAGACTGGTCCGTGGCTCCTCTGAGCTTGGACATTCCAGGGTGCTCTGCAGATCTTCCCCCCCAGATGGGGATGAAGCAGGACCCCTTTCTGAACTGGCCTTCTGACCTAGGAGAATTAAACCCCTGGTGGGTGGTGACGTGCGCTGGTGTCCGAGTGGCTCTCTGGGGTGGAGGCCTCATGGGCAGGTGGGCTGAGTGGGCAGGAAGTGGAGGATGGCTGCAGTCTTTTCCAGGTTCTCTCTCTCTCTATTGGGCATCTAGTAAGGGGTGGGTTCTTAGCAAGTGTCGGGCCTTATGCTGTTCCTCTTTGCATGTATTTCATAACTGGGACAGTCCCACTTTCTTCCTGCTCATAACCCGCACTGATTCAGGATCACAGCCATAGGGCCTGGTCCCTGTTACCTCTCAGAAGCACTCAGGATGAACTTCATAGTGCCTTGTCAGCTGCTGTCCCTGCCTTTCTAGTCACCTGTGGCTGCCAGAGTGCCCACCTCCACGCTGCTGTGTACGCCCCCCAGTTCGCTGGGCCCTTGTGGCAGCTCAGACTGTCGCTCCTCAGCCCTCTTGTGAACCGCATCATCTCACTTGTGGGTAGTTTGGTTTTGTTTTTTTAACTTCTGGCTATACACTTTTCCTCCTCATTGCTGGCATTGACCTTTTCTTTTAAGATTTTATTTATTGCCCTGGCTGGTGTAGCTCAGTGGATTGAGTGCGGGCCTGCGAACCACACGATTGTGGTTCGATTCCCAGTCAGGGCACGTGCCTGGGTTGCAGGCCATTTCCCAGCAGGGGACTCATGAGAGGCAACCATACATTGATATTTCTGTCCTTCTCTCCCTCCCTTCCCCTCTAAAGATAAATAAATAAAATCTTTTAAAAAAGAGAGATTTTATTTATTTATTTTTGGAGAGGGGGGAAGGGAGGGGGAAAGAGGGAGAGAAACATCAGTGTGAGAGGGAAACATCTACTGAACCCACAGCCCGGGCACATGCCCTGACTGGGATTGAAGCAGTGACCCACCGCAAAGTGGAAGGTCCCCCACCCAGCTGAGCCACGCCGCTCAGAACTGGTCTTGGCCTTCTCGCCACTGCTCAGGCGTCAGAGAGCTTGTCTCCCGGCGTAGTCTTTTCCTTCTGTTCATCTTCATTTCCTACGTCCATGGGAGGGCCCATGCAGCGCTGCGTTCCTTCAGTTTCCTGGGATCCCATCACCAATGCTCTTGTCTTCTGATCGCGCCTGCTGCCCACGCCCCTCGTCCCCGGACCCCTGACATCAATACAAACCACAGCACCTTTTAAACTCTGGTACCTGTGCAGTCACCACCTCCTGGCTTTCTTGCTCACTTGCTCAACTCCGGCCTCTGCAAACTTTTTTATCTTTATCCTCCATCCCCACCACCTTCCCACCATATTCTCCTACCTTCAGTTTCCTCCTTGTGCAACACAGATTCCGTGGCCACACCCTCCCCTCCCATGTCTTCCTCCACTGTGTGTATCTATTCGAACTTAACCCTGGCCAACCCAGTCATTCGTCCCTGGGCCTGTCGCTGTTACAGAAAACTGCCAATTCGACCCTCTGGTTTCACCTTAAGTTAATCATTACAAACTTCAGATGGACCCTCAGCACTGCCCAGCAGATCGACTCGGATGTATATCAACATTTCTCATCTTGTCTGTGCATTCCCCCTTCTCTGCTGGTTACCACAGCTTACACCTCATGAAGAAGTGGTAGCCAGCCCCAGCCTGGCTGGGTGAAGCATCGTCATGTAAACTGAGGTTGTGGGTTCGATTCCTGATTGGGGCACATGCCTAGATTGTGGGTTTGGTCCACCACTGGGGCATGTATTAGAGGCAACCAATCGATGTTTCTCTTACATTGATGTTTCTCTCCCTCTCTAGAATCAATAAGCATGTCCTTGGGTGAGAATTAAAAAAAGAAGTAGAAATAGTAGCCATTGGTGGGCACTTTCACCTCCCCCTTACCGACCCTACGAATGTGCCCGTGGGTCTTCCTGTCTTTTTGCTTACCGTTGAAATTCAGCGGCCCTTCAGCCTTTCTTCATTCATCTGGGCCTCATTCACATTCTCTTATGTTTGCTTAGTGTAGCTTTAAGTGTATACATATATGTATATACTTGTGTGTATGTGTATGTACATGTTTAAAAATGTCTACATACACAAAAACCCAGATGAGGTAGAGATACATATGTATGTGTGTTTTTTAACTTATTTGTGTTTACTTTTTATGGGAAATGACTAACTTTTCTTGTTAAGGAATAGCTGCTTGTTCCTATACCATCTATTGAATGGGTCATTCTTTCCTCACCAATTTAAATACCTTTTTTAAAATAAACTGCATTTCTGCGTATATACGCACGGATCTCTTGGAAATTTCTAATCTGTTCTGTTGATCTGTTGCACATTTTCTAGCATGACCGATACTGCTCCCTCATCCCTGCCCTGCTTTCCGTGAAAATTTCCTTTTTTTACGTAAGAACTTGAGAGTGGGCTTGTCAATTTTCACTCAGAAGTTCTGGTGAGGTTTTCATTGGCATGGATTTAAATTTTATAGTTTGATATGGAGAGAAGTGCTATCTGAAGACTTTTGAATCTTTGAAAAAAATTTAGTTACTGATTTTTAGAGAAACGTTGATTTGTTGTTCCGTTTATTGATGCATTCACTGGTTGCTTGGTGTATGTGCCCTGACTGGGGATCGAACCTGCAACCTGGGCGTGTGGGGACTGACGCTCTGACCAACTGAGTTACCTGGCCAGGGTTCCTGAATCTTACCTGAAAATGAGGTTATATTTTCCTTCTGTAAAGTGTTGTCTTCATATAGGTCTCTAATGTTTCCAGTTCAATTTAGTCTTAGGATTCTTAAGAGTTATTTATTGTTATGAATGGGTCCTTTGAAATTACGTTTCTAACCCTTGCTGGTGTAGATGGCAAGCTGTTGCTCTTTGTGGGCTCCCCTAATTGATCTAATTGAATTTTCTAATTCTAATTCACTTTTCAGTTGATTCTCTTCTCTTTCTGATTCAAAGTCAAGTCTTCTACTAGCGGTAGATTCGTCTGATCCTTGGTGCTCGTTTCTTTTTCGTGGATTGTGGAGGCCAGGACCCCAGTGCAGTGCTGAAGGGTGCCCTTATTTGCCCCTCTGCTGGCAGGGGTGGTTCTCGTGTTTCAGGAAGAAATCCGAGTCTGTCTTTAGGCTTCTGGTAAATAACCCTCATTGGGCTGAAGGTGTGTCCTGTTCTGGCTCACGGTGGGGTTTTTCCTTCAGTCAGCACATCGTGATGAATTTTGACATTTATTGAGATGATCAGAAGATTTTGTTTTAGTGTATTAACTTTGTGAATAGGTTTCCTAATGTGGAACCATTTTCGCTTTCTGATGTAAATCCTGCTTAGTTTTACAATATTTATCTAGTTGGGGTTTTTATAGCTTTCTCTGGGCCAGTTTCACTTTTTGTTTCAATGATCTTGATAACAGAATTATGCCAGCATGTAGAGTGGGTTTAGACACGTCATCTTTTTTTCCAGCTTGGATTTCCAGAAAGGAATGATTTGTTTCTTTAAAGTTGGGTAAAATGTATTTATAAAAACGTCTGTGCTTGATGCCTTTATGGGTGGATCCTTGCCTTTTAATTTTTTGACTCAAGTTTTCTCTTTTTGTCTCAATTTTGATCACTTTTTTTTTTTGAGAATCATATATTTGATGTATATTTAAGGTTTGGGGGCAAAAAGTCATGCGTAGTAGTTTGTATTTAGGGCTTTTGCAAATTACTTATAAAGCGACAAAGTCCGATTTGAATCAGCAGGAGCAAAAGAGCGCTTTGAGCCGAGGTGCACGAGCAGAGCTTTAGGCGGAGCTGACCCAGGCCCGGCAGGACCCTGCCCAGGCTCCCTCCGCTGTTGTCTCTCGGGTTGTTTCTGCTCCTCTCCGCTGATGATCCCTTTCTCCCTACAAGTGTTTTCCTTGGGAAACTCCTGTCTCCTCTCAGTCCTTACAAAAGGTTCCTTCATCAGGATTCAGGTACCTCAGGGAAGACCCGTTGGCTTTGCTCAGTCACTTGTCCTCTCCTGAGCAGTCACTGTGACCAGTGCTGAGCAGGGAGGTGGGGGCTGGGGGGAGGCGAGATGAGCCACACCTGACCCACATGACCTGGTTCCTGTACCAGCAAAAGGGACACAGAGCGAGAGCAAATCAGACCAACAAGGATCTGTCCTGGTTTCTGTGTATTTCCTTTGACTACCTTTGCAAAATGTCTGTTAGTCTTTTCCTGTTTCTTTGGGTTTATTTTCTCACTTTTAGCTTCTGAGCTGCATGTTTTATTGAGTTTCAGTCTTGTTTTTCCTCATATGTAGGGCTGTGAGTTTCCCTCTGAGTACTCCTTTGAGTGATTGTTTTGGCGTTGTATCTGCAACCTAGGCCTTGCGTTTTCCTCTAGCTCGCAGCAGTCCTGCTACTTACCTAATAGACTCTCCTGCCCTGAAACCTTTTCATCTCTAGCCCTGGCTGGTGTATCTCAGTGGATTGAGCACAGGCCTGCGAACCAAACCTTTTCATCTCCATGTCTCCGTCTTGTATCAGCCGTTTAGTTCCTGGGGCATTGTAGCTCAGAATCCTGGTGGGGGTAGAGTCCTTGTGTTCTGCATGTTTCTCCCCTTTGCCATTCTCTGCAGCTCTGTTTCCAGCTCTGTGGCAGGTTTCCACTATGTGAGTAGATCTCCCAGAATGAGCCAAGTGCCCTAAACACCCTCCCCCACCACCACCGCCGCCGCCAGGTGCCATAGAAGGTCCTGGTGCCTGGTTGCTTGACAGTTCTGTTCCCTTCGGCAGTCGGGCTTGAGACTTGTGGCCCGCCAGCCTCTGCACCTCTGTCCCTGTAGTACTGGCCGTCTCAGGCTTCCCCAGGCATCCCAGCTTTCTTCCCATGTTGCCCAGCCACCTGTCGGGGCAGAAGTAGGCTGACAGTTGTGAGTATGTGAAACACAGTTTGTTCTCATATTACTACTTAGTCATTATTGCATTATATTCCATATGAACAACGGAAACCTGCTTTTGGCCCACCCTGTACGTGCGCCAAGGAACACGCCTGGCCATCGGAGCTGGCCGAGTGGTTTTTCTCCTTCAGTCGGTGAATGTGGCGAGACAGCATGACAGAGTTTCTCACGTTAGAACCCCCTTGCAGTCCTGGAATAAGAGAGTCATGGCGTGCTTTTCACTGTATTGCTGGAGCTGGTCTTTGGTGTGTGGGATGTCGGCATTCAGGTTCCTGGGGAGATGGCTTGAGCTCCCCCTTTCCTGTACAGCCCTTGTCTGGTTTTGCTGCCAGGGTGGTGGCCGCCTCCTAAAATGACCTGGAGAGCGTTCTCTAGTCTTTATTTGCATTCCACATGCTTGTAGAAGATTGGAAGTTTGCACTTCTAACACTTCTGATAATACTCGCTATAAAACCAACTGTGCTTGGCATTTGGGGAATGGCGGGTGGATAACTTTAGGTTGTTATACTAATGGATTGCTCAGGTTTCTGTTCTGGAATCAGTTATACTTTTAAGGAAAAATGTTTTCATAGTTCCTCATTTTTTTACCTACGGGTTTAAATTTGTTGGCACAAAACTGTTTGTAGACTGGCCTTATGTGTGTATTCTTGAGTGTCTCCCAAATTACATGTTATTACTTACATCTAATGTACTCCCCGGTGGTCCCTCTCCTTTTTATGTTGTCGATCTCGGCAGATGTCTATTTATTAGTCTCTCCCAAATACCAGCTTTCTGTTGTCACTCCTTTTCATTGTTGGCTTCCTTCTATGTATTTAATTCCTGCTCTTGTTCTGTTCCCTGTACTCCCTGGGTTTATTCTGTGGTTTTCTAACCTTTTTGGTTGGGTGCTGAGCTCATTAGTGTTCAGCTTTACCTCCTCAGCCACCCGAAACTATAAAGGGAATTTTCAGACCTAAAGAATCGTAAAATAAGAAGCTGTAATACCCTTCATCAGGGTAGGACATTTGCATATTCTCTTTCTTTGTAGACACAACATACATGATTTATATATTTAACTGTTATATCTCTTTAGCCCTTTTTAATTTAGAACAGGAGATGCCTTAATATATTTTTGTTCTTTATAAATGGACTCGTGGCAAGTTCCCTTCAGCTACCTTAAAAAAATGCCCTGCATTTGGGTTTGTGTGCCCAAGTTTGGGTGAAACGGGTCAGAGGCACGCGGTACGGGGTCAAGCTCACACTGACGCTTGGCCAAAGGGGCCGTGCCCCGACCACGCCCCCTAACGAACGCGCCGCCTCCCTTTGCAGGTAGGTAACCTGTGAGTAAGGCTAAAGTCTCCCTGCTGCGGCCCTGCACACACTGGTGTCTCGTTTTCTAAAGTTGTATTAAAATACACATAACAATGATTGTTTTAACCATTTTAAGAAGTACAGTTTAGTAGCATTAAGGACATCTACGTTATTGTGCAACCCATCTCCGGAATGTTTTTATGCCCATTAACAACTCCCCGTCTGCCCCTGCCCGCTGTAGGCCCTGACAACCACCCCTCTGCTCATGTTGCTACTGGACAGCCCCAGATAAGTGGAATCACACAGTATTTGTCTTTTGTGTCTGGGCTTCTTTCACTGAGTCCTCGGGGTTCATTTGCAGTGTAGCATGTGTCAGAATTTCCTTCCTTTTTCTTTTTAAAGATTTTATTTATTTTGAGAGAGAGGGGAAGGGAAAGAGAAAGAGAGGGAGAGAAACAACAGTGTGCGGTTGCCTCTCACACACACCCAACTGGGAACCTGGCCCACAACCCAGGCATGTGACCTGACTGGGAACTGAACCCACGACCCTTTGGTTTGCAGGCCGTTGCACAATCCACTGAGCCACGCCAGCCAGGGCAGAGTTTCCTTCCCTTTTTAAGGCTGATGATATCCCACTGTATGTGTGTTGATATGCCACATTTGACTTACCCACGCACCATCCGCAGACAGTTGGGATTCCTTCCACCTGCAACCATTGTGAATAACGCTGCTCTGAACATGGCTGTACAGGTGCCTGCTAGAGACCTTACTTTCAAGGATATGTGCCCCGAAGTAGATTGGCTGTACCGTATGGTAACTATATTTAATTTTTTTAAAGATTTTAATTATTTTGAGAGGGAAGGGAAGGGAGAAAGAAACATCAAGATATCAGAAAGATTGGTGCCTCTTGCTCCCCCAACTGGGGGCCTCTCCCACATCCCAGACATGTACCCTGACTGGGAATTGAACCCGCGACCTTTCGGTTCACCAGCTGGCACTCAATCCACTGAGCCACAGCATCCAGGGCTCTATATTTCATTTTCATTTTTTAAAATATATATTATTTATTTATTTATAGAGAGAGGGGAAGGGAAGGGAAAAGAGTGGGAGGAAACGTCAGTGTGTGGTTACCTCTCATGGGTGCCCTACTGGGGACCTGGCCTGCAACCCAGGCCTGTGCCCTGCCTGGGAGTCGCACGGGCGACCCTTTGCGTCGCAGGCCCGCGTTCAATCCACTGAGCTACACTAGCCAGGATATATTTCATTTTTAAAGGAGCTACGCTATACTGTTTTCCACAGTGGCTGCACCGTTTTACATTCCCACCAGCCATGCCCAGGGGTTCCATTTTTTCCTCATTCTCACCAGTATATTATTTCCTGTTTGCTTGAGTTTTTTTCTTTTAATAGTAGTCATTCTGATAGGTGTGAAGTATAGTTCAGACTTTTATAATTTCCATTATGATACCTCTTTTGGTCCATAAAACATATTTAATATTTACCTTGATTTTTTGATAGTGTAAACAGCCTCAGACCCACTGCCACAGAGGCTGGGACTTGGACGATAACCCAGGCGACCGTACACCCCACCCTGCCCTGCCCATCTCATTCTCTGTTCTCCCGCCCAAGATAACCCTCTTCTTGAATTTCATATGCCCTCGCTTTCTTTTTACATCTGCATGCATTTTAAAAGAGTTTTTAAAAGGCATTTTAACCCTATGAGAAGGCTAACCTACTCATGTTTGGGAGGCGACTTCTCGCATTGCGTCGTGTGTCTCCGCAGTTCCTGTCGCAGCGCCACTGTGATGCGTCTGACTGTCAATATTCTTTCTCTGTGGGTCCTCATCACGTTTTCCCACCACTCCTCTGCTGACGGCCTTCGCGTTCTTCCGTGTTTTTGCAGTCGTAACCATTCTTGTTTGTGTTCCTGTGGGAGCGTTTGTCCTGGCACGGCGCCTGGGGGAGGCGTCCCTCCGCCCCAGCCGCAGGCAGTGCCTGGAGGCGATTCCCATGGGCGGGCCTGTGCCCTTCGCCTGCAGTGGGTCCCCGAGGTGGGATTAGTAAGTGCTTCTGTGGTGTCAATTTTTGCTTGCTATATCTCGAGTTTAGCGTACGAAGTACAGCGTGGTAGGGTTGCCACCCCTTTTGCCATTGAGGCCTTTATTGCAGAGGGACGGTCTTCCCACCCCTGCAGGTGCTTTGTGTCTGGCTCCGTCTGACGGCAGAATAGTCGCCGGGCATCTTCCGGTTAGGGCTCCGCCCAGCCAGACCGCTCCCACCCAGCAGCTAGTGCGCCCTCCGTGGTCCAGGTGTCTCTAGGCATTTGGTGGGTTCTTAAAAACTGAATCACTATTTGTCTTTTTTGGTTTTTTCATCATTACCTGAGGATATGTTCGTTGATTTTTAGAGAGAGGAAGGGTGGGGAGAGAAAGAAACGTCGGTGTGAGAGACATTCATTGACTGCCTCCCATACGTGCCCAACCGGTGATCGAACCCACAGTCGGTATGTTCCCAGACCGGGATTCGAGCCCTCAACCTTTGGGCACTAGGGATGAGGCTCCAACCAACTGAGTCACAGGCCAAGGCTTACTATTTGTCTTTGAACCGAAATGTTTAATCCACTTAACTCATTGTAATAATTGGTATATAGGGACCCATCTGTTATAGTAAAGAGACCGTTTGGAGAGATAGGATGTTCTAGATTCCAAATTCTTTTCCTTCAATACTTTGAAATTATTACTTTGTCTTCTTGCATCCAGTGGTGCTATTGAACAATCTGATATCAGGTGATCATCGTTTCAGTGTATCTGATGTGTTTTTTTCTCTCTGTTAAGCATTCTCTCTGATACTCTTAAAGTTCTATGCAATGTATGCGAGTGTGGATAATTCATTTTCTCTCCTTTTGGCACTCTTTGGGGTTTTTTTTGATCCATGGTGCTTTATGTTTGTGTTATACCAGGAAATTTGCCACTGTTATTTCTTCAGATGTGTTCTCCCTCCCTGGTCACGTTTCTCTCTCAAATTCCTAGTGTTCAGGTCTCGCTATCTTCCGTGTCTCTCAGCTTCTCGAGTGTACCCTTTCTGTTGTAGCCCGCCTCTGCTGTTCTTTTCTCAGCTCAGGTTGAGTTCCGTGGCAGGTTTCACCTACAGGCCACCACCCTGGAGATCCCCGTGTAGAGAACTTTGGGAGCTATTTCGACGATGGCCTTGAGGAGCCAGGCAGCCGGGCCATTTTCCCTTCAACTGCCACCAGACGTTGCCGAAGAGGGGCATTGGCCAGGCCTGCCCAAGTGTGGGTAGATCGGCTTCAGAGGCGGGGAAGTCCTCAGGCAAAGTGTGGCAGGGGCCGGCCGCTGAAGTCGGCCAACACCCACAAGCATGCGACTGCTTGCGCTTCCCAGTAGCAGGAAGAAGGGCGGGAGCCCGGGGGTCAGCGAGTACAGTGGACTGGTGGATGCGGTTTGCACGGCTGAGACAGAGTCTGCACGTCCAAGGGGAGGGGCTGGGGCAGGGCTTGGCTCACAGCTTCCTGATCCTCAGGCTTCCTGTGCAGGGGCCCGTGCACTCGGTCTCTTGTCTGGTGGCCCAGTGCACAGGCTTTTGTAAAATTCTTAGAAGTGAAGGACGCTGCAGAGGAGCTAAATTGGTGTAGGGCCTCCTTCTGTGCGGTCGGGAGTGTCAGGCCAGCAACTGACTCCTAGGAAGTGGCCCCAGATGTCCCCCTAGGGGGTCAGTTGAGCTGCAGCACCCCGGCTTTTGTCCTCGTACAAGCCCAAGCATCCCCGCTCTCCAGTGGCCGAGGGGTGTGCAAGGCAGCGGGCGTTTGCCCAGTAGGAACCACTGTCTGACAGTCATCGATGTCACACAAAGTCAGGACACCAGGGGGCTCACGTGTTTGAATTTGGTCCAATGCCATGTTGCAAGAGAAGCTAAAGTCCCCGTGGAAGGTGTAAGGCACGTCTCACCTGGCAACAGGGGAATGGAACGCCAGCAACGGCTAGCCGAGGCCGGCTACCAAGTGCCAGTGGGGTGGCAGTTTTCCCAGTTACGGTTATGACAGAGTCTGACGACGCTGAAGTATCCATTCCGTCGTGTAACCCTTGCTAGTTCACAACAAGGCACCACGTGCCAGAAACTTTGTGACTGGCCATTCCAGCTTGCCAAGCATGGGGGCAGTGCTGGGTGTCACTCCGGTCTCATTACTTCCTGTATGAGGAGACTCTTTGCCCCTGGTGGTGTGCACTGTGGTTCCCACAGCATCAGTTCCTGGCTCCATATTCAGTCAGTATTTATAGAAGCTGCCAGCAGGGGTCACCATAAGCACGTCCAACCCGCAGGTCGTCGACTGTCCCTGGGTGGCAGCACCCCAAACCATCCACCGCACTTACACAGTCCAGTAGTGGCGGTCTCTGTCCAGCCAAAGGGTCCACCGCTGGGAACACACACATTTCCCTACCCCAGGGGGACTTCACTGCAGAGGCCTTCCCAGTCCCTCCCCTCTAGCATACACAGGGGAGCACGTGCTCATGAACTTAGAGACAGGACGGAGCTGCCCTAGTCTTTTAAAGTACCCACATCGGGTGCAGGGGCCTCACACGGCAGCGTCTGTGGCTGTGCATGTCCCCTCCAGAAACCCTGCTCCAGAAAATGGCATGGGACTCAGGAGGCCATGGGACACTGTTAGGTGGGCAGAGGGGCTGAGATCTCAGCACCCTAATCTCCAAAGGGGTTTTCTCCCCAGGGACCCCCTCACTACACTGTTTCAACTGCTCCCCTTGTAGAAGCAGCTGGTGCTTTCGGACTCGCCTGTCCTCATCTCTCAAGCCTCCGAGTGCCTTCCTCTTTCATGTAGGCCCCCAGTCACCTGACATCTCCCATCAATTTAGCATTTTGGCAATCGATCCTCTTTCCTATCTGGGGGCGCTCGTAGCTTCGTGAGATGAGGCCTCGACAGTGAGAGCCCCCTGTTGTGGTCCCCCTTTTCTCTCTGTGCTGGGCTGACAAGTCAGAAACTTTGGGGATCCCTTCTGTCTCTCCCCCACTCCCCAAGGTGGAGTGTATATTGACACAGAGGGAAATTTGGCACCCCTGAGTGTCCTCTAGAGCAGGCGCACAGAGGAGGGAAAGGCCAGGGTCTGAGGAAGGGCAGGTAAAGTGCACGTGTTGGGCCTGTTGACTCTGTAAGGTGCAGAGCCCACAATGCCAGGCCAAGGGGGTTTGAGGAGGGTCACCCCAGATGGCAGGATCTGGTGCTTCAAGCTTCAGGGGAGGGGAGTTGTGGGATGGCCGGGACCCAGCCTGCTGAGTGGAGGCCTGCAGTGAGGCCAGCTCCGTCTGTCCAGGGGATCAGAGCCTCAGAGCAATGGCCAGCGGGGCCCACGTCGAGCGCCCCCACAGCCCCATGAGTGAGCTCAGCCGTCCCCACCCTGTGCCAAGGCGAAGACGCGCAGGCCGGCGGAATGTTCAGCACCAGCAGACAGGAGGAACTGCCAGAAGATGAACTTAAGAAAGAATGGAAATGACCCCAGAGGAGAGATCTGAGAAGCAAGAAGGAGCAAAGAGCAAGTTCATTAATGATGATGCTAATTTGGGGGTGGTTCTTAAAAAGTCAAGATCAAGTTCTGCAGAACAAAAATAAGACTAGAGGGAACAGTTATAATTAAAGTGTTCTGAAGCCTTTTTGTATAGTTTGAAGGGAGGAAGACCTATTGACTAAATTTAGACTTGGTTAACACACACGCGAAAATGTTAAGGGTAACCTAAGAAATAGAAATAGAGCCCTGGCTGGTGTGGCTCAGTGGACTGAGTGCTGGCCTGCGAACCAAGGAGTCCCTGGTTCAATTCCCAGTCAGGGCACATGCCTGGGTTGCTAGGCCAGGTCCCCAGTGGGAAGACACATGAGAGACAACCACACATTGATGTTTCTCTCCCTCTCTTCCTCCCTCCCTACCCCTCTTTAAAAAAAAAAAGAAAAGAAATACAGTGTGTAACCTCTAAGCCAGTAAAAAGAAAAGGTACTAAAAACTCAGAGGACATAAGGAAAGAAAACAACAGAAGTGCAGAAAATATTGCTTGCAAGGAAGAGGACCCAGTGTTTTTAAGCAGAAAAGGTGGTTTTCTAGACCATTTTAGGTGGTTCTTTGTGTTGGTTAATTTTATGTGTCAACCAGACTGGGCTAAGGAATGCCCAAGGGTTGGGAAGACACGGTCTCTGGGTGAGGGTGTTTGTGGAAGAGATTAACATCTGGATCAGGAGGCTGAGCAAGGAGTCCCGCACCAGGACAGGTGAGCGGCATCCCGTTTGCTGAGAGCTGAACAGAAGCAGAAAGGGGGAGGAGGGAAGGGTTTGCTGCCTGGGCCAGGACACCCACCAACCCCCGACCGCCCTGACGCCGTCCCCCCCCTGACCGTCCCCCCTGACGCCGTCCCCCTGAGGCCGCTCTTGCTCTGTTTCAGTCCCTGCCTCCGGACGCAATGTGCCGACTTCTGATAGTGTAGGTTATTTTTGCCTGTTTTTGTACTGTATTGAAGCAGGCAGTGTACAATTTGATGTCTGGTCTTCACCTCCGTCATGTCTGAGATCCATCCATACTGCTCATTCCACTGTGTGCATATCCACCATCTATCCATTCTACTAAACCCGACGGACGTTCGGGTTGTTCAGTGTGGGACGGTTATAAATAGTGTGCTGTTCTGAACATTCTTGTCCGTGTCTTTGGCTGAACATATGTCCTTCTCCTGTTGCTAAGCCAACACTTTTTAGCTCCCTTCTTAAACAAAGTTTTATAATGGATTTATTTTATTTTATTTATTTAATTTTTAGAGAGAGAAAGGAAGGGAGAAAGAGAGGGAGAGAAACATTGATGTGCAATAGATAGGTTGACTCTCACATGCCCCCCACTGGGATCTGGCCCCGCAACCCAGGCCTGTGCCCTGACTGGGAATCGCCACGACCTTTCGGCTCCCAGGCCGTTGCTCAATCCTCGCACCACACCAGCCAGGGCTGGTGGAAATTCTGAAACATACTCAAAAGTAGATGGAATGGAATAACGAAACCCCCTGTGCCCATCACCCAGTTCCGATACTATCAACATCTCGCTAGTCCTGCCTCATATGTACCTGCTTCCCGTAACTTTTTATTTTCTGAGATTTTATTCATTTATCTTTAGAGACAGGGAAAGGAAGGGAGAAAGAGAGGGAGAGAAACATCCACGTGCAGGAGAAAGGTCAATCCGCTCGCTCTCACACACCCTCAACCGGGCACCTGGCACGCAACCCAGGCACGGGTCCTGACCAGGAGTCCAACCGGTGACTTTTCACTTCCCAGGCCGATGCCCAACCCAGTGAACCAGGCATGTCAGGGCTTTTTATTCTTTAATGTTGGACTATACGTGTGTATGTATATGTAGATTGCATTCATACATATGTGTCTCTAACATAAGACTTAATTTTTTCCTAACCACCATGCCAGTACCTCACCCAACAAAATTAATTCCTTAATGTCATCTAGTAGCCAATCTGTTCAAATTTGCCTGATAATCTCAATTTTTTTATTTGATTCAGGATCCAAACAAAGTATCCATTGTGTTCCTCTTTTCATCTGTCACCTTTTCTCATGCCCTTTACAGTTTATTGAACCAGCTCATTCGCCTGTAGACTCGCCCTGGTGATGGTGTTTAACACGTTCCTCTGTGTCCCCTGCTCTTTAGACACTGGCAGGTAACCCGGGGCCGTTATTCGGAAAAGACTTCACAGGTGATGTTACTGCATCCAGCCAGAAGGCTCGGTCTGCTTTTAATGATGTCCAAATTGAACGTGGCTTCAGGAGCTGCTGGCAACATGCATTTGCTACACAGCTTCCTATCAGTTTTTGCCCCACAGGTTTAGCAGCCAATCTACTTTCTTCGTTGCCTACCTCCTTCGTTAATGAGGCACGGAAAAGGGGCGATTTCCCAATTATACCACCAGTTCTCTGTCTTTAGCTGGAATCTTTCTGTAAGGAAAAGCTTTCCATGATCAACTATTTGGTCACTCTGAGATACAATTAGTACAGGAGAGGCAGGGAAATCCTTGATTTTTTTGTCTTTTTTTTTTCCTTTTAAACTAATTTCAGTATAAAGATTTGGTGCCCATATCAGTCAGAGCCCAGTCAGGAGATTTAAACTTTTATCAGTTAATTTTAAACAATATTTATTTATTTATTCTTAGGAAAGGGAGGGAGATAGGGAGAGAAACATCAATGTGTGGTTGCTTCTCACACATCCCGTACTGGGGACCTGGCCCACAACCGAAGCACATGCCCTGACTAGGAATCGAACCAGCAGCCCTTTGGTTTGCAGGCCCGTGCTCAGTTCCTTAATCCACTGAGCCATGCCAGCCAGGGCTCCAGCAGTTACTTTAACTGTGAGGATTTTATCCAGAGTTCTTAATGAGATCTTCGAGCACTGTAAAAGCAGAAGGTCAACACTGAGAGTCCACTGAGCCACCGGAAGCAGCAGCTACGGCCCCTGTGGGAGCTAGAAAGCGGGACTCTGGAGGCTGGGGAATGTGCCAGAATCCTGCAGGGAGTGAGTGGCGGGAAGACCCAGGCCAGTGACTAAGGAAGGGAAGGGAACTTGAACGTTTCTCCTGTGGCCAGACATTCAAGCCCCAGAGGGCTGACCCTGCAGAGCAGGCCACTCACCCCAACTGGCTCCTTCGGTCACCCCCAGTCTGCACGCAGGCTGACTCTTTCCTGAGGTCACCATGGGACAAGACAGGATCAGCTGGGAAAGCCAGGACAGGGGGCCTTGTTCCCAGGGGCACCAAGAAGAGCACCTTGGGTGAAGATGGGTGGGAGTTCAGCCCACCAGCCATGCTCTGAGGGCCTGTGCCTGGCAGCCTAGAGGGCACACCTTTTTCCCATTGCATCAGGGTACCCGAGATGCAGCGCCCTGCCTGGGCCCCCAGAATATGAATTGAAGAGAAGCTGTCTTAAATCCAGTCAGCTCCAGAGAAGAGGGAGGGGAGGGAGCAGGTTCCCGGTCCTGTGGGCTAGACAGTCCTCACCACACCATGGGGAAGCCCCAAAAGGGACCCTTAGCTGACAGGAGGAGCCACAGGCTGGCTGGGTGTGGCCCCTGGGGCCTGAAGTGGTCTGGAGGACCTGAAGGGGGTGGGCACAGCCAGAGGGAGCAGGACCCAGAGAGGAGGGGCCCCATCCTGCCCCTGCTCAATACACATGCCACGCCTGCCTTGGACAGTTGGCACTGAGTCCGTCACCAGGCCGAGAAGGGCCTTCACACCTGGCAGCGTCCTTGTTCAATGGCTGCCCCCCTTCGGAGCCCCGTGGGCCCAGGTAGCAGATGCCTAGCAAACGTGCTGAAGTAACGAGAGGATGCGCGTTCTCAGCTCTGCTTCATACCAGCCCCATGAGGCTGAGATCGAGTCCCCGAGATGCACACAGGAACACCGAGGTTCGTGGTACTTGTTGCCCAAGGCCAACCAGTGAGTAAATGGAAAAGCACCCAGAGTTGGTGCCCAGCTTGCCCCCGGCCCCGGCTGAGCTCACTGACCCTCACGCGAGCCTGCTCCACGGCATTGCTGCCTCAGTGCCAAGGGTCAGTGAAGTACTGCAGGTGGGCGGGGCCCCTCCGCTGGGCGGCAGGGCTGGATGCACACCCTCCCTGGGGGTCAGGCATCAGAGGGTTCAGTGATCCCTCCTAGGGGCTGAACTGACTTGCCCCCCACCCCCCTCACCCCTCATCAGGGAAGGGAAGCACCTGGCCTGGGGGTCAGCAGCCACAGAACAGGTCAAGATGGTGTCAACTGGACAGTCTTCCTGGAGGAGGCCCACCTCAGGAAGACCTGCCAAGCCCCTGTTCACCACGTGCTGCTTACCCAATCACCAGGGCCAGAGTTCAGAGGAAGCCTGGTCCACTATTGCCATAGGCACTTCTGGCTCTGATGATGGCAACGGCCTCCTAACCAATAGGCCGTTGCCTGCAGGGGATAAAGCGTAGGCTTTGAAATAAACTTGGCCAGGGCTGGTGCCCCTGCCACCATGCCAGGGACACGGCACTGCCTGTCAACACCAGATGGCCTGTGTAGGCTTTTGGGAGAAATGGACTGCGACCCCTCAAAGCCTAAACCCGGTCTGGATACCCCACAGGCACCACCAAGGGACCCAAGGAAGGAGCCAAAGCACATATTAAATCAGAGCCAGACCTCAGGGCGGGCAGACAAGAGCTCAAGAAAGGAGACTGCAGAATGAGTCTGCCACGCAAAAACTGCTGTCAAAAGCAATTGGTTAAGGCAACTGTATTTTGTTCTTTGCTTACATTTCTCATTTTAAAAACAATCCGAACCATCTGGAATAGATGTGGGTGCAGGTGGGGGCAGGACGCTGGTCTGCCCGACCCCCAGGGGAGCCTCGTGTCGTCTTTTCTTCTTTCCGGGCCCTGGCAAGCCCCTGGGCAGCACCTCCAGGCCTCCTCCTCCAAGCTCACCTCGAGGACTCCCGTCTTCCTCGCCGCAGCTGTTCCTGGGACAAGTCTCCTGGGAGGCGCTCTAAGGAACTCCCACCCTGAGGACACGATGCTCTCCATGCAGACCAAGGGGGCACTTCCGCCCTGCACAGCGCCCAGTCCCTGTCCTGCCAGGCTGGGCAGTCCTGGGCCTGGCGGGTAGTGACTTGTGTGGCACTAGAAAGTAGGTGCCAAGTCTCCACTTCTTAGCAGACAGCCTGTCTTGCAAGAGACAAATGGTGACCTTTGACAATGGCCCAGGTCCCATGCTACTGTGGCAGGGGTGGTGGGGGAGGGGGCTGACAACATGAACCACTGGCCTGTCTTCAGCTGGCTGGTGGCCAGGGTTCGGGGGACTGTCTTAGAGGGTCCAGGCTGGTTCTCTCCCTGCATCTTGTTTAGTTATTCATGTCTTCTGACGACCAGGCCTCACCTGGCAAAGGCCAGGCTCTAAGCCATCTCACCTCCGAATTCCAGGTGAATGGATGAAAGAATGAACTCACTTAATCTTCGTAAGATGCCCTGTACAAACGGTGGAACTGAGGCTCAGAGAGGTTCAGTGACTTGCCTGAGGTCACACAGCGGACCACTTAGCCTGCCTGAGGGTGGCGTCGATGCTCCTCCCAACACTGCCTGCCTCTCCTCCTGGTCTAACCCTGGAATCTGCACCATGACCAGGGAGGAAAAAATAAGAAGGGAACTTTATTTAATATTAAAGTCGGGGCAGGGATTGGAAGCGAGGGCAGCCTCACTTGGTGATGGTGTTCCTGCAGAGAGAAGAAGGGTGTGAGGCTGCAGTGCGGGCACCAGGCCCACACCCGCCCACCCAGACCCCGCGCCCGGCCCACTCACGCGTTCATGCTCTTCCCACTGCCGCTGAGCACGATGTACGGTGTCTTCTGGGCCTTCTGCTTCTCCTGGAGCAGAGCCACGGTGCCCAGGGGCGTGTCGCTGGAGCTCATCTTCTTCAGGAGCTGCGGGGTTGCGCGGCCAGTCAACACAAGGAAGGAGCAGCCCCAGCCACCAGCCACCCCAGCGCCAGCAGATAGAGGAGCCACCCCATGTCCCCACAGGCCACCCACCGCCTCCTCGTCCAGCTTCTTCATCCGCCGCTCTGTCTTCATCTTGCCTGAGCCTTTCCCATGGAAGCGGTGGGACAGCTGCCGGAAAGCCTGAGGACACAGGGCAGGGACCACATTGGAGCTGCCTATGCCCCACAGGACGGGGGAGAGGTGGAGACTCAGCTGACCCAGGGTGGCAGGGGATGGGAGAAGGGGAGACAGGCTCTGGAGGGAGGTGTGCTGCACTGGAGACACGCAGGGTCTCCGGTGAGACCTGCTGGGCTGAGGCTAGGCCAGGTCACCCAGGGTGGAAGGAGGCCAGCAAACCTGGGCATGCGTGGGAAGCAGTGCTGGTGGGGTGGGGTGGGGGTGGAAGACAGGGAGGGGACAGGACAGTCAAGCAAGCACTGCCAGCTAAAGCTAGGGGTCTGGGAGGGCACAGGAGGGAGTCCAGGGCCTGCACCCTGCCCACCAGAACAGTGGCACTGAGGGCAGGTCAAGCCACTGAGGGGGCAGGTGAGCAAAGGAGCTGAGGCACCTGTTGACCCTCCTGCCAGGCCTTTGAGGGGGACTGCTCGTCCACCAGAGAGGACATGGGGGCACAGAGCATTGGACACTTTTGCATGGACCCTGGCCAGTGACCAATTGAGCCCAGGCTCTGTTGTGCCCCCAGGACCCTCAGAGGCGTCCTCACCTCCTTAGGTGTGAGTTTCCGGCCCGTCTCGTCCACATACTCAATCTTAACATCGGGCTTGTAGCCGTCTTTCTCCTTGAAGTCCTGGGTGAAGCCACGGTACTCCTCCCGCCGGCTGTACTTGTCATCGATGGCCCTGACCCGAGAACAGAAGGGGCTTCAGGGCCAGCCACCGCCCACCCTGCCGGGTGCTAGGCAGTCCCAGGTTGGCGCCAGTCCCCCCCTGCCCCCCCGGCCTCTGCCCGCCCCGGCCACTCACATCTTGTCCTCAATGCAGTATACCGCCGACGGCAGGGACTTGTTGGGGGCCTTCACCCGGGCCACCTTCTGCACCGTCGTCTCCAGCAGCCCTGGGGAGGGGGGGTGGTGAGACTCCAGGCTGTCCACCCCAGGCCAGGGGCGGGGCAGCCTCAGAGCGGGCCGACCCCTTCAACTGCACAGAAGGCCCTGCAGGGACCTCATAGCCGGGCGGCGGGAGCAAAGGTATCAGGCCTGTTTTGCAGACAAACAGAAGAGACTCGGAGGAATCAACCCTTGTCAAGGGCCACCGCCCAAGTAAATGGCGGAGCAGGGATCCTAACGCCGGGGTCTCTGTGCCACAACCCGGACTGCTTCAAGGCCACACCCCCCCCATGCTTCCTCAGAGGAGACACTGAGAACTGAGGGGCAAATGGTGCTTCGCAGGAGGACACCACGTGAGCAAAGCCATCACAACTGGGTGATGAAGAGCGGGCAGTACACACCCTGTGACCACCCCACACCGGGTGCAAACGGAATGGCTCACAGCCCTGGGAGCAGGGCAAAGACAGCGGAGGGGACCGGAGGAGGCCAGGCCGGCACCTGGCATCACAGCGCCCAGGCCCTAGCAAAGGCTCATGGCGGCCCAAGCCCCTCACCTTTGTTCTGACACAGGAGCAGCGCAGCTGCCAGCCCTCTGTTCACAATGGGCTCCTCGTCCAGGATGGTGGTGGATGAGGCAGAGAACTGGGGGGCGACACACAGCGGTGAGTGGGCCACGTGGACTCTTCTCCCCATTTACCCCACCAGTCAGCCCCCACCTCACTCGACTGTGGTCCTTCTCATGGCCAAGCCCCGCACGCCCAGACATCTCACTCAATCCTCGCGATAAGCCGAGGAGACTGTGGCTCCGAGACACTGAGTGACTTGCCTCGAACCCCACCAGGCTGTGTGGTCCCCGCCCTTCCGCACCCGCAGTCCCACCCGCCACCCCTCCTCACATCCTGATGCTGCTTCTCCTCGTCCAGGTTGACGGTGCTCCAGCCGATGTTCTCCTCCCCGTCTGACTCGGAGCCACCGTTGGCTGAGCGATCCTCGTCCCGTTCAAAGTCCTGGGGACAAAAGACCAGCATCGGCCCAGGCCCACCCCTGCAGACCATGGGGCTGGCCCTGCTGCCCACCCTGCCCCAGCCCCAAGCAGAGCAGGTCGGTGTGGCGTGTGCTGCCTTAACGCCCACCATGAGCTCCTCCTGTTCTTCCCGGTTGCCGGCCAGCCCGTAGGTGGGGATCTCCCCCAGGGTGCGGCAGAACTCCGATGTGGCGTTGAACACAATGGCCCCCTTCCGCTCCGGGTCCTCCTCCTCCTCCCAGCCCCGCTGGCGGGACTCCAGCTTCTTCACAATCTCCACCACCTGGAGGAGAGAGCAGTTGTGGGCAAACCCAGAAGGTTCTGGGACACTGCCACGGAGACCCAGGAACCCCAGGTCCTCCCTGGGAGGACAAGCCATTCCCCCTGCCCACAGCAGACCTCTGACAGTCCCTATGTCCTCCCTGACTCTAGTCCACTCTCCACTCTGCACCTGCACCAATCTCGCTAGACTAGGTCACTCCTCTGCTCCAAAGCCATCAATGGCTCCTACTGCCCTTTGAATCAACATCCAAAATCCTACATGACCACAGTGACCATGGCCCTGCCAACCCTTTTCCAAAGCCCCTCAACTTAACCACCTCAGCCTCACATGCCCTCCTCCAGGACCTGGAGCACACTAGGGCCTCTCTTACCACTTCCTTGCCACCTACCTCTTCTAGAACCCGTCCCGATGCCTCAAGGTGCTCAGATGCCCTCTGGAACTTCCCCATGCTCCCTGCACTGAGCGCCCCAACCACCCACATGCTCTGTCTGCCCTCCCGTTGCAGATGCCCAGCCCTGCTCCTACCTCAGGCCACCCCCTACCTGCCATGGCCGAGACCACTCAAAACTGCCCGACAGTATGCCCTGACTGCACCTACTCTGTCCCCTCTATTGCGCCACGGCCACGAGCACAGAGGATTATCTGCGGCCTCCCCTCTGGAAAAAGTCCTTGACATGCAGCCTCACTGCTCTGCGCTCGAAAGCAACCACCTCAGAGAAGTTTCCAGCCAGTGCACCCACTCCTGCACCCCTTCCCTTCCATTTTATTATGTTTACTTTTTAAGGAACATCATCATAAACCTAGAAGGGTTATATCTAACAATGCATTTTGCTTTTAAAGTAACAGTAATAAGCAAACACACACCCATCACCTGAGTACCCTTCAGGGCCTCATATCTGTGGTCACAATTCACTGGCCTTCTTTCCAGGTTCGCCACGTCGGGACAACCCACAGTATGTTATTCTTTACTATGTTCTTCAAACATTATGTGATCTGAATCGTATAATTCTTGTAGTTTGCATTTTTAAAATTTTTATTTACTTATTTATTTAAAGAGAGGAAGGGAGGGAGAGAAACATCCACGTATGGTTCTCTCTCACACGCCTCCAACTGGGGACCTGCCCCACAACCCAGGCACGCACCCTGACTGGGAATTGAACTAGCGACCTTTCAGTTCACAGGATGGTGCTCAACCCACTGAGCCGCACCAGCCCAGGCTGATTTGCTTTTTATGAAATGGACATGCTACCTACTGAACTAATGAGGCACCCTGATTTGTTTTTTAGAAAAATATTTTAAAAGTGAATCTTGACAGGAGTGGCTCCAGCTCATTGGCTTTCCACTGCAAGGTCACGTCCCGCGAGGAGAGTGGACCTCAGTGCAGGTGACTTGCACAGCAAGGAGAGGCCTTTTCTGCCCCCGCCCGGGATGCGGCTACAGGCTTGTTTCCTGTGGGCACAGGCAAGCGTTTCTCCGGGCCGCACATTCGGGAGGGCCAACTGGGCTGCGCGTTACACTCGCACGCTCACACATGCGTGCACATGAACACTTTTACCCTGAAAGAATGTGCTGACGTCTCCCCTATCTGATTAGACTCACAAGGCCATGAAAAATGTTAGTAATTCTGACAGCTCCACATCCACACACTAGACGTTGTCAGACTTGGACGTTTGTGACAAACGGCGGGGGTGTGACCTCACACGTCACGGTTCTAGCTCTCCTGTTCTTGGTCACTAGTGAGCCTCGCTGGGCATCTCATGGCCGTTCACCCTTCCACGTCTGTGAACTGCCTACTCGGGTCTTGGGCCTGTTTCTGTTTTGCCAAGTTTTTGTTCTTTATATATTCTTGACACCAACCCACTGACTGTTACGCATATGGACAAATCTCTTCTTTGGGCCTTTTTACATTCTTCATGCCTTTTAAACAAAACTTAAGTTTTTAATTTCTACGTAGAAATGTTAGTTTTCTTTCTTCATGGCTTATGCTTTACATTTATATCTTTAAAAACTTCTCTCTTGAAATAAGACAATCACAAGAAGACAAACACTCTATGGTTCCGCTTAGAGGAGGTCCCTCGAGGAGTCAAACTCACAGACAGAAAGTAGAGCGCTGGGCGCGGGGGTGGGCGAGGGGTGGGGAGTGAGTGTTGGGTGGCGACTGGGTTTCCGTTTCACAAGAGGAACAGAGTTACGGGGATGAACGGTGGCGTCTGCGCAACAAAACTGCATGCGTCCCTGACCCGTACACTTAAAAAGGAAAAAATCTTCTTCTACCATAAAGTCAGAGTCATAATCCCCTGTATTTTTTGAGATACTGTGTTTTTACTTCGGACACCGCACTCCATCCGTAAGTGAACTCTGGGTAAGTGTCAGGCCTGAGGCTCGGCCCCGCTGAGGCCCCGGCCACCTGCGCCCACACCCAGCCCGAGGGCCCCTACCTTCTCGCCACTGTCTCGCAGCTGCTGCAGCTGCCGTAGCCGGCGCCCCTTCTCCAGCTGCTTCTGCAGCTCCAGCTCCGCCTCATCCTCCTCCAGCACCTCCGGGGACCCAGGCGGTGGCCCTCCGCCCTCCTCTAGTGAAGACACAGGAAACGCCTGCTCAGGTCGCCCTCTGGGACCCTGGGCTCCTCTCCCTGCCCCTCCGCCCAGCCTCAGCTGGCGGGGCCCCTCACCCTCATCACTGATGTCCATGTTCTCCACTCGAGTGTCATCTGACTGCGGGGGCTGAGGCTCGGGCTCCTTCTCCTCCTCCTCCTGGGCCTCCTCGTCTCCCTCCAGCACGCGGCGCCGACCCCGGCCCCGCAGTCTGGGCGAAAGAGACCTCTCCAGTGAGCATCGGCCCCCAGGCCAGCCCATCCCCCACCCCCTACCCCTGGGTCCAAGCCCACCTGGAACCAAAGTCCCCATCTTGAGTCTGGTCCCCAAGAGGCAGCAAGTCGTCAGCCCGCACTATCACCTCCTTCTCCTTTTTGCGGATTTTCTTCACCTTCCGCTTAATCTTTTTAAAGGTCACCTGAGGGGAAGAGAGGAGAGACATGGAGAGGGGAGCGGGGAGGCGGACCGCTACCAGCCCACGAGGATGAACACTTCTTACAGGAAAAAAGACGTGAGGTGTGTGAGGGCCGCCCCACCAGTGAGGTGAGGAAAACTGAGGCACAGCGCATAAGTGCCTTGCCCAGGGTCCCCCAGCAACTCGGAGAGCTGGGGCCATGAGCCTAGGCAGTGTGGCCCCGGTCCTGCTCTTGGCCACTCAGCCACGCAGTCTACTGAGCCAGCCGTTTGACCTCTGTGTTCACACAGTAATCCCTGACTTGAAACCCACATACAGCGCCAGAATCGCCACTTACCAAATCATTACTAACCCTGCACCAGCCCTCAAAAGGTGGGTCCCACCACCCCCATTTCAGATGGGACGCCTCGGGCTCACAGTTACAAGGTTCACCCGTGGCACAGGCTGGCTCTGGGGCAGAGCCTGAACTCAGACACAGGTCCCCCTGGCTCCTGGTCCCTGTCACTGCCTCCCCAGCACCTCCCCAAGGCTACCAATCACAGCTCCTCTGCAAGGACAGAGCTCCTTGGGAAGACTAGACCTCCCTCCTCAGCTCATTCTGACAGGAAGGAGGCACCATGGCCCAATGACGAATGCGGGTTGGGGTCACCAAGCTCACCATCTCCTCTGGCGTGAGGTACTCGGAGGCCAGCCGGGGCCCGACCGTGCTCAGGGACTGAGCTTGCAGCCGCAGCTTGGCCCGGATCTCTTCGAGCTCACGTTCCCGAAGGCCATCGGCCATGCCGCCCTGTTCCAAACGGAAGGAGTGCGGCCGCTCGCCCTCCAGCTCCTCATCATACTTGGACAAGATGGAGCGGGGTTTTTGCTGCAAAGCAAGAGGTACAGGTTGAGGCCCAGCCTGGCTTGGGAAGGGGCACAGAGTCCGCATGGCCGAGGTGCCCTGCCCCAGGCCCCACGCTGCCCGCCTGCCTGTGCCAAGTCGTCCACACTCTCGTCCTCTGCATAGGGCAGGTAGTCGGGTTTCTTCTTCCGCAGCTCCACGTTCTTCTCTGCCCGCTCCTTATCCACCAGGTTCACGTTCACCAGCACATCCTCTTCCTCCTGCAGCACTCCTGGAGACAGGACAGAGGCAGCAGCCAGTCACACCTGCCTTCAACTCAGCTGTGCCTGTGCCCAAACCACAGGA
Organism: Sturnira hondurensis; assembly: GCF_014824575.4. Lineage (NCBI taxonomy): Eukaryota > Metazoa > Chordata > Mammalia > Chiroptera > Phyllostomidae > Sturnira > Sturnira hondurensis. Next base: position 2,331,215 of record NW_028080428.1, on the reverse strand, counting down.
CCCCAGCACAACGCACCTTTGTCCTTGAGGGTTAGGATCATTGTCTCCCCTTCTCTGAAGGAATCAACGGCATGCTCCACGGTGAGGCCCTGTAGGTCCCGGGCACTGTACATGTTCTGGAAGGAACGGGGAAGGTCCCGCTGAGTCAGGAGCCCTGACCCATGAAGCCCTGGCACCCCAGCACCAAGGACAGTGTGCCACCCCCACCCCACACCCTCACCTGCCGCCTCTGCCCGAACTCCTCCTCCACCAGAGTGCTGACACCAAACTCCTGGTCCATCTCCTCCAGCAGTTTGGCCTGTGGGACAAGGGGCGGGGGGGAGGACCTATGACCTCAGGGCCACTGAGGATCACCAGAAGACACACAGGGCTTTCTCAAGTGGGAGTACAAAAAGGGTAGGTCTTGCAGGTGAGCCACAGAGAATGCAGAGCAGGCGCCACTGACCACACACCTCCCACGTCTCCGAGCGCAGCCTCACCTTCCGTGGGTCAGCCCCCTGCCTCACCAGCTACCCTGGCACCAGAGATACCGAGCAATGCTCCCGGCCGCCCAGGTCCTCACCCTCTTCTCTGCCAAGTCCTTCTCCTTCTGAAGCTGCCGGCTCCTCTCAATCCAGGCCGCAGTGTCGTCCAGCCAGGGGTCATCCTCCCCGAGAGTCTTTATCTTCCTGAAGAGGGAAAGAGTGAGCCTTCGGGAGCCCGGCCCTTCCTGACCAACCCCGACCACAGAGCTCCTTGGCAGCCTCCTTGGGCCCTTCCCTTGCCCTCCCTGGCTGGGGACCCCCTCACCCCAGCTTTTGGTTCAGGAGGCGCTTTTCTTTGGCAGCCGCCAGCTTTTCTCGTAGCTCCTCTCGCTGCCGCAGGGCCATGGGGTTGATGATATCGGCCGCCACGGGCTCCTCCTTGGTGCCCGCCTCTGGAAGGGGGGCCCAGACGTGAGGCCATGCCTGCCCATGGCTGGTGGGGAGAGGAGGGAGGCACTCACCCGGCCCCCTTCCAGCTCAGGGGGCCAGAAGGGGCCAAGGGAAGGGGGAAGGATCTTCACTTCCCTACTCCCACTTTACCCCACACTCCCATGTCACCCCACACTCCCGTGTCAACCCATGCAGCATGATAGGACCCTCTGTGCCTTCCAAACCCCAAAAATCGTGCTTAAAAAAAAAAAACCAACACCCACATGGCCCCAGTCTGTGGCAACTGCGTGCATTCCTCAGCCCATCTAATGCCACCTGGTGGCCTGAGCGAGGAGGCAATGCCCACCATCCAAGCTTAAAGAACAAGCCAAGGGCCATCGTGACAGCAAGGAGTCCCATTCCCACCGCGATCACACCCACAGACTGCAACGGGGACTGAGTCTCTCCTCCAACCCCGCTTTCCTCCGCCCACATGCCCCGCCTCACCCCCGCCTTGGCCACACACTCACCCTTCTTGACAGCATTGACCTCCAAGGGTTTCAGCCCCAGCTTTGCCCGGAGTTTACTGAGGACGAGATATACAAGTGTTAGGAGCTGTCAAAAAAATCAAAATGAAACGGGGCACCAAACGCATTTCTGGACATACAGGGGATAAACACAGGATGGGACTGAGTGGTACGAAGGGTCCCAAACAGACAGGGCCAGACCAAGGCAGTCCGGGGCATGGGAGGGCCTGGCCTCCAAATCAGGGAACGAGGGCACTGGGCCCTCCCTGCCCCAGACCAGTGGAATGCCGTCTTCCTCCTGAGGCTCAGTGTCCTCCCCCAGAGCTCAATGGTGGGCTGACGTGGTTTACTGGCACATCCGGTTCCAACCAGAGCGCCCTTGTGTGCGAAGAGCCTCCCTAAAGCAGCCACTCTACACCTACCTGTTTCGGAAAGAAAAGGCAGAGACAGAGGACACAGGACTTACTTGGTCTCCTCGATGCTGAGTGACGAGGCATCTCCCGAGCTGGGTTTGGAAGTGGCAGCTGAAACAATAGGACGCAGGGCTCAGGAGCTGAACACAAAGCCAAGAAGCTACATCCTTGGCCCCAGCTGCAGGGCCACAAATGAGGGCCCTCACCAGCACCAGGCCTTCCTGAGACACCAGAACACGGCAGCCGTCTCCCAGCCCCGTAACTCCCTCCAGCTGAGTCCCTCCCCTGAGAAGCCCACCTCATCGACATACCTTCTCTTCTTGACCCCAAATACCCAAATTTCTGCACCCATTTCTTTCCTACACCTTCCCTTTGTACGTTCTGTGTTTTCAACCTGAATTGCCCTCTCTGGCCTCACTCCGAACAACAAAGTCCTAGCCAGATGCCAAGATCACATGCCAGGTCCCTCATGCTGTCCGGTTCCGCATTAGTAAGAATGAGCTGCTCTCCCAGACTCCACGGCACAGTCAGTCATTTCTGGGTCTGTTACTCCCCACGAGGCAAGGGCCATGTCGGCAGCAAGACCGTGTCTTCTGTAATTCATGTAGTCAAGATAAACACTTACTAGTGTCCTGCTCTGTGCTGGGAACACAGGGACAAAGAAGCATCTCAAACTCCCTCCCTCCGTCTCACAAAGAGAAAACCACCTCGCTGAACACAGAGACGGAAGCTAGACGCTCTTGGATGGAGCTGCCCCGACCCAGCTCCCATGGTGCACTCGTCCCTCCTACACCTCCACCCCATGGCCTACCTCCTCCCCTTCCCCCACACACGGACCCTGGACTCCAACCCCTCCAGACCCTCTGCAGGCTCACCAGCCTCCTTATGTCTAAATCCAATGGATTCTTTTCAGCTCTGGTTTTGCCTGACGTCCTGGGGTGTGTAAAACTTTCCATCACTTCCTTCTAACAGCTCTCTTCCCACAGATCCCGTGACACAAGGTTTAGTGTTTTCCTGCCTTTTTGGCTACTCTCCCACCTTTCCTGTGGTGTTTTTGCTCCACCTTCTACTAAAGTATTGGCATTTCTTGGGCTCTACTCCTGACCCTGGCTTCACACTCCCCGCTCTCTCAGGGGACTTCATTTCCCTCTCCCAAATCACCTTCATTCACCTCTCCCAAATCGCTCCATCAAGCCCAAACCCTGGGTCTCTCCCATGCACATCAAATGCAATGCTCTCAAAAACTGAGTTCATTATCTTGCCCCCCAAATCTGCTTCTCTTCTAAACTCCTCAACTTCAGAGGATGACAGCATGGCCCACCTAGTTGCTCAAGCCAAAATTCCAGTCATGCTCAATTCTTTCTTTCCCTTCCCAACCTCATTCGAGCGTGTCAACTCCTCTTCCAAACTACCCCTGCAGTCTGCCCGAGTCTCTCCACCCCACCCCACTGCTACCGCTCTGGTGCAGGCCACTCCCAGCCTCCAGCCTTGACCACCCTTGACCCAGTTTTCCATGCAGTGATCTTTGCAAAATGTGCATGGGATCAACCCACTCCCACTTCAAATCCATGGCTCTCTACTACCCCCAGGACAAAGTTCAGAGTTCTTAACACATCTGTTCGGACCCCTACCTGTCTTACAGCCTTAAAAGTCTCTACTGTGCGCCCCACATGATTTGCTCTCACTATACCAGGTTTTGTCTTGCTTCTGTACACGCTGACACCATTCCCTTCCCTCCCTCCTTCCTTCCTTCATTCATTACATTTATTGAGGGCCTGTGAATAGCCATTCATTCATTCGTCCATTCATTACATTTATTGAGGGCCTGTGAATAGTCAATTCATTCATTCATCCATTCATTACATTTATTGAGGTCCTGTAAATAGCCAATTAAGGAAAACAAAATCTCTGTCCTCAGAGATTAGTAGAGGGGGACAGCCCAAATACCCTTAAGAAGGCCATTTAGTAAGTGCTGACGAAGACAACCTGCGACTGTCTGCACCTGCAGAGCTGGGCCGGCCCTGCCTCCAAAGCCAGGGACCCCCCGGCCGCCGCCCCGCCCCCTGCGCAGGCCCCGCCCCTCACCGGCCTCGTAGCCATCGTCGCGCTTTTCCCGCTTCACGCGCCGCTCGGAGGGCTCGGCCTGGCTGCGTTCCCGCCCGTGCGCACTGCTGCGGGCCTCGGTCTCGCGCCGCCCGCTCCCGCGCTCGGTGCCCCGTTCCCGGCTCCGCTTCCGTCGTTCACCCCCGCTGCTGCCGCCGCCGCCACTCCGGTGCTTGTGTTTTTTGTGCTCCCGATGTCGCGGCGGCTGCTCGGTGGCGCCCCCGGTGCCGGCCGCTGCCGTCGTCCCGGCCGCCTCCTTTTCCCCGCGGTGCTTTTTTGACGACCCCATGGTGGTATGTCTGCCCCGAGCCCGTCCGCCACCGAGCCAGACGACGCAAAATGGGAAAACTTCCGGGTCGCCCGGCAGCCGCTGTCGTGTTGCCGGAAACTAAGAGCGGCTGCTTCCGTCGTTCGCTTCAGCGCCTGCCCCAGAGGTTGATGGGAAGGCCGGGATTGGAGCCCGACGGCTGAATTACGGCTCCCTCTGACCGGGTGGACGGACGTCTTTGAGTCGGTGGTGCAATTGCACGTGCGCTCTCCCAGGTGCACTGGCGTGATGGAGATCTGGGTCCCGGAGCTATGAGGGCCCAAAGGGTATCTGAGCCAGCGTCCTCGGAGCTGGGGGCCCCTGCCAGGCTTCCCTGCGCTTGCACAACCCAGCCGCGGGATGCTCACTGTCTCACGGGCTTTCCGTGGACAGCTCCCCCGCTCCAGTGAGGCGTCCCTCAATGGACTCCCTGGGGTCGTGCCTCCTTCGAGGCTGGAGGAACCAGCCTACTCTCCTCTGAGCTCCACAGCCCAGCCTGAGTCCCTCTAACCAGTTTCGTCAGCAAAAATGCTGTCTTCCCACGTTCTCGGGATTTTTCCCCAATTTTTATTTGTCGATTTTAGAGAGAGAAACACAAATGTGTTGTTCCAAATAGTCATACATTCATTGGTTGGTTCTTGTTTGTGCCCTGACCATATCTAACCAGCAGCCTTAGCTATGGGGCTGAAGCTCTAACCAACTGAGCTACCCGGCCTGGGCCGGACTGGGTTTTCTAACCTGCGCTCCATGAACTGCTAAGGAGCTCCAGAAGAACTGTGTGGTTGTGAACCCCCTGAAATTTGGTGCAAAATTTGGCACAACTGTGTGTGTGCTTTTTCCCCTTGAGAGGGGCTATAACTTGAAGTTATTTAAAGTTAAAAGTCCAGCTCACACAGTGCCTCCTGACTCCCCACCCTACCCCCCAGTTGCTCCATCTGGTGTTCCCTAAGCATACATCTGCTATGGTGTGATGTGTGTGCCCTTTCAGAGGTCTGCCCCACACCCCCAATGGACTGGGAGTTCTCAAAGGCAAAGACCGTCCGTCCTATCCTATCCACTCTCGAGTTTCTAGGACCCAGCATATGTGTTGGAGACGGCGGGTGGGGGGGGTAGGTGCGGGGGTGCTCTGTGAGATGCTCCACTCCTCAGCAGCACACAGAAGGCTGTGTGTGCTGGGTGCTGCCGGCTGAAACACCCAGAGCCCCCTGGGGGATGGAGAGACAAGCTCCACCTGCTGTCTGCCCACCCACCACATCGTTCTCCCAACCCACAGCCTCTTCCCACCACCGCCAGAAACTCCACACTGCATTTTTCATAAAGCCTTTAATTTTTATCTGAGGGACTGGATTTCCAGTCTGGGCTTGGGGCGGACTGCCTCTCAGGCTGGCTGCCGACGGGTTCTTTCCTTGGGGGGCTTTGAGAAGAGCGTTCCGCTCTCTCTGTTGACCTATGCCTCCTTAAAGATGAACACAAGGATGGAGGCCACTGGGCTCCGCTGCTGCCCAGCCCCACCCCCAAGGACCCCCGGGCTATAGGAGAGGAAAGGGCATTGCCCTTGATGATACGGGTTCAAATCTGACTCCTATGCTGTGGGACCCTGAGGAACTGACTTTTGTCTTTGAGCCTCAGTTTCCTTCTTGTGAATTAGGCTTCGTGATCCCTGCCCTGCAACGTGTTACTCTAAAGCGTAAGGGACAGTATATGGCGGGGACTGGCACGGACCCAGTCCGCAATGGAGGCTTAATGTGTAGCCACTCAGAGGGCGGAAGATTCCCTGTCTGGATATGCTGCTTACTGACTCCTGTGTCCTTGGGAAAGACCCTGCCCCTCAAGTCTTGAGTTTCTTCATGGAGAAGTGGGGGCCCCACCTTCCTCAGGTGACATGGAGGACAGAGCCTGGGGATGTATCTGTTGCCTGCTAGAGTGGCAGCGTCTTCCGGGTCATGGAGGGGGCATGCAGGGTGGACACGGCAGGACTGAAGCTTAGGTCCAGGGCTGCCCACCGAGTTCCCTCAGCCTTTCCCCAGACTTCAGCCCAAGTTGAAGGGGGACAGGGAGACAGCCCCCTGCAGGGCCTAGAGTGCTGGCGGCCACCAGCACCACACCCCTCTCCCCACAGCTGGGCAGAAAGTGTCTTTGCCAGCTAGATGGCCTCACCTGGGTTTCCTGGAGGTGCCCTTGCTTGTCTCAGCCAGCAGCTGTTGCTCATCCAGCCCCAGGGCTGACAGCACCTGGGAGAAACGCCGGGTCACGGTGAGCCGGGCATTGGCCTGAGGAGAGAGAAAGGGAGGTGTTCCGCTCTGCACCGGGGCCGCTGAGGACAAGTGGGGCTCTGATTACCGAGGGGGTCCAGGGCTTCCAAATGGGCTGCAGCCTGGGGTCCCATCTAAGGGGGCCCTCTCCCACTTCACCCTCCCCCCACAGGCCCAGTGAGAAGCCACATTCTCCGGGGAGGCCTCCTGGTACTCAGGGCTAGCCCTCACCTGCATGGCCTGCTGGAACAGGTAGGGCCGGGCCTGCACCCTGTGCTGGATGCCCTGCAGCTCGGCCTGGTACTCAACAAAGCGTTCTCGCTCCTGGCGCCTGCAGGGAGACGGACCTCTGGGCAGCCAGGTCTGGACACAACCCGTCCCCGCTTGTGAGCCACCGGTCTTCACTGAGGACTTGGCGTCCCCCTGCCCTCACCTTTACAAAGCCATTTCACACTTGTCCTTGCCCTGGATCCCTCCTGAGGTCACTGGGGTAGGAATTAGTGTTCGCCCCATTTTACCGCAACTCCCCTAAGGCTCAGGAGGGTTGAGCAACTTGGCCAAGGTTGCACAGCTGGGACAGAAGAGACTGAGCCCTGAGCTGAAGTCTCCAGGCTGTGCAGCCAGGGCTTGCCCGTCCTCCCAGCAGCCCCTGAAGGAGAGGGGCCAACGCTGGTTTCTGAGCAACTGGGCATCTGCTCACCCAGCCTGTCCCCTCCCTGGTCCACGCCCGCACCATCTCACACAGCGCCTGTGAGGAGGGAGCTGTGGCTTCGGGCAAAGCCCCGGGCTGGGCTCTGGGCTCTGGGCTGTTTTCTCCTCTGTGCTGTGGCAGGGATTGGACGAGCTTGCCAGCATTTGCTGCAGTTCTTATAAGCAGACAGCTTAGGAAATGGGACACAGGAACTAAACCATGTGTTGCAAATAAAAGAACACATCTCAGAAGACTTCCACTGGGGAAGCACAAACCCACTTACAAAATCCAGTTTGTGCACTTATCAGAAATGTGTCTGCTCAGCAAACTGAGTCTCCTGACAGCAGGAGGGGCCCTCTGGCCACATCACACGCAGGTCCGGGCACCCTTCTGAGAGGCACATGTGAAGGCCACGGGGCTTGGTGGCAGCACCCACAGACAGTACGGGAGGGAGGGAGAGGCCAACTCTCACTGGGATCTCTAGCAAGTCCACCAGGCCCTGTAGAAAACACTGCCTTGCAGGTTCAAACCCTTGGCTATGAGCCAGAGAAGGAATCTTCCTCCTTTCAAGAAAAGGAGATAGATTTGAGCCCTGGTTGGTGTGGCTCAGTGTACCAAGTGCCGGTCTGTGAAGCAAAGGGTCTCCAGTTCGATTCCCAGTCAGGGCACATGCCTGGGCTGCAGGCCAGGGTCAGGACGGGGTGCAAGGGAGACAACTACACATCAATGTTTCCCTCTCTCCCTTCCCTTCTGTCTAAAAAAATAAATAAGATATTTAAAAAAGAAAAAGAGATAGATTTGAAAACCCATGGCCAGGAACAGAAGTTATAGCCACAAGGAGTCTTCGCCGTTTAGGAGGGAATTCACAGCAGTTACAAGGGGTGGGGAGCTGGGAAACAGGAGCTGCCGTCCCGTCGTCGTCTTGCCTGTGATGTCCTGCACGCTTTCCTGCCTTATTCTTATTTCTGTTAGAATTCAGAGACAGCACATGTCTGGGAGCCCGAGTGAGAAAGGAGGCAGTGTCAGTGGATGTCGGCCCTGTCCGTCATTGTCATCTCTGATTCCAAGCAAGTCACATCACCTCCCCACCCTGGGTGACCTCTTTGTGCCCTCCCTCCTGGCCAGGCCAGAGTCTCCACTGCTCTCAGATGGAGAAAAGTTCACAGGCTGTGAGGGCTGAGAGGCCCTGTGGGAAATACCTGCTCCCAAGAGGCAAATGAAAGGTGTGTGTTTGAAATACTCATCTCGCTGACATCTGCCCCTTGGAGTTTGAAACCTTCTGTCTTAGTGAAAAGCAATGACCTTGAGGTCTGGTCAGAAGGCATCTCCCAGGATGAAAGGAGATGAGGCTAGGAAGGGGCTGCCCTGGTGCCAGTGGCACCCAGTAGGTACTCCTTGTCCACGGCATGGGCGACCACGGTGTTATGTTTCACTTGGTTGGGCTTTGGGGGAAGACCCCGGTGCCCTCTCCCTGAGGACCCGGTGGGCGCCGAGCCCTCCCAGGCAGTGGAGTGGGCAGCTAACGGGCTGCCTGGGTTGGAATCCCAGCTTCGCAGCTCACTTGCTACCTTTGGTAAATTATTTCAGTTCTCTGAGCCTCTGTTTTCTCATCTGTAGAATCATGGGGATGGTGATAATACCTACCTCATGGGCCTGTTATGAGCCTAAAAGAGATTTTCTTTTAAATATGCATTTGTGGTTTTTTAATGGTCAAACTGTAGGAAGAGAATAAAACAGATAACTCTTCGCCTTGACCAGGAACATTGCCTTCTTCGGGAGTGGGACTATAGGTGCTGTTCACCTTCTGCATCAACTCTTTTGGTAGTAGCTGAATTTTTATAGCAAGTATGTTTGGCTTTTGAAATCAGAAGAACAAGATTTGAAAGTGATAAAGCATGTAGCACATTTAACCTGAGCGTCTGACAGCCTCAGAGACTGGTATTAGCTGGGTGACGCTGGCCCAGCCCCTCCCCCTGAGCCTCCTCGTCTTGATCTATAAAGTGCAGCAAAGTGGACGGCCAGCCCGCCAGAGCTGGAAGATGCCAGCGGAGGCTCAGTCCTGAGGGAAGGTGAAGACTGGGTCTCTTGGGACCTTCTGTCTGTCCCCACCAGGCCCTCCACAGCCAGGCTTCCTACCTCAGCTCTTCCAGTTTCTGCCGGGCAGCCCCTGGCCCTCGACTCCCTCTGGGTGCATAGGCCGCCAGGCAGTGGGCCACCTGCTGCTGGACCCGCAGCTCCCGGGCCCGCCGCAGCTCTGCCTGCTGCTGCTGCACCTGCTGCTGCCGCTCCCAGGCCTGCAGCAGGCTCCTGGGGCGGGGCGAGGGAAGGACAGGAACAGAAGTGTGTGGTCAGGGACCGTGTGGGGCAGTGTGGGGCTAGGCTAGTGCGTCTTGGCTTGAGGGGCAGGCAGACGGATGAGTGGATAGAAAAAAAGAAACAAAATGGATGGACGAAGGGGCAGATGCATGGTGTGGATGGTCGAATAGACACCACCTCGGTCAACCTGGAAGCTTTTTCCCCCGGATCTCAGGCCAGTTCCCTCTTATCAGTCGGGCCTGGGCTCACATGCCAGGGAGAGACTCCCTGACGAGCCCAGCAGCCCTCAGGTGTTGCCCAGCTCTAGCTAAACACTTTTTTCATTTATCGATTCCCTTTCTGCGCAAGTAGAATGTAAACTCCGGAGAGCAGAGTTTCTTGTCTGTCCTGATACATTTGCCGCGATGCATCCCTGGCAGCTAGAACAGTGCCCGACCTAGACAGACACTCGACATTGGTGAGTTCATGCAGAACTGGGTCATGGTCAGGCGGCAAGGTGGACAGCCAGGCACAGGGGAGATGCAGTTATTCAACTGGCACATATTCACTGAGTGTCTACTACGTGCCCGGTCCCATGTAGAGCACCGGAGAGGCCGTCGCCAACAAGGCCTGGCACCCGCCCTCACTCAGCCCGGCACCCCTGCAATGTGGCGTGGCCAGCAAGAGGTGGAGGCGAGCACAGGGGAGAACTGGCGGGGCCCCTGACTGGAGAGCCGAAAGGTGTGTCTGTGTGAGCTGGGCAGAGCGGGGAGAGGGCCAGTCCCAGGACAGCAGAGAGGGACAGCACGGGCCACTCCAACCACGCGGACCAGCCTCCTTACCAAGGGAGCTGGGCTTTGTCCCAGGGCACAGGAAGGATGGAAGGATTTCCGGCAGGAGACGACAGGGTAAGAATAGAGGGTACTGTCAGAATGCTGAATGGATTCTCACCTGCCAGTTCTAACCCGTCGCTGAGGCCCACTGAGCCAGCCTCCAAATGGACACCCTTCTCTCCACCCCCCTGGCCCCCTGGTGCAGGCCCCTATCAGCCCCCAGCGCGACAACGCCAGCGGCTGCGCACACTGTCCCGTCTTTGCCCTCTGCTGCCCCCATCGCCCGTGCAAGCCCCAGGCACAGCGACCACCCAACTCTGCTGCCATTGTTGTTGCTCCGCCCACAGACCTTGAGCCTCTTCGGTCTGGACCAAGTTTTCAATCTTTATATCCCAAGGACCATGAGTGTACACTCCATATATGTTGCATTAATCACTTAGTTCATAAATTATGAGTGGATAGAAGATGGGAAGAGATTGAAAAAGTTGCCTATGTCAGTAGACAGTTGGCCAAGCAGACGGACAGAGAGACAGATGGATGGGTGGATGGAGGGATGGATGGGCGGATGGATGGTCAGAAGACTGATGAACAGACAAAGGAAGGAAAGGAGGAGAGGATGAATGACTAAGGGTCCCTTGGAGAACTGCCTCCGTCTCCACTCTGCCTGGCCCCCACCCTCCTCCCTCCTCCACCGTACCTGGTGGCCTCCTGTCGTTTTCGGAAGGTGCGGTTAGGCAAGTTGACATACAGAAGGGTCTCCTCGTCTCCGGAGGCACGGGCCCTCCCACTCCTGTTGGAGGCCTGGACAGCAGCTGGCAAAGCCTTCAAGGGGTGCTTTCTGGGACCTACCCCTGTGGGAGGAGTCAGAGACTGCTCTGTCTCCCCACCCACTGGGCAATCCCATCCAGCCCCTGGAGCCCAGCCCAGGCCTGCCTGAACTTTGGGCCTGAGTCCTGGCCCCCCAACCTCCTCTCTGAAGTGCAACTTCCTAGGGCACCCAGGCATTGACCCTCACACTCACCACAGTCCAAGTCTTGCTGTAATTGCTGTTGCAGCTTTTCCAGGTCCCACGTCCCCTCCAGCTTTGGGGCCCTTGCCTTCCTCCTCCGTGGTCCTTGAGGGCGGCTGGAGCTGGCCCTGCTCCCTTGGCATTGCAGTTCCCCCCCCTCGGAGGCCTCCTCACGGGAATTCCATCCCTTCCTCCGAGCCCCCGCCCTCCTGTGGGGGGCCCTGTGCTCTTCCTCCTCACCCTCCTCTGTTGCCTCTGAAAACCATTTCTCCTTGGGGACCGACCCTTTCCTGGGAAGCTGGGGCAGTTCCCCAGGGCTCAGATCCCTCTCAGCCTCCTCAGCACTGGGGGCTTCTGGCTCAGCAGCCTCCTCAGACTCCGATCCGGATCCTGACCTCTTCCCAGGTGGCTGGAGGCCACGGGGCAGCTCCAGCTCCTGGTCCTCCTCTTGGCCGGAAGGGATAGAGACGCAGCTCCAGGCCCTGAGCTGCTGACTCCCCTCCAGGTTTCGAGTCTTCATCTTCCAGCATAAGCCATGAGCCTCTAGGAGGTTGGCAGTGGACTTATAGCTGGACTCGTGCTTGGGGGATGCAAAGGCCAAGGGCAGGGCATGCTGCCCAGGGGCTGAGGGGGAGCCAGGCTGAAGCGTAGCTCGGCCATTTCTGGCGATGCTCTCCCAGGCCCACTGGAAAGGGAATGAGGGTTTCCGAGGACAGGGAAAGAGACTGAGGAGGGAGAGGGCAGGGGGCAGAGGTCAGGGTCAGCGTGCTGGCCCCCAGCGGGGCCTGACATCCAGCATCCCCCCCACCCCACCCGCCCCCCAGCTCTTCCCACAGCTGCTTACTCCTCGGCTTCAGCAGAGCTGTGCCCTTTCTTGTTCTGGGCCCTGGACGTCCGGTTCTTCTTCACTGTCTGCCCTGCGCTCTGAGATCGCTGCGGCTGGTCCTGAATTACACTGTCACCACTCCCAAGCCTCCCCTGGGCAGAGAAAGGACAGGAGGCCCAGCTCCTAGAGCACCTTGCACTTCCCCAGGGCCCTCCACTTCTCCGCACCTCGGCTGGCCCCGAGTGGACTGCTAGCCACCTCAGTTCGCGATCTTCCATCAGCAACAGCTCAGGACTTTCGCACACTAACTGATTTCACCTTCCCATCCCACCCAACATGCAGATGAGAACATGGAGGTTCAGAGAGGTGACATCATTGGACTAAGGTCACACAGCAGTAAATGGAGCCAGGACCTGGATGAGCTGAGTCTGTCCCCACAGCCCAGATTTATCACCACTGCACTGTGTTGCCTCTGGCCCCTGGCAGCTCTTCTGAATGCCCCGTAGGGCCCTGGACTTGCTAAGTCCAAGTGGAAGGAATTCAATACCACCCCATGGCACGGGCCCCTGTAGCAGCACTCTGCTGGGGGCCTGGGAGTCATCCCCGGCATCCTCTTGCCTTCGCCCCGTCCTGGCAGGCCTCCCCACGGTCCCTTCACTCCTCGAGCGTCCCCTACTCTCACCTGGGCCTCAGCTCCAGTCTCATGGCTTCTCAAGGGGCCCCCTCTGCTCTGGCCACCCCTGACCCCAGAGAGCCAGCCTGCCTCTTGGAAGGTTGGAAGTGGGCCGTTGGAAGTCCCCCAGCAGGGCCTCCCTCACCTGCTCAGCCTGGGGGGTGCCGGAGAGAAGCTTGAGCAGCCCTGGAGCTGTCCCTGGATCCTGGAGCCGGGGTTCCTGCCCTGGTCTCCCTGACCTGGTCCTGACCAACTGTTGGTGGGTGTTTAGCATACTGGTGTCCTGCCCCACCCCCACCCCCATCTGCCAGCCTTGGAACTGTCCTCCCCACCATCTCTATGGCAACCAGTCCTCAGCCAAGTTGGCAGGGCTCGGGCAAACAGCAGGCCAGGAAGGGTCAGCCAGGATGGGATGGGAGACCAACTTCCTTCCAGATGGGAGAGTTCAGCAGGATGCTGAGGAATAGTCCAAGACTGGGAGTTCAGAAACCCAGGGCCAAGCCTCTTTAGGCCTGCACAGTGACCAGGTCTGAGTCCCCCGTCTTTCCTTGGCCTGCGTTTCCCCGTCTGTCTGTAAAATGGACCTCAAGATGCCGCCACCTGGGAGGGCCCTCGGGCCCTATGAAGATGCCAGGCGGCCCTGAGCTGGGCCCGTTCCCTCTGCCTGCCTCTGAGGCGGCCCCCAGCCCTGGCGGAGGCCCTGCGGGAGCCAAACTGAACTCTCACAAGGTCTTGTTCAAATCCCTTGCCATCCCAGGCCCTGGCCAGGCAGGAAAGGCCAGGAAGCTGAATGCCACATCCAAGAGCAAGGTAGCAGGCAAAGCAAGCCCAAAGAAAGCTCTGCGGGCGGGGGGGGGGCGTGAGAGTATTTGAACCCCATCTCAAACTCCTAGCAGCACCAAAAAGCCTTGCTGTGGAAAATCCCTGAGGGACGCCCGGTGCTGACCACTACCACCCACGGCACAGGGACACAGTGCCAACCCGAGGCCCTGGAGTGGCCTCTCACCAGCTCTGCGACCTTGGACAAGTCTCTTTCCTTCTCTGCCGAACTGGCCCATCCCTTAGGTTTGTTGCAAGGAAAATGAAATCACAAAGGCAATGCACGCGGTAAATGTCTGTTTTTACTGTTGTAATAACAACTAACAATTATTGGGAGGCAGTGGAACATAATGGCTAAGAGCACAAAGGAAGCACTGGGGTTCAAATCCCAGCCCCTCCATTTGCTGCATACTTTCTTGGAGCCTCCGTTTCCTCACGAGCGACGCGCAGGTGGTGAAAATTGCCTGTCTCCCAGGTCCGCGCTGAAGGCTGAGTCGGTTCACACAGGTACACACAGCAACTCCATGGCCCATGACTGCTACATGAGTGTTGTTGGTGAGCCCACAGAGCGGCCCCACTGAGACAGGTTATGGAAGTACCTCCCAGCAGATGCCCTGGAGGCATGTGTCCTCAGGCCCCTGTTGCTGTGCGCCCCCTGGCTCTCAGCCTCCGCCTCTGCAACCAGCCCAACCAACTCAACAGCCTAAATGACGCTGCAGGTGAAAAAGGCCTCATCTCCCAAAATCGGTCAACTCAGCTCTTTCTGGTGAGCTGTCATCCCATCCCCCCATCCACCTCCTCTACTGAAGGCCACCCCCAGGACCCCAGGTGGAAGGCACAGGGGTTTCATTTGCAGAGACACAGCCCTGCAGACCCCGACCCAACTGATTTTTTGAACAAAGCCTGGGTCACTGACTTCCGTTGGCAGAGGACAGGCCTGGGCTCCTCAGGCCGCCATTTTCATGAGGCGCGTTCAGACCGCTTCTCTAGCCGCCCTTGCTCTCCTGCAAGGGACGCCATCCAGCCTGGTGGCCTCATGAGCTGTCTGTGGCCTCCCGGCTACCCAAGATTTCACGTCGCAGCCCGACCCTCCCCGCACAGTCCAGACTCCCCCAAAGGCAGCAGCTCCGCACGCACGTGTGTCACATGCCTCTTGATGGCATCAGTTCCTCCTGTGCTTGACTTAGTCTCGCGTTGCTTTGTTTGGTGACGTGCTGCCCAGCTGAGTCCCCCAGGAGCGGTCGACTCCATCACACAGCCCGGGTGTGCAGGCCACAGGGCCACCTGGGTCTGTGGAGGTGCCTCTGCGATGCTCCGATGACGACAGAATCGCCTGAAGAAGCACTTCTCTGGTTTTTTAAGATCTTACTTATTTATTTTTAGAGAGAGGGGAAGGGAGGGAGAGAAAATTGATGTGAGAGACACATCGCACGGTTGCCTCTCACACGTAACCCCACCGGGGATCCAACCAGTGACCTTTCACTCTGTGGGACGACACCCAGTTGACACTCACTCAGCTGAACCACGCCGGTCAGGGCCTGTCTCCCTGCATTTTTTATTGAAGAGCACTGGTTACTCCTTTAAGCACATCTTCATTAATTTTTTTGCCATTGGGCCAATTTTTATGTGAGTTGGTTGTTTAAATTCTTGTTCATTTCTCTGTTGTTTCTTGTCTTTTTCTTTCTTTCTTTTTAAAGAGTTTGTTTATTTATTTTTAGAGAGGAAGGAAGGAAAGGAGAGAGAGAAACATCAATGTGTGGTTGCCTTTCATGCACCCCCTACTGGGGACCTGGCTTGCAACCCAGGCATGTGCCCTGACTGGGAATTGAACTGGCGACCCTCAGGTTCACAGGCTGGTGCTCAGTCCAGGGAGCCACACGAACCAGGGCTCTTGTCTTTTTCTTTTTGACTGGTAGGAGCTCTTTACTCACAAGGTCCCAGCCACCCGACAGTCAGCATCATCTCTGAGGCCTCTGTGGAGCAGAAATCCTTGATATTGACATGGATCCGTAAATGGTTTTTTTGTCATTGCTGTTGAAGCACAGTTGTCTCCCTTCTCCCCGCCCCCTCCCTGATCTGTAAATGTTTTGAATAGGGGTCGGTATTTTGGATGTCTGGAGTCCTTTCCCCGCCCCTGGGTGGACATCCTCCTATAATTTTGTCTGTGAGGTGATGGCGCGACATCGTGTTCAGAGTGACAAGCTTTGTACTCTCCTTTTCTGTGGCTGTTCTCACCTGGTCCGAGTCACCTGAGGAACTGAGCAGCTGTCTGTCACTTTCTGTCTCCAGGAACAACTCGCATAAGGTGAGGGCCGTCTGTTCCTTGAAAGCCTGGTGGCACGGCCCCGTCGGGGCTCTTCCACATCAGAATCTGAGATTGTCATTTTATCTGATGGTATCGGTCCGATGAAGCGTTTCTGTATTTTTCTGCCAATTGTGGCGTGTCGTATTTTTCTGGGGAGGCATTCATTTGATTGTTTGTATATTGGCTAAGATACAACTATTTGTCACATTCTTTGATATTTTGATATCTTAAACTTTTGTGGGAGCTCGGGGGCCAGATCACGTGGGACCCAGAGCCCACGGAAAGGCCCTTGGGTCTGTTGTGAGTGCGACAGAAAGTGCGACAGGATATGGGGAATGGCACTGGGTCCAGCATAGAGGGAAGGAAGCTCCAAACTCAGCTGCTGCTGGCCAAGATCCAAATTGTGAAGGAAATAGAAAGAAATCTTTTGTCACTCTTGAAGGCCCTCGAGAGTATCAAGGGAGGGAGGGCGGATTCGGAAACGGGGCTTTGCCAGGAGGGTCGTCTGAAAAAGCTGACGTGGGGGGCTGCCTCCTAGTCCCAGATCCGGGGAGCAGTGCTTTGGGGGGGGGGGGGCTGTGTGGAGAGCTCGAGGTGGGCTTCCCAAAGTCACGACACCCCAGGGGGCGTGCCGGCCATGAGGCCTCCGGGAAGGGCTGCGGAGCCACACTGGGAGCTGACCCTCGCAGGGCAGTGGGTGGTCTTGCCCAGGGGGCTTCTGTGGTCTGAAGGCAGGCGAGGCAGGACTACCCAACAGTGTGGGTCTGTGGGTGCCCGTCCAGAGAAAATCAGAACCAGCCAAGAGAGAGGCCCTGCCCACTCCCCAGGAGTTGCAGTCATGGGGGAGGCCATAAAGGAGCCATCACAGCCCCCCCAGGGGGGAGCCCGCCTTAGCCTGGTGCCACCTGGAAAGTAAGATGCCTTCTTGCCAGGACAGAGGAAGAACCTTGTACCCACTCTCTGTCCGCTGACTTCCCTCCTTGTCCGCGGGGCCCAAACGGCTGGGGAAGTGGAGAGAGACTGTTGCGTGGAGGTTAGAGATTTAGCTGCCGCACAGAACTGGGCCTCCTGAGAGAACCTGCCTGCTGGCTTCAGGGGACCACCGCACTGCGAGGACACACACACAGGAAGTCATCATTGCACTGAGGGGGCGGAGAAGGAGGTTCCCTTATGAACTTTAGAGGGACATTGGGAAACAAAAATAATCTTTTATTGCACCCCATCAATCTGGTTTGGCCAAAGCAGCCACCACAGTGGAGGGTTTTAAGAGGGGCAGTGATATGAGGTGACCTGTGTTTTTAAAAGACCCCTCTCACCACCCTGTCTGGTGTGGCTCAGTGGATTGCACACTGGCCTGCAAATCCAAAGACTGCTGGTTTGATTCCCGGTCAGGGCACACACCTGGGTTGTGGGCCCGGTACCTAGTTGGAGGCCTACGAGGGGCAACCGATTGATGTTCCTCTTCCCCTCTCTCTGAAAATAAATAAATAAAATCTTTAAAAGACCCCCTCTGTCTGCTGCACAGAGATTAAACTGGAGGGCCAGGGTGAGAGGGTCTGCAGAACTCGAGCCAGGCAGGGCGGGGAGAGGGAAGAAGAAGAGGGCCAAGAGAGCCTGGACACAGCACCCCGTGAGGTCAGTGGGGAAGAAGGGAGGGAAGGGAGTGAGGGCCGCCAGCCAAGGGAAGGAAATGTTTCAAAGAGCAGGGAGTGACCAACAAGAGCTCCTGAGAGGTCAAGGCAAGGTTGCCAGGTCACAGCTAAATTGGCGACCTTCCTTGTTCCCATATTCCAAGGCTCCGACTTGGCGGGCTCATTGCAGACTCCTGCAGGGACCATGGCGGTCCGGCGGGGCTGTCCCCATCACTCAGGTCCTCCCCACAGAGCCCCGTCGGAAACTTCCCCTTTGGAGCTAAAAGGAAAAGTTTAGGAAAAATTTAGCTAAGGTCTAGTAAAAACTTCCTTTCCGCCAGAGAACATATAGATTGTGTCTTCTTTGGGGGTGGGGAGGGGGAGCTAAGTTACTATGTCTCCCTTTTTTGCTTTGGCTGCCAGGAAGCTCAGAGTCAAATTTGTGACATTCAATTAATAGAGCACCTTATAGACCTTTATGGGCTGCAGATTTATATATTCGATATTTAAGTCTTGATTTTCATGTTCTCTGTTTAATTGTATTTTCGTACTCTCTAGTCTCCATTTCTTTATTTTATTTTATTTTATTTATTTGTCTTTAGAGGGGAAGGGAAGGAGGGAGGAAGAGAAACATCAATGTATGGTTGCTTCTCGTGCATCCCCTGCTGGGAACTGGCCCCTGCGGGGAAGTGGCCTGCAACCCAGGCATGTGCCCTGACTGGGAATTGAACCGTGATCTCCTGGTTCACAGGCCTGCTCTCAATCCACTGAGCTACACCAGCCAGGGCTCCATCTCTATTTTTATTTCACCTTCCTTGTTCTCATTGGAAGCAACCTCAGCCGCACTGGGAAGGAGGCACATATGCAAATTAATCCCACTTGTTCAGCAAATACATGAAAATGCCTCGTACTAGTCAGGTCCCTTTGGTTTGTAATTGACAGAATTAAATTAAGCCATAAATGATCAAAATAAGTAATTGGCTGACTTTACTAAGTCATAAAACCATCAGGGATGTCGCTGACCTCAGCTTTGCCGGGAGGGAAGGAATCGAGTCTTGTCGCCTCTCTGCGTGCATACGTGTATGTGTGCACACATGTATGTGTGCATGCGTGTGTGCACGTGTGCATTTGTATGTGTGTGAGTGCGTATGTGTGCCTCACTCTTCCTCATTGCGTCTCTGTTTCTCTCTGTCCACTTCAGTCTGTCTGATGCGGATGTTGGCTGCAGCCAGAGCCAGGTTGCTACCCTTGGACCTTTGCCACCAGAGGAGAGAGAGGACTCTTCCCACAGTGGGTAGAAAAGCCCTGGGGAAGGATGCTGACATGTCCAGCTTTGAGTCTTCCAGCCGCCTCTGGGCCATTCACAGGGACCTGGCAGGGAGGGACTTTGGCAGCAGTCCAGGTGGCACCAGCTGCTTGGAGAAGGGGGAGCAGCTCTCTAAAGGTGGAGGTGTGACCTGAGGTGGCCTGAAGCAAGAGGGCAGGGCAGACAAAACCTGCCGGCCACATCCCACCCAGAGACAGGCCCAGTGAGATAGATGCCCTGGGGATACAGACCTGAATAAGACAAGCCCCGCCCCTCGGGATGGGCCCAGTCCAGTGGGGAGGTAAAGCATGCACCCATAACCGTAATCTGGATCGGCGCGAGGGAGGCACCTTGCAAAAGGGACAAAGGACGTGGGGCATTCCGAGGAGTGAGAGGGGTTTCTGACTCTGGTCATGAGGAAGTAACGTGGACTGAAATGATCCTTTTATCACAGACAATTAAGAAACCGGACAAAGTATAAGAAACAACTACTTTCAGATATTAGAGATCTGGCAGCACAGGACCGTGGTCCCTGAGAGCAGGAGAGCAAACGAGGCGAGCCCTACCACCCCTCCCTTCCCGGGCATCTCCACCTGCCCCTGACTGGGCAACATGATTGGACAGATGGGCTCTAGAGACCAGAGTTTGGAGAGGCGAAGGGCAGCTAGAATTTGTGGGGTAGGGTACCCGAGAGAGGAACCTGCACAGAGAGAGACCCCCAGATGCCACAGAGAGGTCCCCCTGAGCTTCGGAGGGATACTACTCTGTGCAGGCATAGGGGGAACCCCCAGCCTGGAAATGGGGGACTACCTCTAGTCAGAGTAGGGAACTCTCACTGCACACACGGAAAACTCAGTAGAGAACCCAGAATTCCATGCCTTAGAGGTGCACCCAAAGCAGGCAGCCCTTAATAAAGCTACCCTTGTCCAGGCCCATCAATAAAATGCTTGGAATGGCCCTGGCTGGAGTGGCTCAGTGGACTGAGCGTGGGCCTGTGAACCAGGAGGCCGCTGGTTCGATTCCTGGTCTAGGGCGCTTGCCTGGGTTGCAGGCCAAGTCCCCGGTCAGGGACACGTGAGAGGCAACCACACACTGATGTTTCTCTCCCTCTCTTTCTCCCTCCCTCCCCTATGTCTAAAAATAAATAAGTAAATAAAGTCTTAAAAAAAGAAAAACAACAACTTGGAATGAATCTGGACATGATCGAACTAATCCACACGTAACAACTGAATTGCCAGGAAAAGTCCAACACTCTTTAAAGGAAATCAATAAAATCCAGATCAATGATGTAAAATTCACAATGCTGGGCATCCAGTAAGAAATGAGCACACATACAAAGAAGGAGGAAAGTGTAATGAAGAACCAGGAGACAGTATCTGTCCGTGAAAACAAACCCGGAAGATGGGAAAACTCCAAACCGACTCAACTCAAATCCTATCAAAATTGCAGCTGCTTTTACAGGAATCGACAAGCTGGTCCTAAAATGAGACAGAAAGTCAAGGGCCCCAGAATAGACAGACAACCTGGAAAAAGAGCTGAGTTGGAAGATTCACGTTTCCCAATTATAAAACACAGTGTAAATCCACTATAATCAAGCCAGTGCAGCACCAGCATCAGGACAGACAGACATCAATGGAGTAGAACTGAAGGTCCAGAAACAAGAGCTCTCACACTCACAGTCCACTGATTTGACTTTTTAATTTATTGGTGAGAGAGAGAGAGGAACAGTAATTTTTTGTTCCACTTATTTATGCATTCATTGTTTGATTCTTTTAAAATATATTTTATTGATTATACCATTACAGTTGTTCTATTCCCACCTTCATTCCCCTCCACCCTGCACACCCCCTCCCCCACCCTTCCCCCCTTTAGTTTATGACCACCTGTCTCAAGTTCTTTAGATTCTATATTTCCCCTACCATTCTTGCCCTCCACCCTATTTTTTACCTACCATCTATGTTACTTATTTTCTGTGCCTTCTCCCCCCTTCTCCTCCTCCCACTTCCCTGTTACTAACCCTCCATGTGTTCTTCATTTCTATGGTTCCGCTCCTGATCTAGCTGTCCTCTTGGTTTGCTTTTGTTTTAGGTGTGGTTGTTAATAACTGTGAGTTTGCTGTCCTTTCACTGTTCATATTTTTTATCTTCTTTTTCTTAGATAAGTCCCTTTAATATTTCATATAATATGGGCTTGGTGATGATGAACTCCTTGAATTTGACCTTATCTCAGAAGCACTTTATCTGCCCTTCCATTCTAAATGAAAGCTTTGCTGGATAGAGCAGTCTTGGATGTAGGTCTTTGGATTTCATGACTTGGAATACTTCTTTCCAGCCCCTTCTTGCCTGGAAGGTCTCTTTTGAGAAATCCGCTGACAGTCTGATGGGTACTCCTTTGTAGGTGACTGTCCCCTTATCTCTTGCTGCTTCTAGGATTCTCTCCTTCATTTTAATCTTGGCTAATGTAATTATGATGTGCCTTGGTGTGTTCCTTCTTGGGTCCAACTTCTTTGGGACTCTGTGAGTTTCCTGGATTTCCTGGAAGTCTATTTCCTTTGCCAGACTGGGGAAGTTCTCCTTCATTATTTGTTCAAATAAATTTTCCACTCGTGGCTGTTTCTTTTCCCCTTCTAGTACCCCTATAATTCAGATGTTGGAACGTTTAAAGATGTCCCGGAGGTTCCTAAGCCTCTCCTCATTTTTTTGAGTTCTTGTTTCTTCATTCTTTTCTTGTTGGATGTTTCGTTCTTCCTTCTGGTCCACTCCCTTGATTTGAGTCCCAATTTCCTTTCCATCACTTTTGATTTCCTGTGCATTTCCCTTCATTTCAATTAGTTTAGCCTCATATGTTCCTCTAATTTGTGGCTAAAATCAACCAGTTCTGTGAGCATCCTGATCACCTGTGTCTTGAATTGTGCATCTGAGAGGTTCGCTATTTCCTCGTCGCTTAGAGTTATTGGCTCTGGGGCTTTGAGTTCTTCTTGAGCCATATTTTGGAGTATTTTCGAGGTATATATTTCCGGAAATATTTCCGGAAGCTCTTCCGAGCCATATTTCCGGGGTAACTCAGTCGCTGGGTTGTGACGCTATATGTGGGGGCGGGGCCAAAGGAAAGCAATGGTGGGCCCCCTCTGCTGCCTCCCTGGACAGGCTGCAGGGTGAGTCCAACTGCACGCGAATGTGCCACCACGGTCAGCCCGCTGGGTTCGCTGCTGGGTCCGCTGCTGGGTCCTGCGTGGTCCGTCTCACTGCTCACTCCTTTGCTGGTTCATCTGTGCTCGAATGTGTGACTGCAGCCAGCCCACCGCCCTGAGCCCTCACTGGGTCAGCCCGACGCGGGGCTGCCTGGGCGCCTGGGGTCGGAGAATCTTTCTTGCCTGTCTCCGCTCCGCCCCTCTTACCGGTCCCGGTTCAACGGTTGGTTGTTGTCAGACTTCCGTATAGTTCAATTTTCTCTTCTTTGGCTGTGTCTTTGTTCTCCAAACCTTTGTTGTATTCAAACTTGGTTGTGGGAGAAGGCACAGTGTTTCCACCTGCGCCTCCATCTTGGCGGTCATTGTTTGATTCTTGTATGTCTTGTATGTGCCTTGACTGGGAATCAAACCCGCAACCTTGGCACATTGAGACGTCGCTCTAACCAACCGAGCTGCCTGGCCAGGGCCTATGGCCAACCGATTTTAGACAGGCTGCCAAAACCATCCGATGGGAGAAGAAGAGCCTTTTCAGAACACGACGCTGGAACAACTGGATTTCCACATGGAAAAGAATGAAGTGTGGACCTTCACCTCACACTGTATACAAATATTAACTCAAAATGAACCACAGATTTAAAGGTAAGAGCTAAACTTCAGGGGAAGAAATAGGAATGACTTTAAATTTGGCAGTGGTCTATTAGATAGGACACCGCAAGCCCTAATAACAAAAGAACAAATAGATAAGATTTCGCGAAAATTACAATTTTGTGTTCCAGCCTTGCACAGGAGAGGGCCTAGGCGTCCTGGAGGCAGGGCAGCCAGTGAGGAGGCTGCTGGGATAATCCAGGTGACAGGGGACTCAAGACTTGGAAAATTTTAGCTTCAGGTAAAAAGTTATAAGCCTAATAAGTCATGTGTATGTTAAAGCTTTTGTTTCAGAAACTACAGACAAGGCCTGTCCTGGCTCCAGGGAAAACAGGGGACCTCCTGGGGCACTGGGGACAAATGAAGGCATCAGGACCTTTGTGTTCCAGGAGGAGACGGACAACTAGCTCTCCTTGGGAACAGCTAACTGCCCAGGACAGGAATGTTGCAGCTTCTGAATCTCAAAGCCCTCACCGCACCTTGTTTGTCCCCCCCCCCCCCGCCACCCCAATCCTTATAAAAGGTCTGGCCTGGAAAGAGAAGGTAAGATGGTCTGTGAGGGTGTGAACCCACCATCTTCTCGGATCACCAACCGTCTGAATAAAGTGACCACAAAGATTCAATCGCTGTCATTGCTTATTGGGTTTGGTGGTGACAGGCAGCTCGAATGCCAGTGTCCTTCCCGGTTACACAGGCAGCGAACGCAGGAAGACTGTCGACAGAACAGCACCGTGCTGGGCGTTTCGGAGCAAGGCCCCATTCAGAGTCATTGTACAGCTTCTCTTAGCTGTGGTTCCCCAACCGGCTGCACGTTAGAACCCCGGGGAGGCCTTCCAGATGCACCGATGCCTGGGCCTCCCAGCCAGTTGGATCAGAGTCTTTGGAGATGGGCTCAAGGCATCAGTCACCTTCAAAGCTCCCCAGTGACTCCAGTGTGTGGCCGGAGTGAGAATCCCTGCCCTCACCCAAGGTCAAGTACAGAGGGCCTGGGACTAGGTTCCTTCACAGTCAAATGCCAGTGCCTAGGAGGGAGCCTGGCACAAAACGGGTGGTCAGCAGATCTCTGTAAACACCAGGTAAAGCTCGCAACATCCCTATCACCTTGCCCATTTGTAGTAAGGAAACTGGGGCACAGAGAGGGGCCTCAGTTTCGGGTTACTTGCTAAGTGCCAGGCTGATGGGGTGGTGCTAGAACTAAAATACAGAGAGTGCCACCCAGAGCCCACGCCCTAACTGGGTGCCCTCCTCCCTAGGGTGTGGCAGCGAGTTGGACCCCCAGGGGTCAGAGCATGCGAGTGATGAAAAGGGGCCTTCTGAGGAGAAATGGAGGGCCCAGGCCCCTACCCTGTCATCCGCCCATCCACCCCGAGCTAAGAGGTGACAACTCCAGACAATGGTGGTGGGTGGGGGGGGGCGGGGGCAGGAAACCCACAGGGCAGAAACCAAACTCGAAGAATTTAGGGGAAGGGGAAAGTGAAAGGAGCCGGCCCCCAGGACAGGGGCTGGGAAAGAACCTGTGGCTGGAAACCAGGGCAGCAGCACCCCTCCGACACAGCGCGCGCGCGCACACACACACACACACACACACCCCCGAGGAACAAGGAAGGGGGGTGCTCAAGGAGCCAGAGCCTCGGGCCTCCTCAAGTTCCTACATGGTGGGCACACTACCCCCCTGCCTGCCCCCCACCCCCATTTTCTCTTCCTCCACAGCACTTACTGCCCCCGACATGAGCTGTAGGTGCGTGGCAGTGGGTCCCTCGACACCCCCCCTCCCCGCCCCGCACGGGAGCCCCGAGGGAGCTCTGCTCTTCCTTTCCTCAGTGCCCCGCCCCCCCCACCCCGAGTGTGGAACACCTGGCACAGAGTAGGTGCTCAGGGAACATTTGTTGAGTGAGTGAGCCAAGAAAACACATGTGATCCTGGGCACACAGTAGGGCCACTATTGACGTGTCTTCTCTAGATGCTATCTAGGGGATACATTGGTTTAGCTCACTAATAGACAATTGGCAATATTTTTTAGTTTTTCCTTTAAACATGGGGTACCTAGACTCAAGCAGTCTGTGCTCCTTGGTTTGGGGCACTTCACGCATCACAGGGTCCCCCTAAACCTCCCTTTAATATGGACTTTTAACATGGGGGCTGTGCCGAGCACTTGGTGTCACCTCTCATGTCATCATCACCCATCCCTGAAGGAGGTGCTGTTACTGTCCCCACTTTGCAGATGAGGAAACTGAAGCACGGTCAGCTTCAGTCACTTGCTCAAGGTCACAGAGTCAGTGGCAGAAATTGACCCGCTTACTGTGCTGGTCTGTTTAGTTTGTACAGACGCCGCTGTGCTGTGGATCTTGTGTCCTCTGTTTTTCACTCCACGTGCGCATTTGAGCATGGTCCACATTTCTGCCTGCTGCATGTTCCCCAGGGACAGACACCTCCAGCCTCCTACTCGTGGCCACCTCAAACCACGCCTGAGACAGGTCTTTCCGTTCGTGAGGTTTTTCCAAGGAGTGGAACTGCCAGGGGGCACTGAGCTGCGAAGCTGCCCTTTCAGAGGTCCCTCCAGCTTACTTCCCACCCCAAACGCCGGACTCCCAGTCCCCGGCGCCCCTCCAGCGACCGGTTTATCTGACTTCCTATTCCTGCCAACCTGATGCATGTCATGTTGGACCTTGTGTTTTCTTTTGTTTTGTTTTTTAAGATTGTATTTATTTACTTGCTAGAGAGAGGGAAAGGGATGGAGAAAGGGAGAGAAGCATCTCTGTGGTTGCCTCTGGTGTGCCCCCAACTAAGAACCCAGCCTGTAACCAGGGCACATGCCTGACTGCGAATCGAAGCGGCGACCCCTTGGCTAATTAGCAGGCTGGTTCTCAGTCCACTGAGGCACTCCCGCCAGGGTGGAGCTCTGATCACTGCGGTGGGTGCAGAAGACTTATGCGAACACATGCTGCACACAGAACAGGGAGGGCGTGGTTTCACAGCAAAGATAGCTCACTCTGACGGTGGGGGGTCAGCACCACACGGCCCCTGACCCACCCCCAGCCAGCTCCAAGGAGCCCCCTGAGAGAGCCACCTGCCACTCTCAACAAAAGCTGTGCCCTAGGAGAGGGGGCACCAGGCCCCTGTGACCCAGGTGTCATTTCTCCGCCACAGAGCTCACAGCCTAGAAGTGTGGGAACTTGGTCCAGTCCATGTCCTGGAGCCAAGCCTATGGAACCTGAGAAGGGATGGGAGTGGGGAGCTCAGAGAGAGGAGTTTGTTAGCTCCCCCGACACGCACACTGGACCCCCACCCCCCAGGCCTATGTAGAAGCCCCAGCCGGCCTCTGAGCCAGGGAGCAAACTCAGACCACTGCATCCGCTTTCAGAGCCTCCGTCTCCCCGTTTGTAAAATGAGGGCGGCGACGCCTCTGCTAGAAGAGGACCACACACTTGCCCTGCCCAGGGACCACGAAGGGCACCGCCGACAGCCCCAGAGGACTGGCGTGGAAGGTGCAGCCTGGAGAGGAGAAGAGGTGAGCCCACGCAGGGCCACAGCCATGCCCACTCAACACCTCCAGGCCAGCAAGATCTCTCCACCCCTCAGCTCTGCTTCCTCCCCACCTCCTCGCCCTGCCCCTGGGGCCGGTGTGGGGGCGCAGCTCCTCCTATGCAGACACCACTACCTTCTTCCCCCTACAGAGCCTCTGGGGCCCTGAGGGGCTGCCAGTGGTGCGGGACACCCTCAGCCACGGCAGGCGGAGGAGAGGGCTGGTGGCTCCCGAGTGGGGCCCCTGCGTGGTGCCTGAGGAAGTGGGAGTCACAGGACCACAGAGGGAAACCTGACAGAGCGAGTCTCAATGCTCCTGGCCTCTGCTCGGCAGCCCTCTGCCCACGGAGAGCGGTGTGGCCCGCCCACCTCCCCTGAACCGGCCTTTCTACTTCCACCTCACCTTATCGGAGTCTCCCCTGAACCCCCTGTAGGATGGCTGGGGCCACTCCCCCCCACCGGGACTCCCCACTCCTCCCTTATTATGCTCTATGATCCCCACCGTATCATCCTATTTAACTTCTTTGTCTCTCCCCCATCAGAAACAAAACCCAAGAACATTTCGTTCCCGTAATTGCCACTACCTGGAAGTGTCTGCTGTGTAATAGGGTCTCAAAAGATAAATTCAAATTTTACGATACCATAAAAGCGCACACATCTTAAGTGTGCAGCTTAATTTTTTTTAAGATTTTATTTATTTATCTTTAGAGGGGAAGGGAAGGAGAGAAGGAGAGAAATATCAACGTATGGTTGCCTCTCCTGAGTCCCCTGCTGGGAACTGGCCTGCAACCCAGGCATGTGCCCTGACTGGGAATCGAACCGCGATCGTGTGGTTTGCAGGTCCGCGCTCAATCCACTGAGCTACACCAGCCAGGGCCAGCTTAATGTATTTTTATATGAAACCACCACTCAGTTTGAAGTACAGACCCATTCCAGAAGGCTCCCTCACGCACCTCCCAGTCTGCCCCCGCCCCAGAAGGGACCATTATTCTCACTCCTACCACCATGAATTAGTCTCACCCGCCCTGAACTTCACACAAATGATTGCTATCGCACTGTGCACTCTTATGTTTGGCTTATTTTGCTCAATGTAACATCTGCAGGGTTTACCCACACTGCTCCAAGTGAGGCTGGCCCATTCTTTGTTGCTGTTCTTTTTTTATTTATTTACTTTTAGAGAGGGGAGGGAAGGGAGGGAGAAAGAGGGAGAGAAACGTCCATGTGTGGTTGCCTCTTATGTGGCCCCCACTGAGGACCTGGCCTGCAACCCAGGCATGTGCCCTGACTGGGAATTGAACCGGCGACCCTTTGGTTCACAGCCCGTGCTCAATCCCCTGAGCTACACCAGCCAGGGCCTTTGTTGCTATTCTGTGTACTGCATTCTACCACTGCTTTGCCCACACGCTGGTTGACCAGCATTTGGCTCATTTCCATGTGGGGACTGTGAGCGTTCGCACGCGTCTTGTGGTGGACGTGTGCCTAGCAGTGGGACTACTGGGTCACAGGGAAGCATCTGTCAATAGTGTCAACAAGAAACTGTTCCTAAGGTGGTGGCACCATCTGACAGTCCTACCAGCAGTGTGAGTTTTGGAGATGCCACCTCCTCTCCAGCACTTGGTCATGTCAGACTTCTTAGTTCCCGGCTTTTGGCAGGTGACAGAGCATCTCATTTCCCTGCTGAGTGATGGTGTCAGGTGCTCAATGAACGTTTGCTGGCTGAAGCCTCAGATGGGCTATGGAGGAAGGCTTTCCCCTTGGCAGGGATGGTGGGTCAATACCCTTCACAGGAAGGTCAAGGTCCTTGACTCCCACACTGGCCTCAAAAGCTTCCCCGTTTCACACACTGGCCACACTGACACCCCAGGGTGCAGCTGAAGCTGGCTGAGGCGTTCAAATACACTTAGCCTGAGGCTCAAGGCTCTCCAATGGATAGAGAATAAAGAAAGAGCCCTGGCTGGTGTAGCTCTGTGGATTGAGTGTTGGCCTTTAAAGCAAGGGGTCACCAGTTCAATTCCCAGTCAGGGCACATTCCTGGGTTGTGGGCCAGCTTCCCATTGTGGGGCACATATGTTCCTCTCCCTTTCCCTTTCTCCCTCCCTTCCCCTCTAAAAATAAATAAAATCTTAAAAAAAAGAAAGCAATTCACCAGGTTCCCAGGTGGAGCTCTGCAAATGTGATATTCACAGGCTGCCCAGTCGCTCCCCTGTCTAGTGCCCAGGGGAGCCCACAGGGCAGGGCCATCGTGCCCCACTCCAAGGAGGCGCCCAGAGGCTGCCAGGCCCTGTCCTCTGACATGGGGCTGTGCCCCTCCCACTTGGCCAAGGCCAAGCCAGGCCCTTGCCAATGGCCTGTGAGGTCCTGTAGCAGAAACAGGGCTCCTGGTCATCCCACCCCCACTGACGCCTCCTTGAGACTTTTGCAGGAAGGTGCTCCCCGCACCCTGGCCTCCCTGCCTCCCTCTGTTGTCACCAAGCCCTGGCATCCCGAGTCCGGAATCTTGCCTTTTAGACCAACTGCAGCAGCAGGCTCACAGGGTCTCTCACGCTCCCACCACCATCCCTCATGGGCTCTCGGTGTGCTCTCCACCCTGTGGGCCCAGGCGCCCACCATCCCTGGGCCTGAGCTCCACGTATGCCAGAGAAATCACTCGGCTCCTGGGCCCATGGGGACCACCCCCATTCATGGTCCCTGTCAGCCAGAGCTGTTCCAGTTCCCAGGGACAGAGACCCCGCTGACTTCAGTGGGGGGAATGTTTACTGGCTCACGTGACCAACAAGCCCAAGGCACACAGGCTTCGGGTAGGCGGCCAGATGTCACCAGACGTCATGACTTCTAGCCTGTTGGTGCTACTGTGCTGGCTCAGTTCTCAGCCGGGATGGCCCCTCAGGATCGGAAGCAGTTTCCAGCAGTGCCCGGCCTTCGTGCTGCCAGCTTTGCCTCCCCAGTGTGGCCACCATGACCCTTGCCTGGACCCTTGAGAGGGTTTCCTGCGGCCCCCCAAGCCACAGGGAAGCCAGTGACCACACCAAAACCCTTTCCAAACAGTCCCACCTGAAATCCCAGTGGTCACAACCTGCCTGCACCTCTCTCCCTCTCACTGTGGCCAGAGCATTGGTGGCACTGTGACTGGCCAGGCTGGTGCCACATACCCATCCCTGAACCCCAGGCTGCCACATACACCTCTGCCACATACACCGCAGGCTGAGCAGAGAGGCGGGTCCCCAAAAGGTGCCACCGCACCCAGAGGGCAAGCAGATGAGAGGCAGCCAGGACCCACGTGCCAGCACCCTCCCGTTTCAAAGAAGTCAGACACCTCAGCTGAAAACTCAGCACCATGACCCTGCCTCCTAAACCCACTCACCCCACTCCCCCTCATCGGGCAGGGGCTGCCCTGGGCACCCCCCACCTCACCACGTCAGTTCTCCCCCATCCTCTCCCTTCACTCGTCCACCAAGACAAGCTTGCGTTTCTGCCATCTTAAAAAACAAACCAAACCTCCCCTCCTCTCTGCTACACACCACTGTTCTCGGCCACAGCCCAGACCCGTGCTGCTGCTGCTGCTGCTCACCTCCCTCCTCGCCAATCTCGCCAACCTCGCCAACCACCATGACAGCTGTGGCAAGGCTTCCTGGAAGCCTGCAAGGTGCCCTGGCATTCAGCTGGCCTCTCCTGCTTCCCAGCACCCCTGAGTGGGCACCACCAGTGGCTTCGGGGAGCGGGGGGCCGGGTTTGGCTGCTCTTCAGCCTCCTTTGATGGACTGCCCCTCTCTGCAGCGTGAGGTCCCCTCCTCTCTAGGCCCCCGGTGTCCAAGGAACCCCTCCATACCTCTCCTCAGTAGCCCCAGGCACCCCAGGTTCCTTAGAACCTAACTTACGATCCTCAGGCTGAACCCTACTCTTCCTCCTGTGTCCCAGCTAGAAAGGGCCCCCGCCCAAGTGGCTGCAGAAAGGAACCGGAGAGTCCTTGAGGGTTCCCTCTCTCTCAGCCCACATCCAGTTGGCCACCAGCGCTCCCGAGCCAGTGTAAGTCCTACCACTGCTCCCCAGGCCTCCTGCCCGGCCTCAACGAGCCATCATGCCCTGAAAGCACATCTGTGCCCCGAAACAAGCACAGACTGAGCGCCAGTGTCATGGTCCCGTGCAGCACAAGCTGGCCTCGGAGACCCTGCACAGCCTCACCTGACTCTGCTCCCACTGCCCCTTCCCCCACCCCTCATGGCAGCAGGTGCACGCCAGCCACAGCTCCTACCCCCCACCCCCAGTCTATCCCATAAAGTAGCCCACAGCAGGGCAGAACGGTCTCCATCAGAGAGATGAGCAGAGACTGCACAGAGAAGGGTGGAACCGGCCCAGCTCACACAAGATACAGGCTGTCCCCGGGCATGACCAGCACTTGCTGGCTCAGGCCCTGAACCACTCCACCCACCTTCATTCCATCAGCATCCCCGGTCCTGCCCTGGCAGACCCACAGCCTCTAGCCCCTCCCTTTACTGCTCAGTGTGGGGAAGGCGGGCAGATAGATGGGAAGGTGGCCACAGCGCCCTGGACAGAGGCTGGACAGACACAGATGTTCCCTTTTATTTATTTTTTTAATAAATTTAAGAACAGCTCTCCTCCCCCCAGAACAACTAAAATCAACTAAAAGAGGGTGTGGCCTGGGGGGCAGAGGGCGCTAGGAGTCATAGTCCTCTTCATCCTCTGCATCAGGTGCCGAGGGGCCCGGGGGTGCTGGGGGCAGAGGCAGAGTCGAGGTGAAGGGCATGAAAGGTGTTGGGGGGCTGCAGGGCAGAAAGCAGGAGAGGAAGGTCAGGTCACTCTCCAGTGCCCACTGAGCCCCACCCTGCCCTCCACACATGCAGCACAAAGCCCACACCCTCGAACCAAACAGGGGCCAAGCCCAGGTCCCACAGCCCCCACCCAGGCCCATCCACCACCCTCGCCAGGGAAGCAGGGCCCTCTGAGAGCACGGTCTTTTGCCTTTAAGCCCACCTCAGTTCCTCTCTTCCCATTCCCCAGACCTGCCACGATCAACAGAAGCAAGTGGCCAGGGAGGTCAAAGGAACAAGTCTGCCGGTCCCCTCCTGGAGCCACTGAGCTGCTTACCTCTGAAAGTGGGCAGGGGGATGGCTGGACTGGGGTGGGGCCTGTGGTGTCTCCTCTTCCCCATCAGTGTCAGTATCCTCAGACTCATCCTGGGAGCAAGGCAGGGGTCAGAGATGACAAGAAGGGCATGGACCCATCACTGGAAAGCCTAGACCCCTGGAGTGGCAGGGACAGGAGGGTGACCTCCACAGCCCCCACTTAGGTAAAAAGAGGTCACGGGTAAGGATGGGATCAGGCCTCTAGCCACCTTGGAGGGGCAGGACAGAGGGCTAGGGTGCCTCACTCACCTCCTGCTCCGAATCCGTCCCGGACAGCTTCTTGTCTTTGCCTTTGCTTCCCATCCCACCATTCTTCCGGCTGCTGCCACCTGGCTTCCGGCCCCTTTGGGAAGGTACAGTCCATCTCCCTGCTCCTTCACCACCCCCAGCCATCTCCAACCCCTGTAGTGGCCTTGGCCTTCTACAGCTGGACACTTGGACCTAGCTGCTCACCTGCGGGCACCCTTGTCCCCGTCCATGTGGTTGTCTTCCCCATCCCCCTGCATGTCAGGCACGGATGCTACCAGGTCCTTTAAGAAGTCAAACTGCTGCTCCAGCTCAATGCACTGCTTCCTGAAAGAGGTGGGGAGGGCATGGCATTTGGCAGCACCCAGATGTCTGGGCTCTCAGCAGTGGGCAGCAAGAAGCTCTGGATGTCAGAAGAATGGAGCTTAGAAAACCTCCACCCTCTCTCTACCATCAGACCTCGCCTCTTTGCTATAACGCCCAACCCCTTCTCTCCAAGATCAAACCCACCAGCCTCTAAGGCCTTGCTGATCTCCCAGTCATCTCCCACCTGCAGCCTCCCGGCCCCGGGGCCCATCTAGGGCACAGCCTCTCTTTAGCGTGTGAACTTCTGGGCAGAGCCCCACAGGGCCCTTTCATCTCCACACCACTTACAAATGGGATGTGGTCATGGTCTTGGCGTTTCGGGACTGGGTCACCTGGCAGGCCTTCTTCAAAAGCGACTCCAGGAAGAGCTCCAGCGCCCGGGCTCAGGGCCGTCAAGGAGAACGCAGGAGTGGGATCCCAGCCCACACCCGGCAGCCCCGGGCTGCCTCCCTCCCCCACACCCCTCGACCCGGCCAGCCCCCGACAGGATACAG
The DNA here is from genome assembly GCF_014824575.4 of Sturnira hondurensis. Lineage (NCBI taxonomy): Eukaryota > Metazoa > Chordata > Mammalia > Chiroptera > Phyllostomidae > Sturnira > Sturnira hondurensis. Next base: position 2,298,728 of record NW_028080428.1, on the reverse strand, counting down.
ATGATGACAGGCACAGCCGCCGCCACCTTTCCAATCTCTTCGTCCGTCTGCATTATCTTCTTGATCCGCGCCTGGGGAGGACGCAGAGAGCTCGGACCCCGTCACCTCTATCCCAGAGAAGAGTGTTGGGGAAGCGAGGGGGTATCCCAGGAAAAAGGGGGCGGGGGGCACGGATGTGGGGGAGGGCCGAGAAAGGGGCGGGGCGTCCGGGCCCCCGAACACTGCGGTGCGCCCGCCCTCAAGCAGGGCCTGGGCTCGAGACTCCCGGGAGCCGGACCCTCTCCTCACGGCCCCGACCACGTGCTCACCGGCGGGAACCGCGCGTTGTACTTCTTCTTCTTGCTCGGCATCTCCGGGACTCTCGCCGCGCCGGGCCCAGCGCCGCCGCCAGCAGCCTCCCGGCCCCGGGGCCTGTTCGCCGCCTGCCGGCCGAGGTTCCCCCGGGTCCTGGTGCCGCCGGCTCCGCCCCCGCCGCTTCCCACGCGGTCCTAGCGCCGCCGGTGAGGACGCCGCTCACAGGGCCAGAGTGCCCTCCCTCGGAGCTTCCCAGGCGGTGCGCGTCAGCCCGTGACAGCACCGACACTCCTGCCGGTTCCCGGGGCCAGAAGAGCGAACGTTAGCCCCGCCCCCCGCGGACGCGCCCCTCCCCGGTTCCCCTGGCCCCGCCCCTGAGGTCAGCACTGCCCCACCGGCCCCGCCTCTTCCCTGGCGGGCCCCGCCCCGCAGCGCGGCTGCGGCGGCCCGGTGGTCCCGCCCCGTGCTGCGCTTGTCTATAAAGTTGTTGTTGCGGCGGCGGGGCGCTAAGATGGCGGCGGCGGCGGCGGCCGTGGCGGGGGTGGGGCGCGGCGGCGGTGGCGCGGAGCCCCGGCAGGAGCGGAGCCGGGCCCGGAGCTGGGCCGGTGCCGAGCGCAGCGAAGGCCGAAGGTGACGGCAGGGCGGCGGGAGGGAGCAGGGCCGGGCGGGGACCAAGCTCTGACCGTGGGAGTTAGTGGCGGGGGCGCGGCCCTCCCGTAGGCTCTAATAAGCCTGAGTTCGAACCCGAGCATCGCCCTCCAGGCCTCGGACCCGTCATTGCCTTCTCCGGGCCTCAGTGTCCTCATTTTTAAGTGGGCTGGATAACGCCCACCCGGGACGCCTGGCCCTGTAGGCCTGCCTCCGTGCTGCGCGAACGAGGGCTCCTTCGCCTCCCTGCATTAAATGCCAGCGTCTGAGATACCTGCCAGTCACTGGCGGGGCCAGGAAGGGTAGCCGGGCCAATTGCTCCCAAACCTGAATTAACATTTGGCCCCTATCGCTCACCATAGGTGTGACCTTGGGTAAGACCCTTCTCAGCGAGCTTCATTTTTCTGTAATTCAGAAAAGAAAGAGTAGTAATAACATTATTGTCTGCAGCACTATGAGTCAGGGACAGTTGTTATCCATTGTAAACATGAGGCAGCTGAGGCACGGGGACATTTACATTTGGCCTTGCCAAAAGCCACACAGTTTAGTTTTGTGCCTGGTACCCACTAGGGCCCAGCAAGCTGGAGATCTGCTATGAACCCTAATTCGGTTCCCTCATAGCAGGATAGAGCCAGGTGAGGAGCTGGAGGAGGAGGACTCTCCAGGCGGCCGGGAGGATGGCTTCACTGCTGAGCACCTGGCCGCGGAGGCCATGGCAGCTGACATGGACCCCTGGTTGGTGTTTGATGCACGCACCACACCTGCCTCGGAGCTGGATGCCTGGTTGGCCAAGTACCCACCTTCCCAAGTTACCCGCTATGGGGACCCCAACTCGCCCAACTCTGAGCCAGTGGGCTGGATTGCAGCCTATGGGCAGGGCTACATCCCCAACTCTGGCGACGTGCAGGGCCTGCAGGCAGCCTGGGAGGCGCTGCAGACCAGTGGGCGGCCCATCACACCAGCCACTCTGCGCCAGCTGGCCATCACCCACCATGTGCTCTCAGGCAAGTGGCTGATGCACCTGGCACCTGGCTTCAAGCTGGACCACGCCTGGGCTGGCATTGCTCGGGCTGTGGTCGAGGGCCGGCTTCAGGTGGCCAAGGTGAGCCCACGGGCCAAGGAGGGCGGGCGCCAGGTCATCTGCGTGTACACGGATGACTTCACGGACCGCTTGGGTGTGCTGGAGGCCGACGCCGCCATTCGTGGGGCAGGCATCAAGTGCCTGCTCACCTACAAGCCTGATGTCTACACCTACCTGGGCATCTACCGAGCCAACCGCTGGCACCTCTGCCCCACTCTCTATGAGAGCCGTTTCCAGCTAGGGGGCAATGCTCGTGGCTCCCGTGTGCTGGACCGTGCCAACAATGTGGAATTGACCTAGTAGGGCAGTCCGTGGAAGACCACCCTCTGGGCCCCCTGCTAGGGATGGATCCTCCCGTCTTACCCTGCCCTGTCTCAACGAGGCCAAGTCCCCCAGCTCTGAGGACTAGGTCACTCTGGAACTGCCTGCATCTTTGATCCCCTTGAACTTCTGCCCTGTTCAGGGCCGACTCAAGTCCCCATCATCTGGAGGCTCTGGCTCTCTGAGGGCTGGACCCTCAGCCTCTCTGCTGCTGCTCCCCTCTGGCATCCAGGAACTCAGTCTGGGCGCTGACACCCAGGAGGAGAACCTTCCTTGGCCACCCTCATCCTTGGGTACCCTCCCCCTCCTGTAGTCCTCCCCTTTCTTCCCTTTCTCCCTTAAAAGAGAGAAAACTCAGTGCTTCCAATCCCTCTCCTTAGAACCTTCATGGTCCAGGGCGCAGAGGCCCTGCAGGCCTGAGCATGTCATTTTTTTTTTGGATGGGGCAGTGATTTGTACCCACTCAGCCCCTGGCAAAGAAGGAGGATGCCAGGGCCACGGGCATGGGGTTTGCCTGTCCCTGTCCCTTCACAGCCTGCACCACCGTCCTGCCTTCCTTCACTGCCTTGTCATGTGCCTGCTCTTGGCATTTCAATAAAACCCAGCTTGGGTCTGTGTATTGAGTGTTTTTTAAAGTGCTGTGTTGGCGATTACCTGCTTTGGTTGCTGGAGAGAGGCAGGGCTAGGAGAGGCGGCCTCTCTGCCCTGACTGGGCCCTCCTAGCTGCCCCCAGTAAGAAGGTACACTTTGCTGCCAAGCCTGGGAACCTCCCTGGGTGCCTCTGCAAAGTCAGCCCTGCTTTCCCTTGTTCTGGAGAGCCCTAATTGGTTTCTTGGTGATTCCCCGTAAGTCCAGGGGCTTGGCCCAGCAAAGTCCAAGGGCCACTGCTAGCCCACACGGTGTATTTATTATGCCTGTTAGAGAAAGGTGCCCTCTGGTCCTGGCAGTTCTAGGTCAGAGCACGTGGTCTGGTGAACAGAGGAGTGATGGGCTGGATGTGCTTGTGCTGTGGACAGCCTGCACCAGAAGTGGCCCCGGAAACCCTCCTGTTTATCCTCCCCTTCACTTCCCTGAGCGTCACTGGACAATTTGCAAGGCACTTCCACACGCATTACTTAATTCTCACAACCCGTTTAAAGGAGATGTTGGCGCCCTTCTGTGGTCAAGGAAATTGAAGCCAAGAGGGGAAGGGAGCGCCCTCGGGGGCTCACAGTGAGCCAGGCCTCTGGAGCCAGGGCTTCACCCGGCTCCCTGCCTCCTCCGGCAGAATGAAGGCCCTCGCCTCATCCACAGTGAGCTCTTCAGAACCCACCAGGCATGTTCATTCACACGATCCTCTGGGCCATCCCACTTAGCTGAGGCTATTGTAGCCTTAGAGCCTGGCTCTGAACCCTCCCAACCCCCGGCCTTGGCCTTGGTTGGAGGCCAAGGTTGTCTGGCAGGAAGCCCCTTGGGATGCTGCTCTCGTGCGGGAGCTGACTCAGCCTCCAGCAGCCTCACCAAATTGGAATTTGGAGCAGGGGAGCGGAGATGCCACTGGCCTGACTGGGTGGAAGTGGATGAGTCATGCGATCCTGGCTTGGCCCCCTCCCCAGCTTCCTCCCCACCCTCAGTTCCCCCAGGTCTGAGTCCTCTGTCAGCCCAGCCCTGGGAAGTCCCCAGAGCTGGGTGGTCTCTTAATTGGAGTGTGGTGTCCCACCTATCTCCGACTGTCAGTACTTTGCACTTGACCACAGTGGGCCAGGGCTTATGAGGGTCCAGGCCAAGCCCTTGGGGTCCCAGGAAGATGCCCAGGTGGTGCCAACACCACCAGGTTCTCTTTCCATAACTGAGCAGCTCACATACTCATCCCTGCTCCATCCTCTTGGCCCGGCTTTAGCTCATTCCTCACGCTCCCAAACCATTGCAGCATGTCCCCTCTGCCCCGTTTCCCTTCCACTTCCTCCCCTGTCCCCCACCCAGCTCTCCTGCAGAGCTACCCTCCCTTACTCAAAGACCCTCTGCGGCTCCCCAGCCTGTAACATAGAGTCCACTCTCCCAAGCAAGCCATGACCCCCCCCAGCTGCCCCATCTTCCCCTCAAGAGCCCCTTTCTGCCCATGCTCACCCCACTGGAGCCAGCTGGCACTTCCTTCCCCCCCCCCGGCACACAGCCCTGAGCCTTGGGCTGTTCCTGCCGCCGGGACACCTGTCGTGCGGCAAGGACAGGGAGGCTGCATATGCTCTCACTTGGGTGATGTCTGTCACCCGCTGCCCCTAAGCCATGTGCCCAGAATGTGGGCTCAGTGGAGGCAGGCCCAGTGTCTAGATCTCAGCCTCATCCCCGGAGCCTAGCATGGTGGTCAGCTGGAGCAACCTCCCCATAATTTATTGAACGAATGAATGAGTGTGCAGCTCGAACCCAGTCCCTGCCAGTCCCACCCCATCTCTGCACTCTCTGCTTCCTCCTCATGTTCCAGAATCATGAGCTGCTTGTGGTTGTCTTGCACACTCTGGCCTTTCTCACTTTAGTGCCATCACTTCTGCTTGGTGTACCTGACTTTCTCCTGCTCTCCTGGCTGACTCCACTTCTCAGGCCCACCACCCACCCGCTCGTGTTTCTCAAAGGTGTCTCGTCCCCCATCCACCTGCATCCCAGGCTCTCGTAACACCCACCCACCTCTGTCTCTCGTCTGTGTCTGGAGCCCCTCAAGGACAGCGGCTGCGCTCTACCCCTCGGGGCGGCCTCAGTGTCCAGCACAGGCCCCGGGCCCAGCACACGTGCCAAATCAACGAAAGAGATCGAATGAAAGTTACTCGTGTCTCTGGCCCGTTTCTTCGTTCTGTCCTAACCTAAACCGGGCACTGGGCTGAGTGTTTATGTTTGTTATCTCATTGAAGCCTCACCCGGTTCTACTGTTATTGCCATTTTGCAGAAGAGAAGACTGAGGCCCGGAGAGGGTCAGTCGCCGGTTCAATTACACAGCAGAGCACTGACGCATCGTTGAGCCCCCACTGTGAGAAAGTGCCCGTGGGGGCTGCGAAGATAAATGAGACCCAGCAAGGATGGAGGATATGATCTGTACAGCACCGCTGGGTCCTCGGAACTGCCTGGGGGAGAGGCTGGGCCGAGACTTAAAACTCCCATCTACTGGTGGCAAAACTGAGGCCCAGAGGCTACAGTGACCACCTGGCCGGGCAGGAAGGACCTCCCAGGCCTACCGTGGGGTTGGCTCGCCGGTCAGACCACGGGCTCCCCAAGGCCCATCCCCTCAAGCTGACGACATTCTGCCCTGTTTATCTGGCCCCTTCCCACATGGGAGTAAGGAAGTGGCCCAGTGCAGGGTGGGCTAGGCTGGGCAACTCTGCACAAGCCCCTGTGCTCTGCTCCTTTCGACAAAACCACAGGAAGGATGACTGAGGTCAGAGAGGGGAGACGCCCCCACGCTCCATCTTCCCTCACATGCACTGTGAACCCCCCAAGCCCAGGGGGGAGGCTCACGAGGGGTTGGCCAGGAAATGGAGAGAACCTTTGTCTGACTCCCGACCCCAGCTGGGGTGCTGAATCAGGGAGAACAAGGAACAGCTGAATGAGGATAATGCTTCGGCCAAAGCTTTGGCAAGGTTTTGGGGATTTTCCCAGCAGGGCAATTTCGCCCCACTCCTGCCTGCTGGGAGGGGCCCTGGCGGAGGCCGAGGCTTGGATCACACAGCTGATTCATCCAAGGGGGAAACTCCCCACTTCTCCGCCACGCACCCCCCAGACACTGACGGACACGGAGGGGTAACCTGAGGGCACCTGCCTTGGAACCCATCAAACCCATTTTTCCTTGGTGACTGGCCTCCCAGCAGGGCATGAAAATGCCCCAGGCTGGACAGAGGGACAGAGTTGGAAAGGGTGGCAGGGCATAGGGGGCAGTTTCCCTGGGGACTGGAACCCGAGTGACGGCTGGACAAGGGACACTTCTGGCATCCTCCCCACAAGGGAGGGAGAGAAACATGAATGCGCCAGAGATGCAGTACATCGATCAGCTGCACACTTCTTGCACGCCGCCCACTGGGCACCTGGCTGGAAACCCAGGCATGTGCCTGACTGAGAATCGAACCAGTGACCTTCTCCTTCTCAAGCCAGCACTCAATCCACTGAGCCACACCAGCCAGAGCCCCCACACCCATGTTTTTAGATGAGAAAACTGAGGCTTAGATAGTAAGAGCAAACACAAACACAGACCTCTTCTGCACCTGGCACTACTCTAAGCAGTTTGTTCTCATTTTGGTCCTCACAGCCCTCTTATTACTGAGAAGGAAATCGAAGCAGAGTAACTTGGCCATGGTCAAGACTAGAAATCCTGCAGTGACCTCCAAAACTCCCAAGAGCACTTATACACATCCCTGTGGCAGGGAACTGCGTCCCCGGTCCCTGAGCAGCTCTGGCTCCTGGGAACCCTAGCAGACAGACATGCCACCCTCTGGGCCCTGGCTCCTCCCAGGCTAAAGGGAGAAAGCGGGCTCCTTGGGGTGGGAAGCAAATCGGCTGAACCTACAGAGGCCAGGAGAGGGCAGTGAAGCATTCCCGCCAAAATTCCCTCGCTAGGTCTCTGACTCCTTCCCAAACCCCGGTCCTTTCCTCCCAGAGTCCGAGCCTCCCTTTCCGGTCTGCCACTCCCCTCCCCGAAACCACACACAGGCATGCACACCCAGGCTCCAGGTGGATGCGTGAGCCCTGCAGGGACTTGCTGGGTGTCGGAGGGGAACTGAGGTTCCACGAAAGACGGCCAAGGGCCCCACTCAGGCAAACTCTGCCCCATCTGGCTCCCACTCACAGGCTTCATGACTCACCCCCTCGCCCCCCATGACTCAGTTTACACGGGTGCCTGGAGGCCCTCCCAGTGAGGGTGGGGTGGTTTACTGGCCCGGCCCAGCCCGTCAGCCTTTCATCCAGTATGAGTATTCCATCCCCTCCTGACCCAGAACAGGAGCTGGCACCCTGGAGTCTGGGGGTGGGGGAAAGCCTCAGGTCCGGGAGGTTAGGAAGAGTCCAAGAACCGAGGGACAGGCCCCGACTACTCTAGGCCCAGGCCTGCAGGGAACAGGAGCTGCTCCAAGAAACCTGAGGGCCAGGCTGAGTGGGCAGGGCCATCTGGGCACAGACAGAAGAGCCCTCCATGCCCTCCATTCAGAGGAAATGGTCTAAACAGCACAAAATGTAACAACAAGGAAATTCTCACCAACCCGTGTTTGCGTCTCACTGCGCCAGTCCCTTTGGGGTGCCACCTGCCCCTGCCCCTGGGCTCCCGCGACAACCCTGAATGCAGGCATGGTCATGATCACGCCCTTTTCACAAATGGGGAACTGAGACACAGAGCAGTTAAAGGGATGGGCCAGGTCGCACAGCTGGGACTGGCAACCAGGCCATCTAACTCAGACTTCCTGCTGCTGTCCCATGGCCTCTCGAGGGGTGCTGGCTGGAGCAGAGGTGAGAGGCCCAAGACCCCACCTGCCCCTCCCCTGGTGGACTGCCACTGAAACTCTGGTTTTAAGGATCACAGCGTGTAAACCACTCATCTGCAAGAAGGGGAAACTGAGGCTCCCAGAGAGAAAGGGACTGGCCTGAGATAGCGTGACAAATCAGAAATGCGCCGGGACTGGGGCCAGGCCTTATGCTCTCCCACTGGCCAGGGAGAGGAGGTAATGCAGGGAAGGAGGGGAGGTGGTAGCCCACCTCCTGTCCCTCTCTGGGGTCTCAGAGTCCTCACCTCCCTCAAAGGGACAGGACTGCCATGGTAGCAGGGTGGCAAGGAGCTCAAAGGACAGCACAGGGGCATGTGTGACTGCTCAGCTGGCATCCAGGGAATGGGAAGAGTGATAACCAGGCTCTAGAGGCATCAGCCCCCTCATTGTTCCCTGCCTTTGCCCAGCCCCCACCAAGTGGCTCCCTGGGACCCCCTCCTCCCCAGACTACAGCCTCATTAAACTGAGTGCAGACCAGTCCCTGTTCAAATGCCACTCAGCAGCTCCCTTGTCCCCAGCCCAAGTCAAGCTCCTCAGCCTGCCCTTCAAGGGCCCTGGCTGAGGCCTCACTCAGCCCACCCTTCAAGTTGAGGGTCTCAATTGTGTGCCCCTGGACCACAGGGACACTCAGGCCTCCCCTTCCCCTACCCCTGGCCTTCGTGCCCACAGATTCCAACTCCGGGACTGTCTCCCCAACCTCAAATGCTGCTGTGTCAGGAAGCCTGCTCCCTACCCCCATGCAGGTGGGACAGTCATTCTTTCCTGGAGGCTGCGAAGAGACTTGAGAGAGCTTTCTGGAGGGTGGAAATATTCTGTATCTTGATTGGAACCTGCTGACACGGGGTTATACAATAGTCAAACGCATGCCAGTACATTTAAAGGGTGTAAATTTTGCCCCGACTGATGTTGCTCTGTGGGTCGGGCTTCCTCCTGCAGACTGAAAGGTCACAGGTTCAATTCCCACTCAGGGAAGATACCTGGGTTGCAAGCCAGGTTCCCTGGTTGGGAGCATGAGAGACAATCAATGGATGTTTCTCTCACACATCAGTGTTTCTCTCCCTCTCTTTCTCCCTGCCTTCCCTCTCTCTAAAAAATAAGTAAATAAAATCTTTTTTACAATGTTTTAAATATTTTTATTTATTTATCTTTAGAGGGGAAGGGAAGGAGAGAGGGAGAGAAATATCAATGTATGGTTGCCTCGGGTGTGTCCCCTGCCAGGAACTGGCCTGCAACCCAGGCGTGTGCCCTGACTGGGAGTCGAACGGCAATCGTCTGGTTCACAGGCCCGTGCTCAATCCACTGAGCTATACCAGCCAGGGCAATAAAATATTTTTTTTAATAATAAATAAATAAAAATAAAAGGGGTGAATTTTACTGAATGTAAAATATACCTCAACAAAGTAATTGTGTTTTTTGTTTTGTGTTTTGTCTTGTTTTGTTTTTAATGGGGCAGATTGCCCTGGCTGGGCGGCTCAGTTGATTGGAGCATTGTCCTGTCCACCAAAAAGGTTGCGAGTTCAATTCCCGGTCAGGGCACATACCTAGGTTTCAGGTTCGATAAGTCAGGACACAGCCAGGAGGCAACCAATTGACGTCTCTCTCTGTCTCTCTCTCAACACACCCTCACGTAAGGCTTTAAATAATAATAAAAATAAATGAAACAGGGCAGATTTTCATGTAGTCAGTGGGAGAATTGCCAAGGTATAAGAAAACAGAAAAGCAAGGAACAAAACAGGATGTAGAGGAGGCCACCTTCTGGACAAAAAGGTACCGGAGACACTGGGTACAGCGGAAAGGGAGACTTTTCCCCCACGCCCTCCACGAGGTTCCACGCCCTCGCGTGGCTGCTGCACCATGAGGCATGGAAATGGGTTAGAGTTGAAAAAGAAATGCAATGACATATGTAAAAACATAAGGCAAAGTAAAAAATAAAAATCAGGTTTTAAAATAAATTCTTCTCTTCCGCACTATATAGGTAATTTCCTTGAAATGCAAAATCTCTAAAAATTATTCTAAGCAGGTTAAAAAATAAAGTAATAGCCTTAGATGGTGTGGCTCAGCAGACTGGGTGCTGGCTTGTGAACTAAAGGGTCACCAGTTCGATTCCCAGTCAGGGCACATGCCCGGGTTGCAGGCCAGGTTCGCAGAAGGGAGTGCGAGAGAGGCAACCACACATTGATATTTCTCTTCCTCTCTTTCTCCCTCCCTTCCCCACTCTCTACAAAAATAATAAATAAAATATTTTTTAAAAAAGAAAGTAATGCCCTGCGTGGTGCTCTGGGACTGTAAAATAGGGACTGGTGGAAGGCCTCCGAGGAAAGGAGGGGAAAGTGAAACCAGCAGCATGAAGAGGTGGCCAGCTGAGGCAGCGGGGAAGGACAGCCTGGTCAGGGGGACAGCCAGTGCACAGGCGAGAAGCTCAGTCCAGCAGGGCGTCTGGAGCAGAGAGAGTAACTGGGTGCCGGTGTGGGAGGACGCTGGGCAGGCGGCCCCAGGCTGGAAGGGCCTGGAAGGGCCTAGAATGCCGAGTTAAAAATTTTCGGCCTCGGTCTCTGAGAGTCAGAACTAACAAGGCGGTGAGAATCTTGGGCTCTGTGTGGCTTTTAGCAAGTTGCTTAGTTTCTCTGTGTCTTCATTCTTTAATCTGTAAAATGGGTATACTATTATTATCTGTCTCTGCAGGTTGTTGCGAGGATTAACACATCGCTTTGAACCACGTCGGCTCCATCAGAGCTCAATGAATGTGAGCCGCTAGTGTTACCCTCAAGTCTCACTGAGCCCCCAACCAACTGCAGCCTCAAAGAAAATGGGGTGTGTGGAGCATCCCCGCCCCACCCCGTCCTAGGCTTTAGGCCCTCCTGGGTCTCCGCGCCAAAGGTGCCGGCGCATGGAAGGGTCCAAGTTTGAGGGTGAAATGCTCAGGATTTTAAAAGTTTCCTCTGTGAATAATGTCAGGGTTTGATTTTATTATTTTATTTGATTGATTGATTTTAGAGAGAGGAAGGGAGAGAAGCATCGATGTGTTGTTGCATTTGTCTATGTGTTCATCGAGTGATTCTTGTACGTGTCCTGACCGAGGGTCAATCCTGTGTCAGACGACACTCCAACCAGCGGAGCTACCCTGCCAGGGCAACGCTGTCAGCGTTTTGAATACCCCTCAGGATGCTGGGCGAACCATGAGAGGAGAGAGCAGGGCTGGAGGCTGTGGAGAGCACCCTGAAGGGAAAGGATAGGGCCAGAACTGAGTAAGAAGAGTGTTTGTTGAAGTGGACTGAAATGTCACCTCCAGATGTGGGGCGACCAAAAGAGATCTTGCCCACTGCCGGTGGGGTGGGAACCAGCACAACCCCTCTGAGGAACTGCTGGAGAGAATGAAAGGCAAACGTGTACCCCATGGGCCAGCAGTCCCACCTCTGGGCACGGCCAAGAGAAACGAGGGCAGTTGGCTGCCTAAGGACAGACCAGGAATGCTCACAGCAGCCTTGTCCATTACAGCCCCAAACCGAAGGAGCCCCCCCACTGATCGCCAGCAGGGGAACAGCGGGAGCGACGGCGGCCTGTTCATGCAGTGGACTGGTACACGGGACAGCAGAGAAAACTGAGGGACAGCTTTGCCCAGTGATGTAGATGAATCCGGCAGACAGGGCGAGTAAAAGAAGCGGAACCCAACAGAACACACATGGTATGATTCCATTTCTGTGAGGTTCGAGAACAGGCAAAACCAATCTGGGACGATGGAAGTCAGAGTAGCGGTTACCTGTGGGGGAAGCGGGGAGGCAGGAGGAGACTCTGAGCTCCTGGAAACACCCTGCATCGTGACCAGGGAGGTAACCACGTGGGTTTACACACATATACAAAGTCACTGAGCTGGACATGCTGGACGAGGGCACTTTACTATATGTATGATATATTTTTAAAGATTTTATTTGTTTGTTTTAGAGAGGGGGGAGGGAGGGAGAAAGAAGGAGAGAAACATCAATGTGTAGTTCCTTCTCACACACTCCCTACTGGGGACCTGGCCCTCAACTCAGGCATGTGCCCCGCCTGGGAATCGAACCAGTGACTCCTTCCTTCACAGGCCAGCACTCAATCCACTGAGCCACACCAACCAGGGCTATGTATGATATTTTTAATCGATTGATTTAGAGAGAGAGGAAGGGGAAGAGAGAGAGAGAGAAACATCAATTTGTTCCACTTATTTATGCATCCATTGGTTGATTCTTATATGTGCCCTGACTGGGGATTGAACCTACAACCTTGACATATTGGGATGATGCTCTAACCAACTGAGCTACCTGGCCAGGGCTACCACACAGGGCTATCTGTATGTTAAACTTCAATTTAGTCAGCAACCTAAATATAAAAACCAAAATTATGCAATCAATAGAAGAAAAAATAAGGGTAAATGTTCAAATATCTGATAAGGGTTTGGAAGCCAGAATATATTTTAAAAACTCAAAAGATTCAACAACAACAACAAAATCAAACAATCCAATTAAAAATGGACAAAGGACTAGAATAGACACTTGTCCAAAAAATACATACAAATGCCCAACAAGCACATGAAAGGTGTTTGTTGCTCACTAAGGAACATGACTGGTCTAAGGAAATGCAGATCAGAAACAATGAGATACCACTTCACACCCTCTAGGACGCCTTTCATTTTGAACATGGAAAATAATAAGTGTCGGCATGAATGTGGAGAGATCAGAAGCTTCATGCAGACTGGTAGAAACAACCGCTTGGTAAACCAGTCTGCCAGTTCCTCACAAGGTTAAACAGAGTTTCCAGATGACCCAAGGTAAACGGGCACATACAGCCACACAAAAACTCGGGCGGGAATGCCCGTGGAGCATTATTCATAATGGCCAAATGTCCATCAACGTATGAATAAATTAGGCAGGTGGGGATGGCTGGGGTGGGGGGAAACAGGGGGAAAGGCAGAAACTGTACTTGAACAATGATAAAATAAAAAATAAATAAATAAACTTATGAATAAATGAATTGTAGTTTTGCCATACAATAGAATATTATTCAGCCATAAAAAGGATATGATACCAGTTACGATATGGAGGAAGCTGGAAAGCACAGGTTCAGTGAAGGAAACCAGACGCAAGAGGTCACATCCTGCAGGGTCCCACTGGTGTGCAGTGTCCAGACCAGGCAAAGCGGCAGAGACAGAAAGCAGACCCGCGGCCACCAGGGGGTGGGGAGGAGGAGGGAGTCGGGAGTGATTAATTAAAGGGTATGGGGTGTTTTCCTGGGACGATGAAAAAGGTTTTGAGACTGCATAGAAGTCGTGATTGCATCACACTGTGAATGCACGGAAGTCCATTGAAGTGAGTGCTTTAAAACTGTTAATTGCATGTTAGGTGGCTTGCCCTACAATTTTAAAAATAAATAAAGTTTAATTTAAAAGTGAATGGAAACTGAAAAACAAACATCACCTCCAAGGCCCTGGGGGCACTGACAGAACCTGCTGGGTGCAAACCACACTTCTCGGTGGCCTCCTTTCTCCCCACTGCAGCCCCAAGAGGCAGGGCTTCTCCAGGAAAGCGACTGAGCCCGGCTCACACGCTGCCGAGAGACAGCGCCCCATTCCTCAGACCTCCCGGCACCCAAACTGCCCCATCAGTGCCCCAGGGGTTCTCGCCTGGCCCGGAGCTGGTGAGGTCAGGAGCCAGGAACGGTTTATGCAGCCTCGAGGCGAGAGTTAGTGACTGAGGGGCTTGGAATGTGCTGCTTCTGAAAGACCTTCTTGTGGCTCCACTGACGGTTAGAGCAGGAAGGGACTTTCAGAGGCATGTAATCACACACGCACACACACACTTGAGACCTGAGCCCCTGCTCACTCACCGCCCCCAGGCTGTTTGGGGAGCAGGCAGGGTGTTGTTTCTGGAGCAGGCAGATGGACATAGTCAAGGCTGACCTGACTCAGACCTTGCATGTGCCACTACCTGGCCCCGGGTCACCCTGTCCAGCTTGTACTTAGCCAAGGAGTCCAGATACCAGTCCGGGTGTGTGTGCGAGTGTGCAGTATGAGCGCCTTTACCATAGGATCAGACCCCCAAGGGCTGTCAGACCTGGGGCTTTGTATTAACGTGTGTGTGTTTATTTTGGATATTTGTCAAAAGCTGTGCTAAACGTGGGATATTATGTTATTTCTAGTCTCCAGCAATTCTGTGACGTAATTACCACTATGTCTCCATTTTACAGATGAGTAGAGTCTTTGAGAGATTGTCTGTCTCATCAAGGTCATATAGTGGGTGGGGAGCAGAATTCAAACGCAGAACCCAGAGTTATCTGATTCCAACATGGGTGCGTTTTTCCATGGGTCAAACTGCCTCAAAAAATCTCTTTCTCTCTCTCACATACACCCCAATACTGCTCACTGTAAACTGCTGTTGGTTTCTTTTTAGAGAGAAATGGGCATTGAGGACAATGGGCATTGTCCTCAATGCTGCAAGGCGGCAGCACCAGACTGGTAATCACCTTCTGAGTGCTTGGCGACTTATATATTACAGAGCACGTTCACATCTGTGATCTCATCTGATCCCACCGCAGCCCCATGAGGTCAGCAGGAGGCTCAATTATTCCCACAGGGACTGGCACTCAGAGGGAAGGTCACCACCCAGGGTCACAGAGACAGAAAACGATACCTCTGGGACTGGAAGCCCAGGGCCAAGCTGGCTTTCTGGTTCCAAATCCTGTGTGTACCCACAGTCCCCTCCCTGGCCCCTCTCCCCAAGGAAGGCAACCTAGGCTCTCATCTCTCTGAAATCCTACTCCCCTGAGGACAAAACTAGAGCTGAGGTACCAGAGGAAAGTGGGAGAGCCCAACTCTCTCTCTGAAGCCGTGTGACATTGGAAGCTCAAGTTTCCTCAGTAGAATGAGTGGGAGGAAGCTGAGAAGAAACCTTGGGGTGGTCCCCTCAGCCCTGACATTCTGCAGATGTGAAAAGGTGTCTGGGCTTGGAGCTGCCCCAGTTCTGATCTGGCAGCCTGCTTCAGCCATTCTCTCAGTGATCTTAGGCACTTCATTTCAACACTTCCAAGCCTCAGTTTTCCCATCTGTAGAATGGGATGATGATTTTACCTTCCAGGTAAAATCTACCTTCCAGGGTTGGTGGCCCTTGGTTATTGACATTTGACCCTGGCCTCACAGTCACACAGACCTTTGACATAATCTTCAAGCAAGGCTGATGACCCCACAGCCCTGGAAGAGCACAGACGATATTTAGAGAAGATGTATTTCAGGCCATGGGACACCTGTGTCTCACTGCAGGCTCTCGCTGCTTAGAGGGGCTCTGAATTAGAACTTGTTAAAGGTCCTGAAATTATCCTGTGAGTAGCACAATTATTTTGCACTGGACTTGTAGGTAATTGAAAACATTAACTTGTTCACTGTAAGCATTTAAAATATATAAGGGTTTTTGTAACTCTGGTTTGTCACTTACTTTTTATTATACTCGAATCTTAAAACAATACCGGTGGAAGGGCTCCATGTCACGACGTGCAGCCTTGGATGGTAGTAGTACGTTCCTGGCATCAAATAAGCACCCAGTTAATAATAATAATAATAATAATAATATCATCAATCACATTTATAATGCACTTTACAGTTTTCAAACCCTTTCACATTCTTTATTCCAACTCCTATGCGCAGTAGGGTAGCTATATGAGTATTTTGTCCCATTTTACAAATAAAGAACCTGAAGCCGGACCAAGCCGTGAGAAGGCTGCGGGCGCAAGTCCGGGAGTGGGGCGGGTCTCGGACTGTGCAGGTTGGCTGAGCGGGGCGGGGCCGGCTCCCAGCCGCTCTCTTGTGCGTGTAATCCGCCGGGGAATCCTCTGTTTCACCTGGGCGCGGCGAGGAAATTGCACCATGTATGGGCAGCTACGTCAGAGGGGGCGGACCCGCCGCTGGGGCTGGGGGACGCCAAAGCCTCCAAGTTCCCAGCGAAAAGACAGCTGCGGGACCTTAGGAGGCGTTGAACTGTTCGGCGCGGACTGGCAAAAGGTGGCGCGTCGAGAGAGGCGGAGCCCGTAGGAGACCCGCGCCGCTGCGCCACGGCCCCACCCCCTAGTTGAAGTGGTTCAGCCCTAGAACTTTTCATTCATAAAAAGAAAAGACTACGCGAGGAGCGGGTGAGTCAGAACCCAAGCCGCCGACGCTGACCCCACAGAGCAGCCAGCCCAGGGCATGTTCCGAGACTTCGGGGAACCCGGACCCAGCTCCGGGGGCAGCGGTGCGTACGGCGGCCCGGGGCAGCCCCCGGCGACAGGCCAGCAGGTGAGAAGGAGCGGACGCCTGGGGTCCCCGGGGGAAATTGCTCCTGGGACGCTGCGGTCAGCACCGACCGGCGCTGGGACTGGGGCCGGGAGCAGGAGTAGGAACCTGGTATAGGTGCCGTGGCCGCGGGTCCTGCCCACTGTCCGCGGTCCGGGGACACCTCCCCCCCAGCCAGGAAAACACGCGCGAGGGTAGGTGTAACAAAAATCTGTGAACGTCCCCTCTCTCGCTCGTGCCTTTTTCCCTCCCTGTCTGCTATCTGTCCCTCCGTCTTTCTTTCTTCTTGTCCTTAACGTCTTTATTTCCTCCTGTCCAGCGCTAATTTCTTTGTCCATCAGTGTTAGAACGGGGCCCGGGCACCTGCGTTAGTTAATACTAACCCTGACAGGGTCACAGGGTCTGATTCATCTCCGAATAAATTACGGGGATGGGATTCGGGATCTGAACTGCGACCCAGGCGTCCAACACAGGAAGGAGGCTAGATCCAATCCGCAGGCTAGCCCCAACAGACCGGGAATCCTCGGCACTGTCTGTGGTCGTCTGTGTATCCGTCCATTTGTCTGTCCTTATCTACCCCATCGCCAAGTCCTTATCCCCTTCTCCACGCAGCGGAATCTGGTGGGCTTCCAAGACTGGGTCTTGACCCCTTCCTTTACAGGTTGGGGCCAATCAAAACGGAAGGTGCGGGAAAATGCGCGGGGTTAGACAGCGGGGGACTCTCGCTCCCCCGACTCTTGGCGCCCGCTGGCGGTTGGGGGGACCCCGGAGGTTGCAGGTGCCCATTTCCTGTCGAGGGGCCAGGAGCACGTGTCGCTAGGGGAGGGAAGGAGCGGCGTCCGTTCCGCCGAGTCACGGCGGCCGAGTCACGGCGTCTGACTCACTCGGGGTGCCCCTCCCTTCCTGGCCCGGAGCGGCCCGGGCCTGGACAACCTCGGGAGCAGAAGATACCGCCGGCGGTGCCTCGAGCCCGGAACTCGGGTCACTGGGCCACTGGGCCCCCGGGGCTGGGCCAGGGACACCGCTGTACGGACTTGCCTGGACTTGAACCGCCTTTTCCCGGAGGACTGGGCACACACACCCAGAGCCCAGCCCCAGGGCTAGAACCCAGTTCTCCGGGAACACTGAATCCCCATCTCAATATCCTTTCTGGCTGAAAGAGAATAGCGGCAGGTAAAACCTGAAGCTCTAGCTGTATAACCAGGCGTCCTGCTGGGCGGGTTTCTCCTCGTTTGCCGTATTCACAGAATCTCAGACCCCATTGATTTGAAAACCCACCATTATTTTGTGCCACTAAATTGTTTAAAGTTGCCAATTATCATCGCTTCTTGGCCTTTCGGCCAAGATCAAGTGTAGAGATCTGCTCTTTTCAGTTTAACATCTGATACATCCTCTGAGGACCACACATTAAATGGATTTTTGGAGCAGGAGATGGAATGGGGCTCACTCCGCCCACGCTGCTCACTGACCTAGCGTGGCAGTACCTCCAGGGAAGGCACTCCCCGCCAGGGCCCCTCCCCCAAAATAGGCCAATTGAACAGATTTCAGAGCTACTAAAGGGTACTTCTTAGCATCGATGAAATGCCATAATCCTCATCTATGACAATATTAAAAACAAGGAAACTGAGGCACATTGAGGTTAAATAGTGTTGCCAAAGTCACAGACAATAAGTAGTCCAAGCTAAGATTAGAACTGGAACAGCCGGAACCCAGAGCCCTGACTCTTGTCCTCCACAGCCCTCACCAGGCCCTGTCACATACATTCTCTCACCTGGTTCCCACAGCCATCCTTGGTGTTGGGAGCTCTGACCATCCTCTGTGCGAAGGGGACCCAGGCGGGTGCAGGCGTGGGAAAGAGCCGAGGAGCCTGGGACCAAGTCCCACTGCCCACTTACTGGCTGTATGTCTGAGGACAACCATTTTCCTGTCTGAAAATGAAGATACTGTTGTGCAAATTATGAGTCAATATTTGTAAAGTGGTTGGGACAGTGCCTGGAATTCATATTTTATAAGTGTTAGCTCTGATGGGGAAATGAGGTACAGAGAGGTTATGTGACCTGCCTAAAGTCACACAGCTCAGGAATGGGGTTTGTTACTCTGTCTCTCTAACTGCCAAGCTGTGCTCTTGCTCTTTCTGGTGTCTCAGTGTCTGTCTTGAGGGTGGACAGCAGTGTGGCTTCTGTCCACTGGAAGCCCCTCAATTAACACAGACTACACCCCTGATCTTCCATTTCTTATCCCTCAGAAGTTTCACCTTGTGCCAAGCATCAGCGCACTGAGTAACAGCCAGGAGCCACAGTGGATGGTTCAGCCTCACTTCCTGGGACCTAGTAGCTACCCAAGACCTCTGGCCTATCCCCAGTACAGCCACCCACAGCCCCGGCCAGGAGTCATTCGGGCCCTGGGGCCACCTCCAGGCGTGCGTCGCCGGCCCTGTGAACAGGTAAGGGGCAGAAGCCTTGCATGGTTCTGATGCCCACAGGGGTACAGAGGTGCAGAGGGTAGCTCTTGCCCCAAAGAACACTGGCTTAGAAGGAGGGAGGAGGTAGCACCACTAGTGACTACTGGCCAAGGTGGAAAGTGAGAGGAGCCTCTAGGAAGACCCAGAGGACAAAGAGGTCACTTCTAGATCAGGGAATGCTTCCTGGAGGTGGAGGCATATAAGTCTAGAAAGACGGGGAGGATTTGCATAGATAGAATTGAAGGAAAGGACATTTCAGGTAGAGGGGGTGGCACAGCAAGAATGGAGGTGGAGCCCTGGTCAGGTAGCTCAATTGGTCAGAGCATCTACCCAGTATGCCAAGGTTGTGGGTTCAATCCCCAGCCACAACACATACAAGAAGCAACCCAAGAATGCATAAATAAGTGGAACAACAAATCAATGTTTCTCTCTCTCTCCTTTCTTTCTCTAAAATCAATTTAAAAAAATTTTTAAAGAATGTCAGTGGAGGTGAGAACATGTAAGGGACCCACGGAAAGGCACGTGGACAGCAGAGGGCACCCACCTGCAGACGTGAATGAGAGGGTGGGCTTATGCTATGGCTGTGTAGCTGGGAAAGAACAGAAAGCAGGTTCCCTTTAGCTGCTCTCTGAGTCCCAGTTTCCCTATCTCACTTAAAACCTCACAAACACCCTCTGGGGAATATACTCTGGTTTCCCCATATCACAACCAAGGAAATGAAGGCCCACAGAGGTAAAGTCACTTACTTGCCCAAGATCACACAAGTGCTGAGTAATGAGACAGGTCTGCCCAATTCTAAAGTTAGGTTCTAACCAGCAAGCCACACTGCCTCGTTCAGAGCTAAGAGAAGGCTTGAAGAAGAGAGCTGGGAACTTTTGCCTCCCCAACCAGGGTTCCTACCCCCACACACATTGCTAATAATGTCCTTTCCAGAATAAATAAGAGATGGTCTTTAAGGGAGGGGCACCTCTTTCCTCTCCCAAGAGCATTTAAAAAATATATTTCATCTTTTATTTTTAGAGAGAGGGGAAGGGAGGGAGAAAGAGAGGGAGATAAACATTGATGTATGAGAGACACATCCACTGGCCCATAACTCAGGCATGTGCCCTGACGGGGAATCGAACCCCAACCTTTAGCTACTCAATCCACTGAGCTACACCAGCAAGGGCAACCCTGGAGCCATGTGAGTATGTGAGATGGCAGTGGGTGAGGTTTGCACTTTAAACAGGTTGCTCTAACAACTGGGTAGAGGATGGGGAGGGATGTTGGGATCCTGGAAAAGATATGCTATTGCCTGAGAAAGGTGTGCCAGGGGAGGCTTTCCTGGCTGGCCTTTGTGACCACCTGGAAGAGGACTATGGTGTGAGCCCCAGAGGCAGGCCTTGGCCTTTCTTCCTGAGCCCTGTCCTCAGGGTGCTTTGGTCCTTGGTCCTCTCAGACTGGGGCTGTGAGCTGTGAGCGGGAGTCCTTCGTGGGGCAGATGGTCTCCGTAAGTTGGCCTTTCATTCAATGTTGAATAGAGTGAGTGGATTTTAACTTCTGCTCTAGGACCAAAACAAGTTATTCATCTTCCCTGGGCTTCAGTTCCTTACATGGAAAGTCATGTTAAGAATCCAAGAAAAGCACTCTGGCCTGTGTGCTCACCTGGCTGAGTGTTGCCAGGCAAGCAAAAAGGTCGCTCTCTTGGTCAGGGCACATGGCCAGTTCCCGGCAGGGGACGCATGAGAGGCAACCATACATTGATGTTTCTCTCCCTCTCCTTCCCTTCCCCTCTAAAGATAAATAAATAAAATCTTTCTTTTAATTTAATTTATTTATCTTTAGAGGGGAAGGGAAGGAGAAAGAGAGAGAAATATCAATGTATGGTTGCCTCTCATGTGTCCCCTGCCGGGAACTGGCCTGCAACCCAGGCATGTGCCCTGACTGGGAATCGAACCGTGATCCTCTGGTTCGCAAGCCCTTGCTCAATCCACTGAGCCACACCAGCCAGACAATAAAATCTTAAAAAAAAAAAAAGAATAAAGTTCAGGAAAAGAATCTAAGAAAAGCACTTTGCTGGCACACAGTACATTTCCAATAAATTATTTAGCAGCAGTCAGCCCTCCTAGTGCTTACAGCCCCTGGGGAAAAGGAGACTTGGCCATAAAGAGATTGAAAAAAATAAGGGTCTCTAGAAAAAGAGTGGCCGGCTCCCAAAGGCTCCAAGGAGGAAAGGCTATGGGCACTTCTGGCAGGGGACTGAAAGAAGACTTCCTGCAGGCGGAGACATCTTAGTTGAGTCCTAGGAGATGAAGAGGGTTAAGGTTTGTACCTCCTGAGAGGGGAACCGTAGTGGGCGGGTGCGAGGAAGAAATCTGATTAGTGAGTTTGCTGAAGTGAGTTCTGGGGACACGTCGGTACATGGTGGTCCTGAAAGTGCAGGAGGAGGGTGCCCCTTCCTTGCCAAGCCCTCCACCAGGGTCCTACCACTGGGCAACCGCACTATGGGAGTGCTCAGCAGCTTGTAGCCCAGGATACACCTCACTGGTCCCTCTATCCCCCCCAGGTCAGCCCAGAGGAGGAGGAGCGCCGTCGAGTGAGGCGCGAGCGGAACAAGCTGGCCGCAGCCAAGTGCAGGAACCGGAGGAAGGAACTGACCGACTTCCTGCAAGCGGTGAGCACTGGTCGGTGCGGAGGGTGCCTGTGGGGCCCCAGGGGACACTGGAGAGGCAGTCCTTTGGAAGAAGGACGAGGAAAAAGTACTTGGATCAACAGCCGACTGGAGCTAAAGCTTCCACCGACAATCTCCTAAAATGCTCAGGGTCTTGATTGGAGTCCTGCACATTTTTCTCCCAGGGCCTCATGGGAATTGTAGTCCAGACTTGCTGGAGACTCCCCCACTCACCCTACTTCCAACCGCCCAATCACCACCACCATTTGGAAGCTATGCGGTATTCCAACCTCAGCTTCTTGATTCCTGACCTTCTCCCTACAGGAGACTGACAAACTGGAGGAGGAGAAATCAGGGCTGCAGCGAGAGATTGAGGAGCTGCAGAAGCAGAAGGAGCGGCTGGAGCTGGTGCTCGAAGCCCACCGCCCCATCTGCAAAATCCCAGGAGCCAAGGAGAGTGACACTGGCAGCACAGGCGGTATTAGCAGCGCACCAGCCCCTGTTCCTTGTATCTCCCTTTCCCCGGGGCCTGTGCTTGAACCTGAAGCATTGCACACTCCTACACTCGTGACCACACCCTCTCTGACTCCTTTCACTCCCAGTCTGGTCTTCACCTACCCCAGCACCCCTGAGCCCTGTTCCTCAGCCCATCGCAAAAGCAGCAGCAGCAGTGGGGACCCGTCCTCTGACCCCCTCGGCTCCCCTACCCTCCTGGCATTATGAGGCATACTGGTCCCTCTCCCTGTGGGTGCCACCCAGCCTGTATCTCCTCAGTAGCTCTTCCATTGGTCCAGCTGGCCTGGGCCATATTCCATGCTCAACCCCTGCCGGTTCTTCTCCACCCTACCAGATGAGACTGAGCCTATTTTGCTTCCTGGTGGAGCCAGCTTGGGGCCACCAGAGCTGCCCACTCTAGAGGCATTTCTCTAGAGCAGGCCTCTCTTAGCACAATTTCCTCTAAATCAGAGACAAAATATTTCCCATTTGTGCAAGAAAACTCTAGGCAGCCCCAAATGACTTTGTAGATCCCTACAGGTTTTCTGGAGCCCTAACCCCCTCCAGACCTCCTCTAAGTCTTCATCACCTTCTTCCTGTGATCCACCCAACTCTACCCCTTGACAGGAGATATACCAGCCTAGAACACTAACTCACCCAGCCCCACTGCCAGCAGCACCAGGTGACTGAACTAGGGCATTCTGTCGGCCCCTCCAGAAATGGCACAGCTGGAGAAGGTGCCAGAGACTTCTGTGATGAGCTGAGCTGCAGCCCAGGCTCTGAGAAGACTTTAGCTCCAGGGTAACTAAGCCTCCACCACAAAGGCAGCTGCTATTTATTTTCCTAAAGAGAGTATTTTTATACAAATCTGCCAAAATGAAATAAAAGGCTTGAAGCTCCAGCCTCATTACGTTGGCTCCAGAGGCTAAAGGGAAAACATTTGAATCCAGAAGTCCTGAGTTCAAGACTCAGCTCCACAGACTCACTGCATGACCTTGGACAAATTACTTGATATTCCTGGGCCTCCCTGGCTTATCTAACAAATGAAGCTACATCTGCTCTGCCTTGTCGCCAGGATTGAGAGGAAGAATGTTGTGCGATGCCAGCCAAGAGGATTATCCTCCTCCTCCTGATGGGACCCACCTTGCTCCTGCATGTACCACAGGAGGGCGCTGTTATCACTGTTGGGCCCCTTACAGCCTAAGAGGAGGTAGCTGAGTGGCTTCTAGGCCCCCAACACCTGCTTCCTGCCCCATTGTCTTGGACAGGAAGGAGCAGGGAAGGGAGCTGGAGCCACTTCAGGGGCCGGATCACGGCCTGTACCGGTGCCTGCTAGCAGGGCCGGGTGGGGGTGGGGGTTGTAGCCAGCGGCTTTCCACGGTCCCATATCCCTCCCCAGGCTTGAGGTAATTGGGAAGGATCAGACACCTTAGTTGGGTAGCCCCTTCAGAGGGGAATGATACCCCGTCTCAATGTCCCCGCCCTTGTCCTAACCCCAGCGAGTGCCAAACAGACGCTGCCCATGGGGGTCTGCTTCCGTCCCAGTTTATTAGCCGCCACCCAGCCCCCTGCCAGTCCCTCTGCTCCAGCTTCCAGTTCCCTCTTGCCCGCCAGCGAAAGCAAGGGGCCCTCCTCATTGCCAGGGTGTCTAAGTCCATGCCAGCGGCCCCTCGTGCGCAGCCGGGCGGCTTCCAAGTCCCGAGGTACACCGCAACCGCGGCGCTTGGGAGACCATCCGGGCGGGCGTTGGTGCGAAGGAAGCTGCGCCCTCAGTCATCTGGGGAGCAAGCCAGGGGCAACTGATCAGGACTACCCACGCTGCCAGTGCTGGAGCTTCCATCGCCCAGGTCACGGGGCCCGCAGGGGGGCAAGGTGAGCTCCGGGGTCGGCCCGGTGCCTGAGCCCCCCACGCCACCGGGACTGCTTCGGGGGCCCCACTCCTCACCCAGCGCCAGGCAGAGCTCTTTAAGCGCTAGGTTCTCCCGCAGCAGCTCTTCCTGGCGGCCCTCCAGCTCGGCCAGCTTCTGCCAACAACCGCCCAGGTCCTCACGCACAGCCCGGGATGCCTGGGTCCCGAAGAGCTGCCACTGGCGCGCAGCGCGCCGCCCGCGCTGGCGCTCCGAGTCCAGGAAGCAGCAGAGGTCGCGCAGCTCCCGATTCTCGGCCTGTAGGCGTCGGTTGAGCTGCTTGAGCTCGCGGATTTCGCCTAGGTGACCCTGCAACTGTCGATTCACCTCCTGCATGAGGCGGCCGCGCTGCACCAGAGCCGCCAGGCGCGCCGCCTCCTCCCGTCGCAGGCGCCGCACCAGCTCCTCCTTGCCCAGCGCCGCCATCTCCTCATCCGTCAGCTCCTCCAGGCCGCCTGCCTCGGCCTCCATGACTGCTCAGGTCTCTGGAGCATCGCCTGCCCGCTGCCGCGGTCCAGGTGCCCCACGTCGAGCCCGGCGCGGCTCAGAACCCGGCTCCACCCGCGGCAGGCTGTGGCCGGCTAGCGTAGGCTGCAGCAGGAGCTCAGGGATGGGCACGAGGCAGGGCGCGCGCCGGGGCGGGGCCACATGACGTTAATGAAGGAAAGCCAATCCGGGGAAGCCTCTACGGAAATGGGCGGGGCCTTAGCATGGTGGGAGCAGATTCCCCACCCACTCCCTACTGAGCGTCCCTGACCCTTGGGGTTAGTGGGTACCTGCTCCAGTGCCTGTCACCCCGAAACCAGGAGCCTCGTACCTCCCAATCCTCAAGTTCGAGCCTAGGTCTCTCAGCTCCTTCTCAGAACCAAGACTCAGGTGTCTGCCCAGGAACTCTCCCACTCACCACCCTCCACCCCGGACAGAACTCAGACCTATCACCTTAACATCCTTCCTAGTTTAGCTCCATCTCGAGAAGGACTCGGCTCACTGAGCTTCGCTCCCAAAGCCAAAAGTCCTGGCTCATCATCAGCCTGCCCTCTCTTTCACGGGGCGTTTTCAGCCTGGGGCGGGGGGCAGGGGGACATACAAGGGATTCCTTTGTTCAATAAGGCTTTATTGTGTGTAAGATCCATGCAGAAATAAACTTGATCGAGATTCTTATTCTGTCCTCAAAGAAGTGTAGTACTTCCCTGACTACATCTTCCCTAATGTAGTCAGGGAAGACAAGGTGAGTTAAACAAGAAGCAAATGGAAGAGGGACAGACTGGGTCTGAGGGAACCCCCCCCCCAAAAAGCTTTTCTTAGATGTCTGAAGGTCCCTGAAAATGCATAGGGCTTTGTCAAGCAATGAGACAACCAGTGCAGGGAGAGGAAATAGCATGATGAATGACGCTGGGGCCTGAACAAACAGTGAGAGTAGCTTGATTTCTTTTTGAAAGACAAGTGCATGCAGAAAGGGGAAAGAGAGGGAGGAAACAAAGGCAGTCGGAAGCCAACTACCGACTCAAAGCTCAAAGATTCTTAAGAGCTTTCAATATTAGGCACATTTTCACAGGCCAGGAAGGATTTTAATCAGGGGTGTAACATTTTTAAATATGCGTTTTAAAAAATGATTGTTTGGGCTGCTTTGTGTGGGGTGGACAATGAGGGGGAGTGTAGGCAGGGAGATTAGTAAGAACACTGTGTCACTGGGCAGTAGAGCTATGCAGAAAGATTGTGCCAGGGCAGTGTTAGTGGGGGTGGGGAGGATAAGAGATACTAGAAATATTCAGGAGGCAAATCAGCAGAACTGAATGTGGAGAGAGAGGGGTCTGAGAGAAAGCCTAGGTTTCTGATAGGAGACCTTGGTGGGTGTTGGAGCTGTCACTTAGATAGAAATGCAGGAAAGAAATAGAGTGAGGAGACCAAGAGGTCTATCTAGCTTTGGGGGGCTTGTGGGGAGACAGCATGAAAAGAAACACAAACAGATAGGAGGCCCTCCTGATGAGGACTTCCAGGCAGAGCTCTGAGCTGCAGAATAAGAGAGGTCACTTAGTGGTAGGGCGGGGAGGGTGGAGGGTGCTAAAAGTATAGGAGCAAGTGCCCCAGCCCAGGAGAGATGCTCATCCGCAGGATGGACTGAAGGGCTTCCAACAAAGGCCTTTGGAAGTCGGTTGCGCGCCTTTACTGCGCAGAAAAGATTTAGGATACAGGTCAAAGTAGAGAGATCTGGAAAAGAGAAAGTGGAGTGGAGGGAACAGGAGGAAGCGACCGGGAAGGATTCCAGGATGGGGGAGACTAGCCCGGTCACGGTACAGGGTAGGTGTGGGGACAGAGAAGCCTGAGATTCCCCTTCCTGTCGAAAGGGGGAGCTACTCCACCGCCTCTGCCTCTTTCCTGCGCCACCTTCTCTGTCCCGGAAGTGGTCCTTCTGTGGCTGGGTGCCGGGTACCGAATCTCAGTGCTCCCGGAAGTGGCCCGGCAGCTGTGCGCCCGGCCCCGGGCCGTTCTTGCTCCGGCTGTGGCGCTGCGGCTGCTCCCGGCCGGGGGCAGCCATGACCAACGAGCTGGACATCTTCGTAGGGAACACGACCCTCATTGATGAGGACGTGTATCGCCTTTGGCTGGATGGTTACTCGGGTCTGTGGGGAGATCGTCTGGGGGAGGCCATCAGGTCGAGCTGTTGTTTTGGATGGGTGAAGGAGCCTGGAATTGGGCATCTTACAGGGAAGCGGGCAGAAGGAATAAGGGATGTATGGAGATAGGGGCTGAAACACCTGGAGGGGCTTTGAGGTCGGTGGGGCAAAGCCTGATGCTAGCGCCTACTCCCTAGTGAGTGACGCTGTGGCCCTGAGGGTGCGCTCGGGAATCCTGGAGCAGACGGGCGCCACAGTAGCGGTGCTACAGAGTGACACCATGGACCATTATCGAACTTTCCACATGCTCGAGCGCCTGTTACACGCACCGCCCAAGCTGCTGCACCAGCTCATCTTCCAGATCCCACCCTCCCGACAGGCGCTGCTCATCGAGAGGTGGGATGCCAACCACTCTGACCATATACCCATTTTGCAGGCTGAAACTGAGGTCCAGGGAGGGACAGGACTTCCCCAGGCCGTGAGAAAGTTGAGGCCCCCTTTTCCCTCCTTCATGGAAAATCAGTAGTGTCCTCTGCCTCCACGCAGGTACTATGCCTTTGATGAGGCCTTTGTGCGAGAGGTCCTGGGCAAGAAGCTGTCCAAGGGCACCAAGAAAGACCTGGATGACATCAGCACCAAAACAGGCATTACCCTTAAGAGCTGCCGAAGGCAGGTGGGCACTGCAGCCACCTCCTCACCCACACAGCATTTCGTCTATAGTCCACCCTTTCACTCCACGGCTTCGGCCACTGCCCACCTCTGTTATGGCAGCTACTTCGTACCCAGCCTCCTCTCCCGGGTGTGCCCCTTCCAGGCCATCCTTGACTCTGCAACCAGCGTGACCTTACAGAACCCCAGGTCTGACCATAGCTTCCTCCTGTCCGTAAACTTTCAGTGGCTCCCACTCCCTCCTGGATAAGCCACACTCTTCGTCCTCACCCTTCATACTCTCTTTTGATTTGGTCCTGCCAGCCTCTCCAGGCTTACATTTCCCCGGCATCTGGCTTTGTTTTGCTCAAGCTGCCCCATCCTGGAGGGCCCTGTTCTTGGCCATATCTACTCCTTGAAATCCAAGTCAGGGTCATACGTCACCTTCACAAGACTCTCTGGTGGCGCTAGTGAGGAGTAACCCTTCTGGAACTTTCAAATCTTTTCTCTGTGTCTCCTTTGAGGTCCCTGTATACAGCTTAGCATTTGCTCATTTTTTTTACTATCTGAGTCTTAGCCAGGAGGGTCATTTCGAGCACAAGCTTGTGACGAACTGGAGAGTGTGATGCTAAAGTAGGAATGAGTAAACATTTATCTGAGGCAAGGTGGCCAAAGCTGGTGGATGTTTGTTGAATTGATAATTTCCTAAAGGAATAAGTGATTCTGTAGCAGCATGGGGAGATGGGTGAGGGATGGTGTTCAATAAACAGTTTATTGGATGAGCAACTTCTGACCAGGCCTCCCTCCCCTGACTGCCTGCAGTTTGACAACTTTAAACGAGTCTTCAAGGTGGTGGAGGAAATGCGGGGCTCCTTGGTGGATAACATCCAGCAACACTTCCTCCTTTCCGATCGGTTGGCCAGGTGAGGCACCAGGCGAGGAGCCATCCATCTCCCCCATTCTGCACACTCCCCCAGCCCCCAAGGCTGGTCCATCTTCCCCACCCCACCCACCTGACCTCCTGGCTATGTTGGGGGAATGGTTATCTCACTCCTGGTCTGCAGTCTGGATCAGACTGGCCTGGGTTCAAATCCTAGCCCCGCCGTTTACCAACTGTGCTGTTGTGAGGTGCCACATAGAAAGCCCACGGTATAGCCCCCGGGGCTTAGAAAGTGCTCAGTAAGTGGTAATGGTTACCACTGTGGTCCTCTGCTAGATCCCTTCCGGGACCTGGGTTGAAACCTCTTTTCATGGATGAGAAGGTCCAAAAAAAGGTGACTTGAAACATGTCACACAGTGAGTTAGGGCAGGGAGAGGCCGGAACTCAGATGCGCAGCAGACGCTGCAGATGGGAGCTGCTCGCCAAGAAGGGACTTCCAGCCCTGACAGGTCTTCTGTCCCCTCCCTGCAGGGACTATGCAGCCATTGTCTTTTTTGCCAACAACCGCTTTGAGACAGGGAAGAAAAAACTGCAGTACCTGAGTTTCGGCGACTTTGCCTTCTGTGCAGAGCTCATGATCCAGAACTGGACCCTCGGAGCCGTCGGTGAGGCCCCCAGCCCCTACTGACCCAGGTGCCCGGACATCTCCCCGCCCTCTCAGGGTCTACTACCCCACCAGCACTTTCTCCTGCAGGCCCCCAGTTCCCAGCATTCTTTGTCCTTCAGGGCCTCTCCCCAACCAAGTCCAGTATCCCCACACTCCCCTTGTCTGCGAAGAGCCCACTACTTCTCCATGGCCTGGGAAGGCATTCCACCTCTCTGACACTCTGATTTCTCCTTTGCCCCGTGGGGGTGCCATGTGGAGGGTGAGGAAAGCGTGGGTATCACAGGAGGGCACTTTGTCACCTCCCCCCAACTTCCTCCCTGGGCCTCACTCAGACTCCCAGGTGGATGACATGGACGTGGACTTAGACAAGGAGTTTCTTCAGGACTTGAAGGAGCTCAAGGTGCTGGTGGCTGACAAGGACCTTCTGGACCTGCATAAGAGGTGACTCTGAGGAGGGGGGTCCATGGGGTGGGGCCTGAAATGGAGGCCCAGGCAGCTCTAGGTTTGACCCCATCTCCCTGCAGCCTGGTGTGCACTGCCCTCCGGGGAAAGCTCGGTGTCTTCTCTGAGATGGAAGCCAACTTCAAGGTCTGTGGTCCAAGCCAGCTTATGTCCCTTGGGCATCTTCAGCCTCTGGTTCACTGTCCCACCAGGCAACCCTGCTCATGCCCCAGATTGACCAGCAGGTGGTGCAGCTGCTCCCTCTGCCCACCTGTAATGGGGCGGGGGCGGGGGGGGGGGCAGCTCCTAAACATTGGGGAGTTATTTGATTGTGGGAGGTAGATAGATTTGGGGAGGGGCCCTCCCCCAGCCTCTGGGGCAGAAGGCAGAACTCGCAGGCTCCCTGGCCCACAGAACCTGTCCCGGGGGCTGGTGAACGTGGCCGCCAAGCTCATCCACAATAAGGATGTCAGAGACCTGTTCGTGGACCTCGTGGAGAAGGTGAGCTCTCCTGCCCACTGCCCACTCCTCCCCAACCTGGCCTGTCTGTGAGCTGTACCAGTACTAGATGTTCCCTCGGACCCACAGTTCGTGGAGCCCTGCCGATCTGACCACTGGCCATTGAATGATGTGCGGCTCTTTTTGAATCAGTATTCAGCGTCAGTCCACTCTCTGGAGGGCTTCCGGTGAGAGACCCCGCCTAGCCAGCCTCCTTCCGGGCCTCGCCCTCCTGCAAACTCAGGGCTCCCTGTTTCACCATCCTGGGGGTGGGAGGCTCTGTGGACCAGAGCCCTGGCCCATGTCACCTCCTAGAAGCTGTGACATGACCTTGGGGAGAGGTTCCTTAACTCTCCATGCCTCGTTTTCCTCGTATTTAAATTGGGGATGATAATGGTAAGGATCACAAGAACACTGTGAGGACTAAAGAGGGAAGGTACATAGATCACTTGGAGCAGCATCCTGGCATGGTGGCTTGCGGTAAACCTCAGCCATCACTGTTGTCGTTGCAGGCACCAGGCCCTCTGGGACCGCTACATGGGCACCCTCCAGGGCTGCCTCCTGCGCCTCTACCATGACTAAGGCCCCCTCCCACCACCCTGTCTGCACTGCCAATAAAGTTGCCATGACATTGGAAGAGCCTGTGCATGGGTCCACATAGGGGGCCATAGGTGGGAGGTGTGCACATGTGTGTACCTAAGTGTTACTGTGTGTAGGGATCTGTGTGAGTGTTGGCCCTGCAGGGGCCAGGATGTGTCCAGGAGTGGTGTCTGCTCAATCCATCCATTTCCCCACCCAGCTGAGTCCACTTGGAATCCAGGCTCTTCCATTGGTTTATTCAACCCATAGCAAGAGGATTGGGAGGACAGGGGAAGACTTCTGGGTGTGGCCAGCAAGCAGGCAGCTGGCACAGCAGGAGAGAGCTGAGGGGGGGCACTCAGGGAGGGCAGGAGATGACGTGCTGCTTCTTGACTGGTGTGCCCACTCGGGCAGTAATCGGGTACTTGGTGATGCCGCAGGCATTGCTCCCTCGGTGCATCCGGAAATAACCCTAGGAAGTCGGGCAACATCAGGGCCAGAAGGTGGGGAGGCCTGTCCTGTCCTTCCCCTCCCCACAGACCCCACTCACCTCCTCACCCCACTGGGCCCCCCAGGAGTTCTTCAGGATCCAGTACGGAGTGGAGTGACGAGGCCGAGGTTTAGACTGGGACAAGTCTGTCTCCGTCTGCCTTCTCTCCCCCGACTTGGTCTTACCAAAACCCACCAGCAGGACAATGTGGTCCAGGTGCTGAGGGTCACAGGTGCCGGGTGCAGGTCTGATCACACCGTTCCGGTAACCCTGCAGGGGCAGAGGGGCTGAGTCTGGGGCCGTACCCCCTGTATGCCCCCCCATTCCCGACTTTATCCCACCTGCAGCAGCTCCATGTTGATGCTCACAGTGATGGGACCCTCTGTGGCCAGGTACCGGGCAATTCCTGGGGTAGAAGTGCCGTCAGGCCACGCTTGCCCCATCTTCCCTGCTCTCAGCTCATGGTCGTCTCCATCTGTCTCCCACCTACCCTCATTCCTCCATCCCTGTCGATAGCCCCGTCTGTCTGCCTCTGTCCTGATCTGTCCGTCCCTGTCACCCCCTGCCAATGTCCACCTGGGTCTCTACCCTGCCCGCACCCTGCTCATTCTCCGACAGCATGATGAAATCCTGGATCCAGGCCACCTTTTTGTACTTCTTGGCCTGGCACTTGTGGGCTCTGGCCTCCCCCTGGAATGGGTAGTCCCTTTCGCTGGCCAGGCCACCTGGAAGTAAACAAGGCCAGGAGGAAACTCCACTCCAAAACATCCCCCACACACGCAGTCCCCAGAGAGGCCGGCACTCACTGTTGTTCATGACGGTTATAAACGCATCCCAGACGAAGCCACCGCTACAGCCATTCCCACAGCGGTCACAGTCGAGGAGCTCTGGTGGGAAAGGGGCCGGTGTGGGTGCCCAAGCCCAGGCCCCATGCTCCCACCAGCACACACGCCCCTTTCCCCAGCCGTACCCTGCACGGAGACTTCCACAGACATCTTGTGTTTGATGGCCCACAGGGCCTCGATGTTGCCCACTGCCGCCATGGCCCAGCAACACTTGCAGCTTTTCTGGGGGGGGGGGCTGGGTAAGGGGGCTGAGCCTTACCCCTCTCCTCTCCCTCCCACCACTGAGGCTGGATGGGGCATGTTACCTGGTCCCTGACAGATGAGATGATGCCGCGTGCCTTCCGCCAGTCACAGGTGGAGGGCACTGACTCTCCCCTCTCGCCAGATCCTCCTACCTTTCTGTCCACATTGGGGGCCCTTCCAGCTGCCCTCTGATTCCCATACAGCTGGCCAAACTCCTCCTCTGAGGGACATATGGGACCACCAAGATTACCACCTTGACCCCTTCCCTCGTATTCTGCTTCTCCCACTCCAACTATCCATGTCCTCGGCCACTTGTGTCCCCATAATATCCTGGGAGACAAAGGCAGGGATGCTGAGGTGTACAGAGAGACCAAGTTCCTTGCTGGGACACATCCCCTGGCACTTGCTACCTCAGCCTTGAACCGAGCAGGGACATAGGCCTCTGGAGTACCTGTCCGTGCTCTCTGAGGTTTGGGTTAAGCACTTAGGCCTGTGGTCTTCAGGGTCCCTCTCTTGGAAACGAATGCCAACGGTCTATCCTGTTTTTCTGCCAGTTCCCCTGGAGAAGGCTCTGCTTCCCCAACCACCACCTGGGGCCAGAAGGTGTCCCAGTACCTGTGAGGTCACTGAACGGAGTCACCCCAAACTCCGCTGTGCCCAAGTCCTCCTCCTGCAGCTGCTGAGCCCGGGCCAGGTTGCGGGCAAAGATATCCAGGCGGCGAGCGTGCTCTGGACCAAAACAAGGTCTTTCCAGGGGCAGGAAGTGGTCACCAGCTGGGTGCCCTCCCTCCCACACTCACCCAGAGGAGGACGGGTTCCTTTCCTGTGGCCCCTGCAGGCTCCACTGCAGGTGCCTGGGCAAAGGAACAGCTCCCCAGCCCACCTAGGGTTGGCTTTCCCCAGTTGGCCGGAAGGACATCTCTACCCACCTTTGGGGAAAGCCAAGTAAAGGGTCTGAGGGCCACATGACTCAGAAAGGAAAGTAGGTGGTCAGAGACCACAGACAGGTTTCCTGTTGGGTGGCCTGCTTCACACCTCCAGCCATAGGCCTGGGGCTGGGGCCTGGCAGGATGGCAGGGGTGGGGAGGGTGGGGTATAGGTCCATGACATGGGCTGAAAGGCACCCACAGATTATCCCTCTGTGGATGAGACCCAGAGAGAGGGGAGGAACGGGGTTGGCAACTTAGGGTGGAGAAGGAGTCTCCAGCTTGGGGACAAAAGGCACATCCTTAGGTGTCCGCTACATGAACTCCTGGCTAGATGGTCTGTCCACCGCCAGGAGTCAGGACTGTGGCTATGGGGGCAAAGGATCCTCTAGGACTGGGCAGACCCCCAACGGCTGCCACCTCCCCCCACATTCATAGCCAAGAATGACCCTGCCCCCTTTGCATTCGGGAAACGGGGAGCACACCTCGAGCCCTGCCACTGTCCCACTGAGAGCTTGGGCCAAGCCCATTTCTCATCCCGAGCCCTGATTTCCTCACCAATTAAATAGGAGTGGGTTTGGACTGCAGGTGTATGGGCCCCAGGATACCTGCTGGGTTCGAGTAACTCCGATTGTACTGGATCTGGAACAAAGTGAAGACCTCTTTCAGTTCCAGTGGCCGGGGACCTGGGCCCTAGAAGGAAGCAAGGGTGGTGGGGGAGGGGGTTGAGCAAGGAATCATTGCTGGGACCACACCGTGGCTTCCAGCCAGGACTGGGCGAGGGGATCAGCCAGTCAGCCTGTTTTGTCTCCCTGTGCAAGCTTGGGCATATCAATCGCCTCTCCAGGCTCAGTTGTTCCCTGTGAGAAATGGGCGCACAGTGGTTGTTTCTGGAGGGGTGAGCCCCAGGCATGGGGCTTGCAGAGGGAAGGGCATGGGGAATGGACAGTGGGCACTTACCTGGCCTCCGATGCCTTGGGCCAGACCCGCCACCAACAGCGCCAGGAGGCAGGAGAGACAGCCAGTTAATGCCATGTTGCTGCAGACCAGAGTGCCGGGGTGGGCAGGAAACTGCGCACACCAAATTGGAGGGGGCTGGGGGGCGGAGCTGGAGAAACCACGAAGGAGAAACCAGGCTGGGAGGGGAGGGCAGGCCCCTCAAGCAAAAGGCACTAGAGCGTTTGTCCCTGTGTAGCCCTCTGCCTGCTTGCACCCCCTCCCACCCATTTTTCTTTACTCAACAGAGACTTTCTACCCACCCTGTTCTGGGCAATTCTTGGGATCCAGAGATGGATCTGTCCCTTAAGGAAACAGGAGGAGACAGGTTCTAAGAGGTAGTGACAGGAAGCCATCAGTATTGCAATGGGTAAGCCCAGGGGGCTTCCGGAGCCACAGGCCCCTGACCACCCACAGGGTGTGGAGGGAGGGTGGTCAGTGCACCCTAGGGGAAGCACTCTTGCTCATCCTACAAAGCTTCTTTAGCGCAAGGGTCGCCCCCAAGAAGCCCTCCCTGCTCTCTCCCCCAGCCTCTGATGGGACCTGCAACCCCTTGAGCCCCCACTGTGTCTGCGCCTGCCTGGCATCCTCCTTCCAAACACACCAGAAGTGCCCGCGGTGCCTGTGTCCCCAGCTCCCAGGATGTAGCTGGGCTCGTTGCAGGCTTGATGGGTGTTGTTGACTGAACGATCGGTCATTGTGGGTTTTTAACAGGGAAATGCAAGTGGCAGGTGCAAGGGGAGGGGACAGGCAGTGGTGACTCCTGCCTCCTTTTGTTCCTCATCCTTCCCATCACAATCTGCATGGGGATGAGGATGCAGAAAGATAGGGGGTTGGCATCTCAGACAGAGGGTTGGGCAGGGTGCCTGTGTCACTGCTGCCTCACTTGCAAGGGGTCCTTAGGCTGGGGCTCTCCCTTGTGAGCCTCCAGGCCGGGAACCAGGCGCCTACGGCCAGAGATAGGGGAGAAGAAACTCTTCTTTTAGGGGTTCCGTGCAGATGGGAGGGAGGGAAACGGAAAAGGGCTCCGATCCTGGGACTCGTTTATTCGTGTGCTCATGATCTCATTTCTTCATTCATTAGGAATCTGCCCCATCGTGCTGCTCCACCCCGACTACCACCCCAGACAATAAGCCAAGGGACTCCTCTTTTTGGAAAAAACTGCTGTGTTGCTTTCATTAAAATTCAGTGAACAAACCACCCACAGAGTAGCACCAGGCTCCGTGGTTCTAGACCCTGGTCGTATGCCCCAAGCTAGCCTTGGACTGTGAGTGACCTATGACTAAGGCCCATGTATGTCAGCCCTCAGAGCTCGAGGTCTCAGTATGAGTGCCACGGGGGGGGCGGGGGGTGTCATAAAATCTGTCTCTGTGGTGCTGGGGTTGTGGAAATTTGGTGGGGGAGAGACCGGGTGTGTGGGGCTGGGTGGCCTCCCTCTGCGATCCACTCCTTCCCCTCTTAAATGTGAGCCCCACGAGGCCAGGAGATTTTAGTCTTTATCTTTTTTTTTTTTAACATCTTATTTTTAGAGAGGGAGAGAAACATCCATGTGTGGTTGCCTCTCACATGCCCCCTACTGGGGACCTGGCCCACAACCCAGGCATGTGCCCTGACTGGGAATCGAACTGGTGACCGTGTGGTTCACAGTCTGGCACTCAATCCACTGAGCCACACCAGCTGGGGCCATTTTAATATTATTTTAAATAACGGCTTTATTGAGCTATATGCAGTAATGCACATACCATAAAATTCACCCTCGTAGACAATTCAGTGTGTTTAGTGTATCTGGTAATGGTGCAATCATCAAATCACCACTAATTTCAGATCGTCCTCATCATCCCAAAGAAACCCCATACCCATTAGCAGTCACTCCCCATTACCTTTTTCCCTGCTAAACGCCAACCTTGTCTGTCTCCCTGATTTGCTTATTCTGGCTGTCACATGTGGCCTTTTGTGTCTGGCTTCTTTCACCTAGTATAGCGTTTTCAGGATTTATCCATGCAGTAGTGCACATCAGTTCTTTATTTCTTTTAATGGCTGAGTAATATTCCACCACATTTTTTTATCCACTCATAAGTCGATGGATATGAAACTGTTTCTACATTCTGGTTCTTATGAATAATGTTGCTCTCTACATTATTTTTGTGTGGGTAAGTTTTCATCTTCCCTAGGTATACACCTGGGAGTGAAGTTGCTGGGTCGTGTAACATGTTGGGGACCTGCCAGAATTTTTCCGAAGCGATGCAGCATGTTACATTCCCACCCGCGTTGTATGAAGGTTCCATTTTCTCCATGTGCCTGCCAGCACTTGTTAATGTCTATCCTTTTGTGTTTAAACAGCTATTATTTTTCGCCTCTTCACACAAGCAGCTGGGAAGGATTTGGGGGTGGGGGAGTCGGTCTCCAGTTCACTCCGAATCTAGAGCTCACCTTGGGACCCACCGAAATGTCCCTTCCTAGGCACGCCCCCTCCCCTGGCAGGGCTGCGTTCCGGGCTATAGCGAGGATAAACAGGTAAGAAAGGCAAAGGAGGGAGCCGGGAACTGCCGCCTGCTCCCCGGCGGGGTATCCCTGGACACGCGGCCGTTTCCCGTCCGGCTCCGCCCAGAGACGTGCACAGGGAGAGGCTCCGCCCCTTCCTGGGAGCCAGCTCCGCCCAAGCTCCTCCCCGAAAGGCGCACCCTACACTTGAGGGAGGAGGAGGAGACCCAGGGGCTTAGGGAACGTGGATGGGACGGGGGCTGGGAAGGCTCTGGCACAGTATACTGGGGACCTGCACGCTCAAGTTTGGCCCTGTCCGCCTTTTCAGGGGCTTCCATTCATTCTGGGCCAAAAGGAAACTGCAGCCCCCGCCCCCAAACTGTTGTAGCCTCCAGGACCCAGGGCTCGCGTAGGCTGTCCTGAAATGAAGGGACCACCGAGCTGAAGACAGCCCTGGGGGTGGAGGGGAGAGGGAACAGAGATGAACGGTTCTGGGCCTGGGAGCGTCCCGTCCTCGCGCAAGGGTCTGGGGACCCTGAAGGAAGTTGTAGTATTTCCAGAGTGACCTTCCGGGTACACCGAAGAACATTTTGTAGGGTCTAAACGGAGGACCAGTATTAGGTTAGCTCTAGGAGCCCAGGATGACATCCTGGGAGGCTCAGCAAGAGTCTGAGGGCCTCCACATTAAGATGTGGGCGCACAGGATGGAATTCTAGGGGCGCAGATTAGGTAGGGGTCTGGGTGCGTAGGGTCACATTCTGGGGTGCACAAAGTGAGGGCCTGGGGACTCTCGGGTGAGTCTGGGGGCCTGGTATTAGGGCCAGTACTACCAGGAGGATCTAGAGCTACGGGACCCTGGCTCAGAGCCGAGAGGCGGCTCCGGGCGGCGCCGCGGGGGACCGGGTGGGGGCCTGCGGCCGGGCAGAGGCGGAGAAGCGGGGGGTCGGGGTCCCTCCCCCTGGCGCGGACTCAGGAATCCGCCGAGGGGCGGGCGGAGGCGCCGGGGTGGGCCGCGCCGCTGCAGGCGGGCGGGCGGGGGGCGCTTCCTGGGGCTGCGCGTCCAGGGAGCTGCGCCGTCTGCCCGTCCGTCTGCCCGCAGGCACTGCCGGAGCCAGCCCAGCCGCCGGAGCCGCGGGCCGCGGGGCGTCGCGGGCCCAAGTGAGTGGCTGTCCGTGGGGGAAAAGAGCGAGCCAGAGCCTCGGCCCAGTCGGCGTCAGCGAGAAGCAGATAGGCCCGCGCTCCTCTGCCCGCGCCACTGTGGGACCGGGCGGGGGCGGGGCGGCCCTGGGCTAGTGGGCCCCGAACCCCGGCCTGCTTGAGGAGTCAGCCTGCGTGAAGAGTCAGCCCTCGGCCCTGGGAGACTCCGGGGTCCTAAGTGCGGTACCGAGCGGGAGGCGGCTGGGGCCAGGGCTCTGAGTCCTGGTACAGGGAATGGGGGTGCCGTGGCAGGGGCGCCCTGACCCCTGCCCACCACCTCCCAGTCCCAGGATGCTCCCCTTCGCCTCCTGCCTCCCCGGGTCTCTACTGCTCTGGGCGCTGCTGCTGTTGCTCTTGGGGGCAGCGTCTCCCCAGGATTCGGAGGAGCCTGACAGCTATACGGTGGGGACCGTGGGGCCACTGGCCTGGGCTGGGCTGGGCTGGACACAGAGACCAAGATCCTGGGGTGCCTGCTGGGGAAGATTCTCCCCTCCCCTGGTTGGTGGAGCAGCTGGGGCCATTGTTTGGAGCAGTCCCGGGAGGGTGGCCAGGCTCAGGGCCCTGGTCTTGGCCTGGTCAGTTGGAGGGGACAGGGGGTGAACACTGGCCACCACTGGTCCCCTTGTAGGAATGCACAGATGGCTATGAGTGGGACCCTGACAGCCAGCACTGCCGGGGTGAGTGTGCCTGGGGGACTGACCCACCCCCCAGGAACCGGGATAGGGACTGCAACCCTAGCTGCTGTAAGAGCTGCCGCAGGAGGCCAATGGCCTGTCTGCTGCCCAGCTCTGTTTTGCCAAAGCCAGCTCTGGCTCTCTGGGGGCCAGCTCAGCCAGGGTTAGAGAAGCCGTCCAGGCCCCTCCCTCTCAGAGAAACCCAGGACACCCCGCCCCCACCGCAGTAGGCAGGAGAGCTACCTGGCACTGCCCCAGGGACACCACCATCTTCAACCACCTTCCTACCCAGCTGTGTCCCGTCATACCCCAGGAGGGCAGTGTCTGTGGAGATGTATAATGATGCCTGCACATCACTCTTGGGCTGAGCCAAGGTCAGATCTCAGGGAGGGAGAGACTCTCTTAGGGGCAAGAGAATCGGGGTGCCTGTGAGAACAGTCACCCCACCATCAGCCCTGACAGACTCCTGGGAGGGGTCCTGGGCAGGCAGCCTTAGTTTGTTGAGTAGAGAGAGAAAGCCCCCCTGAGTCACATAGCTTAGAGAAGGCCAAGCTGGGCTCCCGCCTCCCACCCCCTCCACGGCCAACCCGGGAGACTGGCTGTGCCCAGCAGGCCCCTCTCTGCAGATGTCAACGAGTGCCTGACCATCCCCGAGGCCTGCAAGGGGGAAATGAAATGCATCAACCACTATGGGGGCTACTTGTGCCTGCCCCGCTCGGCTTCTGTCATCAATGACCTGCATGGCGAGGGACCACCACCGCCAGTGCCCCCGGCTCAACACCCCAACCCCTGCC
Source organism: Sturnira hondurensis (assembly GCF_014824575.4). Classification (NCBI taxonomy): domain Eukaryota; kingdom Metazoa; phylum Chordata; class Mammalia; order Chiroptera; family Phyllostomidae; genus Sturnira; species Sturnira hondurensis. The sequence goes on along the minus strand of NW_028080428.1, from coordinate 2,260,118 downwards.
CACTGGGCTATGAGCCTGATGAGCAAGAGAGCTGTGTGGGTAAGGGTCGCCCTGGCACAGAGGCTCACCGTTCTCCTACCATGAGTCTCCCACTGCACCTTAAAGACTCAGATCTCATGTTCTTCCTTTGCTCAGAAGCCTCCTCAGGGCCACGGGGACACATGGGGATACCATTCGGTCCCTCGGCCAGATTCTCACTTTGTGTGGGGCCTGCCACAGATGGTCCCAGCTCCTGTCCCACTGTCCTAGCCAGCCAGCTAGCCTCTGGGACCCTCCCCTCCATTGCTGCAGACACTGCAAGAGCTCTTAGCCGCTGCCCCTTGCCCCATTCTTGTTCTGGCCCCATCCCTGGGCAGTGGGGACCTCTGAGGAAGGCCCTGGAATTAGTGCTCCTGGGAGTGTGGGTAGGGCCTCGTTTCCTGTACTTCCCTGGCTTGGGCTCTCACGGTCAGGGGTGCCTTTCCTGTTGGCTTGCAGGCTGGTGGACTGTTATTTGTGCCATTGGGAGGGTCTAGTCTAGTCCACGTGTTCCTGTTCTGGGGGTGTGTCACCCATACGCCCTCAGGAGCGGTTCCTGACCTGGGTCCGCCGACACTGTGGTGTCTGTCAGGCGGGGCGGGACGTGGGCTCCAAGGCAGGAGCTGAGTGGTGTCACCTGCAGATGTGGACGAGTGTGCCGAGGCCCTGCACGACTGCCGCCCCAGCCAGCAGTGCCACAACCTGCCCGGTTCCTACCAGTGCACCTGCCCGGACGGCTACCGCAAGATTGGGCCCGAGTGTGTGGGTGAGTCCAGGAGCCGCCTCGCTAGTTTCTGCTCTGTGCTCCTGGCCTGGCTCTCACGCTAGCACTGATATCCATTCAACCAGGCCCCTGCCACCTCGGTCACCAGACATCGCACTGCACCGGTGTGTGTGTGAGTCCCGGCTGACCTGGCCCAGCCCAGCTCCCCCACCACAGACAAGGCTGTGGGTGGTGAGGCCTTGGGTTGCACCTGGCTTGGGCCCACCTGACCTCTGACCTCAGCCTGCCTTCCCCTGCCTCCCTCCCAGATATAGACGAATGCCGCTACCGGTACTGCCAGCACCGCTGCGTGAACTTGCCCGGCTCCTTCCGCTGCCAGTGTGAGCCAGGCTTCCAGCTCGGGCCCAACAACCGCTCCTGCGTGGGTGAGGCTGGGCCGGCTCCTGGGTCCTGGGCAGGGTGGGGTGGGGTGGGGAGCTCCCTTCCTGAGCAGCCCAGGTGAACAGGTGAAATGGGGACCCTGGGCTGCTACTTGGCTCTCACTCCTCTCGTTTTGCCTGGCACCCCCAGATGTGAATGAATGTGACATGGGAGCTCCGTGTGAGCAGCGCTGCTTCAACTCCTACGGGACCTTTCTGTGTCGCTGCCATCAGGGCTACGAGCTGCACCGGGACGGCTTCTCTTGTAGTGGTGAGAGCCCCACCCCCGCCAAGTGTTGCTCTCTTGGTCCCCCTGCCTCATGCTGTGCCTCCTGCCACATGGTCCTCTTTGTGACGCCTCCAGGTCCCATTCATTCTGCACCCATGTACGTCCTACATACTGCACCCCCAGCTGGCTGCAGGGTACCCGCAGGCCTGCCCACCGTAACTCCCATCCTGGTAGGAAAGGCACAAAGGACAGCAGTTAGGTCCCCAGTGTTGCTCAGTGGGGAGACTGAGCTAGGATGTGGGTGGCCCCCTCCCTGGGAGTCAGGCCGGCCTGCATTCAAATCCTGGATTGTGACAAGTGGTGACAAGTCACTCTTCTCTCTAAACCTATTTATTCATCTGTAAAATGGGTTGTCTTGAGAATTAAGTGGGAAAATGACGACAGGCTTTGTCAAGTCCCAAGCAGCAACGCTTTGAAAGGTGAATACCATTTGTCCAGAACCTTCCTTGGGCAGGGCACTTCCCTAACATACTTGGCTTTATCTAATCCTGCCAACGATCCTATGAGGTATGATTTTTTCCCTTTCTCTGCAAAATGAGGATGTTGATCTCTCCTTCAAGGTTTCTTGGGAAGCTTACAAGCAAATAGTAAGTATAAAGTTCTTCAACAAAGAGAGGTTAAGTGATTTGCCCAAGGGCACACCACCAGGGCCAGATAGGTCCAGGGCCCCATCCCAACTTCTCATCCCCTGTCGCCTGGCCACGCACCCTGTTCACGCTATGCTTTGCTGCCGAGTGAGGCCCCACTGGTGCCTGTCTCAGGCTGGGCAACTTGGGAAGACCAGGGTAGAGAAACCCGGGCTCCTGCCCATGCAGCTCCCAGGTCACAGGAGGTGACTGCATGCTTGGACTGATCGTGGGCTGCAGAGATGGGGCAAATTACTAGAAACCAGAGCAGCCTGCACCCTCAAGGCTCAGCCAGTCTAACCAGCAATCCCCAACCTTTTTGGTACCAGGGGCTGGTTTCATGGAAGACAAATTTTTCCAGGGACCTTGGCAGGAGGGGCTTGGTAGTTTGGGGTTGGGAGGTTGGGGACCCCTGGTCTAACCTACTCATTTTATTGACAAGAAAACTGAGGTTTCCAAAGCTCAGACAGCAGAATTTAAAACCAAGCCTCTGGTGCTTTCATGTGGCTCTCCGTCTTTCAGCCCTGGGGCTGTAAGCCCCGTAAGCTGGGGGTCTGGTAGACTTTCTTTGCATTCTCTGCACCCCTACTGGGCTTTGCACGTCTCTCATCCCACTCTGTCTTCCCCACACTGAGCCTAACAGGAAGCTCGGCTCTCTCTGTGAACTGAGTTTGTGGGTCTGAACTGAGAGGACTGCCCTTGACCCAAAGTCTTCATCCTGACTCTCCCCCAGATATTGACGAGTGCAGCTACTCCAGTTACCTCTGTCAGTACCGCTGTGTCAACGAGCCGGGCCGCTTCTCCTGCCACTGCCCGCAGGGCTACCAGCTGCTGGCCACCCGCCTCTGCCAAGGTACAGCTTGTCCAGGTGGAGTGGGCAGGGAGGTATCAAGGGTTGGTGCCCTGATGTCCAGGTCCCAGCCCCTCTTCCCTGGCACAGATATTGATGAGTGTGAATCTGGCACACACCAGTGCTCTGAGGCCCAAACCTGTGTCAACTTCTATGGGGGCTACCGCTGTGTGGACACCAACCGCTGTGTGGAGCCCTATGTCCAGGTGTCGGACAAGTGAGTTAACATGATGTCTCGCCCTTGGGCTCTGCGGTGGCTGGTGTCCAGGCTGGCAAGTGCCCCAAGGGCTGATGGGAGTTGCAGTCCTTCATGGCAACCACGCATACTGTTACAGGAGTGGGAGGATCCTTTGGGATCACTAAGTTTGAGGGTAGGCCAAATTTGGGGAACGGGCTAAGACCTCACTCGTGTGCCCTTCTCGGGCCCCCTAGTCGCTGTCTCTGCCCAGCCTCCAACCCCCTGTGCCGGGAGCAGCCCTCGTCCATTGTGCACCGCTACATGAGCATCACCTCGGAGCGGAGCGTGCCTGCCGACGTGTTCCAGATCCAAGCGACCTCCGTCTACCCCGGTGCCTACAATGCCTTTCAGATCCGTGCCGGCAACTCGCAGGGGGACTTCTACATTAGGGTGAGGCTTTCCCCTAACCCTACCCCTCAAATGCCATGCATAATTGAAAACTGAATTCCAGGAAACCTTAAGAGGGAGATTCGGTTGTGCCACCATGCCCCGCCTGTTCTCAAAGCCCCACCCCGAGGTGGGGTTTCCTTAGAAAGGTAGGGCTGTGCTCACTTCCCTCGGTGCAAAGTGCAGGCTGTTAACTGTAATCCTAGTGAGGCACTCAGGCACTGGGGTTCGAGTCCCCCTGCTGGCTTCTGTGTCTGGCCCCAATTCCTTCACCCGTAGAACAAGTGACTGGTGGAGTGGGCTTCTGAGGATGCAGGCAAGGGCAAGCCAGCAGAGAGAGGGGCAGCATTGGCACAGGGGCCTGGGGCTGGACTCAGCTCTGCTGGTGGAACTGTTAGGAGGGAGGGCTCCAGGTGCGAGTCAGTGACCGGGATGCCAGAGTGTGTCTGGTGTCAGAGCCTGTTTTCTCTTTCTGAAATTGAAAGCTTTGAAGGGCAGTCTGCCTGCTCCAGGTCACCAAAGGCCCCACTGCTCCCCAGAGTCTCACACGTGGCCCTCAATCATCAGTTGGCCCTAGTTAGACAAAAGACCTAGCTGGGAAGCGTGGGAAGAGCACCCGTGGAAGACCCTGAGGGTGGAGTCTGGGTGTGGGGGATATCAAGGGTGCCACAGAAGACAGCCTGGGGTCAGGCTGGCCAGGGCTCTCTACTTCTCAGCCAACTGGTTGTGAGGTGGTGTTGCTGGTGGACCACGCCGGCATGCAAGTTGATGAGATCTATGTGTCCCCCCACCCACTGTGCTCCGCAGCAAATCAACAATGTCAGCGCCATGCTGGTCCTCGCCCGGCCCGTGACAGGCCCTCGGGAGTATGTGCTGGACCTCGAGATGGTAACCATGAACTCCCTCATGAGCTACCGGGCCAGCTCGGTACTGAGACTCACCGTCTTCGTGGGGGCCTACACCTTCTGACGAGTGGGGAGAGTTCTCAGGGAGGGGGAGGTCCCAGTAGCCAAGGAGCCTGGGGTTCAGGGATGATGGCGTTCTGCTAAAAGGGAGGATGCTACTGTGAAGGATAGAGAGAGAAAGGCAATAAAGGGAGAACGAAGGAGTCCTGGTGGCTGAGGTGGGTGGGTGACACTGTAGTGAACCCCAGACTGGGGTAGGGGCCAGGCTTGTGGGAGGCGGCCCAAGTCTGCCTAAAGCAGGGGTCAGCTCAGACTGAAGGGACAGAAACTGGGAGCTGTGTTCCCAAGGCTGGGATTGGTCTACCATGGGCATCAGAACCATGCTGGGAAGGGAGGAGGTAAGGATGCTGAAGACTTCAGGCCCCAGCAGAAATCTGGGCTGCGCTGGAAACCCTGCTCTAGGCAGTGCCAGGAAGCCCTGGGTTCCAATCCTACTTGGCCTCAAACTATCAATTTGGACAAATCTTAGTAGCTCCCCCTGGGCCTCAGTTTTCCAATCCAAAAATGAGGTAGTTGAACCTTTAGTGCTTTTTAAGTACCGCCCCCCCCCGCCCCGAAGCTACAGAACCTTTTATCAAAGGAAATGTTATCGGACCAGGGACCCTCTGATGACATAAAGTAGATTCAAAGTTGCAACGCCTCCCCGACTCCACCTCCCTGCCAGTCTCATTGCTCCACCAGGAAACCCCGGCGTCCTGAGGGGCTCAGTTTAAAAACCGCCTGGATATTTTACAAGGCCAGGGGCCCGGTGTCTCCTCCATAACACATCAAACTGCAAGCACTTAGATTTTTATTGTAGCCCAAAGCTTCTGGTTAAAAGGCTGGCTAGCCTGGGAAGATGGGGCTGCGGTCCGGCTCGTGGTACAGCTCAGGTCAGGGGGCTGTGGCTGCAGTAGAGCTGGGACAAGGTCCTACTCAGAGCAGGCCCCAGATTCCTGCATGGAGAGAGGCTAACAAGGGTCAGGGCCTGGACCATGGCAACTCTGGCCCCAGCCATCCCCTCCAGGGTGTCTCCCTTGCCTCACCTCTGCAGTCTCCCACACTTGATGGTGCTCAGCAGCATCTCCTGTTCCTTGGGGGTGGCACAGGCATCATAGGCGGCCAGTAGGCTGGGGGGGGGGGGGGGGGGGCGNTGTGCCTGGGGGGGGGGGGGGGGCGGAGCATTTGAGTTTCTCAGCCTTGTCAATGGCTGGCTGCTGGCCCACCTGAGCAGCCTGGGCCAACAAAGTCATGGGAAATAGGCAGGAAGGGGTCAGCACTGGCTAAGAGTCAGAATCACTGTCGTATTTCCGGAGCCCAGCATTCAACGCCCTGCTCCATCCTGCTCACCCTCCCTTCCTGCTCTTGCAAATGTCCTTTAAGTTCTTTGTGGCCCAGTCTTCATGGCCCGATCCCTTCCTCAAGGATGCCTTCTCTGCCACACCAGGCAAAATGCTTCCCTCCTGGGGGCTCCCCCAACACCTGAGATACCGTCTGGTTCTGGCTGGCACTGCCTTCCTCGCCACCGACCTGCAGGGCCTTCCCCAGGGTCAGCTAAGTCTGTCCACCTCTGAGCCTGTCCAGCCCTCACAGGACCAGACACTCCACATTGGCTGAGCTGAATTCCATGCAGGGAGGAATGGACCCCTAAGGGGCTCTGTGGGGGCCTACCTGGCGGGGGTGCTGTACCGATCCACCAGGGCTGCTGCCTTCTCCCCACTCACTCCCCGCACCTGCATCAGCTGCCGGGCGAACACCTCCCTCACGGACTGGGCCTGGGGTCAGGGGCAGACGGGGTCAGGGGAGGGCTGGGGCTGGGCAGCATCAAGGAGGACCTGGGCAGGGGCAGTACCTTGTTCTTCATGGCTCCCCTGTTGAAGTCACTGAAGGTGAGGAGTGAGCAGAGAGGATTTGGGGAGGGCCCAGCCCCTGATTCAGGCTGTGCTGGGGTTCCCCAGGGGCGACTGCGTAGGGTGTGGCCCTGAGGGGAAAGGGAATTGAGGCAAGGCCAGAGCTCTGGGGAAACCCCCCCCAGCCAGCCCTTGTCACATCCTAGGCCCCAGTGGGCCAATGTGGGAAATGGGGATCTCACTCACCTTGCCTGCCTTGAGGGAGCCCAGGGCCCAGGGCCACACACATGTACCCGCTCACCTGGTAGAGTCTCTCCAGGCCCCGTGTTAGGAGCGCCAGGTAGGCAGCTGACTCCTTAATGTCTGCGGTGCGCTTCACAAAGAACCCATCAATGACCTGGGCAAGAGGACCCACCAGAGGGAGGTGGCTCTGGGCCCAAGCCCCAGGCTACAGGGCCCCTGCCAGCCTGGCCCTGCCCTCCCAGCTCACCTGAGTGTTGGTGACAGCCTGCAGCAGTGTGCTCTCGGGAAGGCTGAGGTTGTGCGCTGAGCCATGTTCTTCCACCAGGTACACTAGGCGCCCCAGGCCACAGCGCTTGAGTCGGAACTAGGGGAAGCAGAGAGGCAGGGTCAGGACTGTTAATCAAGTCACTCAACATCTTCACGGGACCCTGGTCCCACCAATTTACCTCTCATCCTCCCTAGTTTTTCTGCCTGTCTCAGAGTGGCCTCCACACCTTTGTTCACACTGTCACTCTTGCATGGAAAGCCCACCCACCATCTTTAATGATGCCCATTCTTCAAGCTTCCCCCAGCCCGTATGTGGTCCAACTATGGCATCAGCCAAGGAGCCAGTGCTGAGAAAGAGCCATTCCACTTCTGAACCCTTGGGCCTTGATGGTGCTGGACTGCAGGGCTGGGCACTCAGGGGTCTTTCATATGCTCCTCAATCCAGACAGACACCCTGTGCACCTGCTGTGTCCCTGGAGGGGCCTGAGGGAGTCTGATCTCGGGGCTGCCCTGGAGCAGCTTAGATGGGTATGGCTGGAGTTCAGGAAGCTCCACCTTGAGGCTACCCCGAAGTGGCCTTCCCACTGACAGGGAGGCCCCAGAGCAGGCAGGAAATAGGGGATTTGGTGAGATTGGTAAAGGCACCCTTCCCACTGACAGGGAGGCCCCAGAGCAGGCAGGAAATAGGGGATTTGGTGAGATTGGTAAAGGCACCTTCTGCTCCCGGAAGCGGCCATCGATGATGCTGCTACATAGGTCATCCAGCCGCTTACGCTCCACAATGTAGTCCAGGACCAGTTCCCCAGGTCTCGCTGCCAAGAGGCCAAGGTTCCAGTTGGCTCATGTTCCCCCACCCACCAGGCACTGCCTCTGACACCCACCTTACTGTCCACACCCCTTACCTGGGTCTCTGGGCCTGGTCTCCTGTGCCACCCACACAAAATCCCCAATGTGCAGTTTGCGCACGGTGTGGGTCACATGCAGCCTCTGCAGCTGACGGAGCAGCTCTGTCCTGTGCCCTGCCCTGCGATTGCAAGCTTAGGTCAGGGCAGGCCAGTGACGCTCCCCCCTATCCCCACTTCCCTCCCACCCCAGCATCCTCTCCTTCACTTCCCTCCACCTCACTCACCCCTTGGCCTCACCAACGTCTACACACAACAGCACCCTGTACTCCTCGGGCCTTAGCTCCAGTGGTGGCTGCTGGACGCTGCCTTCACTGGCGCCCCTAGGAAGGGAGTGTTAGTGTGTGAGGACGGAACCTCAGTCCCAGAGCAGTTTCCCTCCAAACCCAGTGGAAGTGGGGCAGCCGCAGCTCAGCTGTAGGAGATGGAGACGGGTGGGGTGTGGGCCTCATTTCTGGAATTGCCCCTTGTCCCTCCCCCCTTGCTCACAGCTCAGTTGAGGCTGATCCTGGCACTTCTGGCTCCTCCCCTGGGGGCTCCTCTGGCTCTGGCTCAATGCCCACGTTCAGTGAGCTCAGGCCCTCCGACTGGGCCAACTTCTGGGCCAGCTCCAGGCCCTCCGGAGTCAGTGAGTACCTGGGAGGTGGAGGAGACGGACACAGAACACAGATCGCTCCTTTTCATTCACATCTGGCAGGCTCTCCTGCCTGCCCCAGGCTAGGCTGGCCTCCCCACCCCCTTGGTTACCCTGCACAAATCAGTCCACTGGTTTCCATTCCCAATGCCCCGGGCTGTGTTCTTGCCCCTCAGATCAGCTTTCTCTGGACCTGCCCAGGGCCATTTCTCAAGTGGGCAATAAGTACATCTCAGACAAACTTCCCTCCCTCCCAATTTTACTCATACTGTTCCCTTTGCTCTGGAATGTCTTTCCTGCATCTCTACCCTCTGAATTCTAAGAAGCATCAAATGCCATGTCCTTAGCAAAGCCTTTCTGCCTCTCCAATAATCTGTGGCACCGCCCTTCCCCCTCACTGCTTGGTCTCTCAGACCCTCCTGGTACTCCCCCAGTGTGGGCTCCTTCGGGGAAAGCCTCCCTCCCCAACTTCAACATCACGAAGCCTGCGAACTGCTGGGTGACAATAGGCCCCACTCAGAACATTGGGCATGGCCTCCCTCCCTGCCTCTTGCATCCTCTGTAGTTGGCCCCACCTGGCTGGCTGGTGTGTCCTGAGGACCAGGTTCCTGTGGAGGAGAGAGCGGAGGGCTGGCCAGGGGCGACCACTCCCAGGGGCGACCTGTGCACAGAGAGGAGACCCTCAGTGTATGCAACTAACTCCCTGTGCCCCACGCCACCACTTGCTCCCAAGAGGGCAGCCTCTGGTAGGCTTAGGGCTAGATCCAGAGCCGCTTGGCCCCATCCTTCCCCACCTCAGTGCTCACCCCAGGAGCCTCCTGCGCACACCTCTGCAGCAGCTCCTCTTTGGTTAGGAAGCTGTGGCCACTAGGATTCTGTAACCAAGGCAGGTTCTAGTGAGTGCCTGGGCCAGTCTGCTCCGGGAGCCTCGTGCCCCTGACTCCAGGTGTAGCCAGCACTCACCAGGTGTTCCCTGTAGAGCAGCAGCAGTACAGCTCGTGCGCCTGAGTGCCGAGCTGGCCAGTAGCTGCCAGAGCCTCCCACTTTGGGCTGGGCTGGAATCTGCAAGGTACAGAAAAGCTTTGAACACAAAAGCCAGAGAGCTGTGCATTGAAGACTGAACCCCTGGCAGGGCTGAGGTTCCGGCGCTATCTTAGCCGGCTACAAGGCCCCGGTAAGTCACTCAGCTGCCTCTCAGTTTCTGTATCTGTAAAACAGGCCAGATGATGGGATGATCTGCAAAGCTGGCATGAGCTGGTGGAGAGCTGTGGGGAGGTGGCATAATTGGCTTGGCTCAGCCTCAGTTCTACCATCTGGGGCAGACCAAGGGTGAAAAGACAAGAAAACTCAGTAACAGCAACCCCCACAGTTTACTGGGCTTGACCCCCTAGACAGCTCGATCATGGACTGCTTCCAAATGACTTATTGTCAATCAACATACCCATCTACAGGTGTGAAAAATAAGTATTAGGAAGAATAACTCATTTGCCCAAGACCAGACATCAGTGGTGGGGCCATCTGGACCCAAGCCTGCTAAATCCCCCATGCCAGAAAACCTCACTCCCAGTGCTCCTACTTCTCCTTTCCCCCTCTTCACTGGCATGGAAGAGTCCTGGACTTCGGCAGGTGGCCCTTCCGGGGCTGGACTGTTTGCTCCAGATGAACCCGGGGCATGATCACCTGCGGGAGCAGAAGAGCGTCAACTCAGGACCTCACAGAATCCAGCAGGCGAGAGAGTCTGGGGCGCTGCCAGCTCGTGTGTAGCTGAGAGAGACGAGGCTCTGCGAGAGCCAGCCACTAACTCAAGCTCAAAGAGCAACTTGGACAGGAGTGGGCGTAAAGGTATCCCAGATGGTCACTGAGGCTGCTCCTGAGGGTGGCTCAGGGTACCACGGACCCCCTCCCCTAGCGCTCACCACCAGATGACCCGTGCTGCTGAAGCCGCTGGTCCAGCATCCGGCAGATCCCGTCGCCGAAATGCCTTAGGATCTTAGCTTCTTTGCCACTGCGCAGGGGCAGTGGGTAACGCCGGAGTGAGCGCAGCGCCTGGCGCGAGTAGAGGGTGAGGTACCGAGTCAAGGCGGGTCTGGTCCTCTGGCTTTGCCAGCACCAGCCCCACTATCGAGCCCAGACGGAATTCAACCCACCTTTTGAAATACAAATTGTGTGCGGCGCCCCCTGCTGGCTGCTTCGTCCCGCCACTCGGTCAGCCAACGTACAAAGAGCGGGTTGGGGCAAATCGGCAGCGGGCGTTTCCGGCCCAGGCGGACCGGCGCATCCATTAGCCCCAGGACTGGTCCTTTGGCGCCTCACATCGGTAGGACTGGGATACCGCCAGTTTTGGACAAAGGATTCGAACCCTTAGCTCAGAGGGCTGAGGGCGAGAGCTCTCCAATCACGTGGTCCGATAAGGGACAAGAAATAGCGGATAGCCTCAGGGTCCCCTCTCAGTCCCTGCTCTACTCCAAAGAGAGTACTGCCTCTGGTCTTTCTCCCTTCCCCACACCAACCCCGCCCGCCCCTCCCTCTCAGCCTTTTGGATGCACCCCACCCAGGCCCCCGGAGACTTGACCCGCCCCTTCCTCCCAGGACAGATTCTAGAGCGGTCTTCTTTGCGCAAGCGAGAGAAAGGAGGACAGCGTCCCCTGTAGCTGGGAGGGCTGACTGGGGTGGTGCTTAAGCAAGTAACTGAGGCTGTCAGTTTCAGCCTCACCCTAGCACAGGAGGCTGGAGAGAGATTGGGCTCGTGAAGAGCCGGAGAGGTAGTGGGGAGCACAAACAGGTGCAGACGTATTTGCAGGAGAGATAGCTAGGAGGGTGTGCAGCGGATAAGGACACAAACGTAACGCAGGAGGAGCTGAAGGTCCTCGGAAGAAAAGATGTTCCCGAGCTGAGTGAGGGTGGAGGAAACGAAACAGGGCAGTTGGGGAGGGGTGCAAAGTCGGGGACGTGCAGGAAAGGCCAAAGGACGGCGGAGGGTGACAGGACAATTGGAAGAGGGAAAAGTAGCAGGTGTTGGGCATCCTGGCAGGTGTGGGGGAGGTAACTGAGAGCCACAGGTGGTTAGATTTGGAGGAGTAGTAGGCTGGGGGTTAGAAGCCCGGACATTTCGACGTTTTACTGACTCGTTTGAAGAGAGGGACCCTAGGGAGACTTAAAGATGAAATCCATGCAAAGAGATCCCAGGCTGAGGGACAGGTACTGAAGAGTTGCGTTGCGCACAGGGGTCTCGGCCAGGGAATTGGAGACCCCCCCCCACCGCCCCGCCGAAGTTAAAACGGAAGCCACGAGGTGCTAGTCCGGATCTGCCGCTCCTTCAGACTCCGCCCACTCCCCCCGCCTACGCAGAATTCCCGCCTCCCTCCCTTTGCTGCCTTATAAGGAGCCTCCAGCTAGCGTTAGGTTTGGTCCCGCCCACTCTAGTCTCTTGTCCTAATAAGGGCATCTGGGGCATCCCGCGGCTAGGAGCGGGCGGGAGCGCGTCTCCAGGGTAACTGCGATATTCCGCCGTCCCTTACTCGTTGCTCTTGGAAACTCTGAAGCTCCAAAAAGGTGGAGCCAGCCTCTTTTGGCAGGATCCCTAGCTGGATGCTGGTGGTCGAGATGTCACCTTTACCTGAGGCTCCCCGCAACTCGTTTGGTGGGCGGTGCGGCGTAATCTCTCCGACTACAACCCCCGACATGCTCTGCGAGGCACTCCACTCCCGGCAGTTCCTCACATCATGAAAATCGGGCTTCCAGCTCTTCGTTTATACTCTTTATTCTACTTATGGGATCAGTGGCCCTAATTCCTTGGTTTGCGACCCTGTTTCCTCTACCTGGTGAGGAAATGTCATTGTTCCAGGCCAACAAAATCTTCTGGGGTCCCTCAGCCCAGTTTATTTTTGTGCAGCTTATGTTCCACGGAGCTTGTCTCATTTTTGTGGGTGTTACACTAACCATATTCCTGGTTATCAACTCGACAACGAGATTCGAGTCTGATTTAATGTGTATTTCCTCTTTTCGCTGTCTAGTAAAAGGCACAAAATCCTTGAATGCACAACCCCCTGCCCTTTATTGCCTCTGAACTTGCCAAACATTTAAAACAAGAACAAAGCTCTATTTTCAAAGATTACTTTGTATTCCTTCTTTTATTCTTTAGTTGCACATGGCCTCTTAGGAGACAAGCATGTCTTTGCATATGGAGGGTGCTCAAAGTGTTTATTAGATGGAAGGCGCCTTACACTTGTGATTCTCTTTGCTCGAGGACTGGATTCTTTCTAGGCCTGTGAATAGTTGCTTCAATTCAGAAAATACTAATTTACTTAAAATTTTCACACCAAGGGACCTAGAAGTTTCAAGATGGATCTTAGAAAAAAACATTTCGCAACGGGTTGAAGAGCCGCAAAGTCTGGGCTCATTTTCGACTCTTACTACCAAGAGCCAGGGACCCGGACCTTTCTGAGCTCAGAGCGTTTCCTGGGAAATTCGACCAATGGGCTCGTGCTCCGTGCCATAACCCTGCCTATCCGAAACTACATTTCCCAGTATGCAATGTGGCCAGTTGACGAAAAAAAGATATAAGAGGGCGGTGCAGCACCCTCAGACTTCATTACCCGTCGGCCCGCAAGAGGAGCGCCGGAAGCTCGCCCCGCCCCTCATTGTGCGGATCATACTAAACGGAAGGGGCCGGGAGAGGCCGCGTTCAGTCGGATCCCGGCAGCAGCTGCAGCGCCGCTCATCTTTTTAGGCTCTTCTCACTATCTCCTTTTCGCTTCCGGAAACATGGTGAGCTCCAGGCCACTATGCCCGAGGGGAAGCCGCTGCGAGTCGGTCGCCTGCGCTCGCGGGAGGGAAAGCGGTAGCGACGTGGGCACCCCCTCCCCCCAGCGCCTGAAGCGGGATGAGGGTCTCGTGCTGAGGGGCGGTCGGCACTGGAACGCGCGTGCGCGCCCGCGGGCGCCTGGTGGAGGGGGGCTGGTTTGAACGTAGCTCGCGCGCCCCCTGGGTTTTCCTCCCCTCCCCCACCCCGTTGGTGCGCCCGCGCGGACACCGGCCGTGGGGGAGGGGTCTGGGTGCGCGCGCTCGCCTCGCAGAGTAACCGGTGTCGCGCGCCACAGTGGGGCTGAAGTGAGTTGGCTCACGGGAACGCGCAGTCGACGAGAGCTGGCGGTACCCTAACTCGGCCCGGGGGCGGTGAAGGAAAAGCGCGCGAGCGGTCTTGGCACGCGCGCCCCACCCAAGGGCTGTTCCTGTCTCCGCGTCACCCTCCCTCGGCAGGCGGGTCTGCCTCGAGAGCAGGTGGTAGGGATGCCTGCGCCCAGGAGGAGCGGAGGCGGCGCAGCAAGCAGGATGGGGAGGTAGCGGGGTTCGGGCTCGGGAGCCTGGGATTAGGGGCTTGCTTGCACGAGGCGATACGGCGGGGACACCACAGAGGCCACGGCCCTGCTCTGGAGTGAGCCCATAAAGCGAGCTGAGTTCTCTGCTTTGTACATTCGGCAAAGGCTGGAATGGCGCTGTGGGTCGGCGCGTGCGCACACATTCAGGGCTGGCCACTCGGCCCTAAGCCCTAGATGAGCAGGGCCTTCGTCTTTCCCGGATGGGGCCTGAGGGTGGAGCCGCGTTTAGGGAAGTGACCCAGGCGGCCACCGCCCGGAAACCACCCCGCCCCCTGTGTGCGGCCCCAGGGCTGTGAGTACCGAAGGTCGTGTAATTTGCCCAATTTCCAGCCCTCAGCCTAGGGGGCTGATAGGCCACTTGGTAAAGGGCACTCCTTGGGGTAGAGTCCTTGGAGGTGCTACCGCCTCTGGGTAGGGGATTCTCTCGGAAAGGAGGCCGAACCTAGCTGATACCCTTTCCCCGCCTACTCCGGAAAGGGCTGGGTCACGTGTCCGGCTTCCTCTGCAGTTCCGGGAGGGGGGGCACGGCAGATTTCACCGTGGACAGTAGCTGNCCGAAGGTCGTGTAATTTGCCCAATTTCCAGCCCTCAGCCTAGGGGGCTGATAGGCCACTTGGTAAAGGGCACTCCTTGGGGTAGAGTCCTTGGAGGTGCTACCGCCTCTGGGTAGGGGATTCTCTCGGAAAGGAGGCCGAACCTAGCTGATACCCTTTCCCCGCCTACTCCGGAAACGGCTGGGTCACGTGTCCGGCTTCCTCTGCAGTTCCGGGAGGGGGGCACGGCAGATTTCACCGTGGACAGTAGCTGCATTTCCGGGTGTCCCTCAACTCGACCCACAATAGAAATTTAAAAGGTGCCCAGGACCGTGGGCAGTTGGCTTCTGTCTGTTTACTTCTATTAGCGGCTTTTGAGACCTATATTTATTCCAGACGGCAGAGAGTTCCGTAGCGTCATAATTAGGGGTTGTGATTTTTGCCTTGGTTGAGGAAGATTCAAGTAGGGAACCTCTTCCCTGCTAGTTTAGGGAACCTCTTCTCTCTTCCAGTTAGTTTGTGTACTAACTGCATTGAGCAGTTCTGATGAACCTGCCAGGGCTGTTAATAAGCACCTTTGGTATTCCACTTAGCATTGTTTGGGGTCTTGATTTTTTCTAGGAGAGGTGACTGGTATGGGTGTCTGTGTCCCCTTCACCTATCTGAAGTTCTGAGTCAGCACTTTTATCCAAAAGCTGAGATTGAGTTCTGTGCGTGTAGAAACAAGTCAGCTTGTAGATGCCCACATCACAGCCAGAGCTCTGCTTCTCACAGGTCTTTAAATTTTAGCCTATATGATGTCGGGGTGAAGAGGGATAATGTTGAATTAGGTGATTAGAGGTCTTTAACAGTGGCGTGGGTGGGAAAATTGGTCACCCGTTTGGGGAAGAGGATTAGTGACCTCTGGGGGTTGAGGTTTGTGCTGTTCTGGCATCCATACGGGTCTTCTAAGAAAGCAAAGGAGGGGCTTCAGGTGGAGTCCCAGAAACCTTTTCCTTACGCCGTCGGTGTGGCTCACCCCCCAGGCCTCCGGCGTGGCTGTCTCGGATGGAGTCATCAAGGTGTTCAATGACATGAAGGTGCGTAAGTCCTCCACACCAGAGGAGGTGAAGAAGCGCAAGAAGGCGGTGCTTTTCTGCCTGAGTGAAGACAAGAAGAACATCATCCTGGAGGAGGGCAAGGAGATCCTGGTAGGTGACGTGGGCCAGACTGTAGATGACCCCTACGCCACCTTTGTCAAGATGCTGCCGGACAAAGATTGCCGCTATGCCCTCTACGATGCAACCTACGAGACCAAGGAGAGCAAGAAGGAGGACCTGGTGTTTATCTTCTGGTGAGCTCCTTACGCAGACGCCTGTCCTAGCTCTGTCCCGCCCCCCTTTCTCGGGGTGGGACTCCGTGGCTCCTGTTTCACCAGAGGTGTGAGTTGGGGGTGGGGGCGGACTTTGATAAAAGCCCGAATGCTAGGGGCCAGCTCAAATGCTTCTCCAAGTCATCTGTAGCTTGAGGACACTTCCTGGATTTGGAGGGGACTTTGCTGCAAGTTTTCTATTTCCCTCCAGGGCCCCTGAGTCTGCACCCCTTAAGAGCAAAATGATCTATGCCAGCTCCAAGGATGCCATCAAGAAGAAGCTGACAGGTAAGAACCAGTAACTGTGGTGCCACATGTGCTCCTGCTCAGGCCTTGGCCTCAGGATGGGGTGACTGGCATGGCAGAGGAGGTTGCTCTCCCTCCCCTTCCCTGCCTGTTTTGAAGGTAACTTTGCCCCTTCTATCTGTTCTGATTAGCTTCTTCCTAGCCGTAAACCCCGCCTCCCAACCACCACCCCGGTGCTTCCTGTTCACAGCACTCCCCCTTCTTCCCCACAGGGATCAAGCATGAATTACAAGCAAACTGCTACGAGGAGGTCAAGGACCGCTGCACTCTGGCAGAGAAGCTGGGGGGCAGTGCTGTCATCTCCCTGGAGGGCAAGCCTTTGTGAGCCCCCTCCAGCCCCCTGCCTGGAGCATCTGGCAGCCCAAGACCTGCCTGCGGGGGTTGCCGGCTGCCCCCTTCCTGCCAGACCGGAGGGGCTGGGGGGATCCCAGCAGGGGGAGGGCAGTCCCTTCACCCAGTTGCCAAACAGCCCCCCACCCCCTGGACCTTCCTCCTCCCTTCACCCCTGACGGTTCTGGCCTTCCCAAACTGCTTTTGATCTTCTGATTCCTCTTGGGTTGAAGCAGACCAAGTCCTCCCACCAGGCACCCCAGTTTGGGAGCAGCCTGTATTTTTTTTAACAATGCCCCAACTCCCCACCTGTTCCTTCCCTTTCCCGTGCTGCCAACTTCTAACCGCAATAGTGACTCTGTGCTTGTCTGTTTAGTTCTGTGTATAAATGGAATGTTGTGGAGATGACCCCTTCCCATGCTACCTGGTTCTCCCCTTTTCCACCTGGTCGTGGCCACTCATGGAAGCAGGACCAGTAAGGGACCTTCAATTAAAAAATAATAATAAAAAGTCTCACTTAAGAGGATGTTTGTTTCAGGATTGGGGCCCAGGGGACCTTGTGGGGTGTTGGGCTGGGAGAATGAGGAGAGCATCTTCTCTGTATGCTATCTCCAACCAGCCCCCATACCCTTTCTGGTCCTAGTGACAGGCCAAGTCTCCCTCCTGGCAGTTGCCAGTGGTCTAGCTATTTAGGAGGTAGTCAGGGAGCATCTGCAGGGGTTGCTCCAACAGAAGTTTTGTCCCTGAACTGCTCTCTTCTGTAGCCTTGACCCTGGTGGG
Source organism: Sturnira hondurensis (assembly GCF_014824575.4). Lineage (NCBI taxonomy): Eukaryota > Metazoa > Chordata > Mammalia > Chiroptera > Phyllostomidae > Sturnira > Sturnira hondurensis. The sequence continues at coordinate 2,243,049 of NW_028080428.1, read as the reverse complement.
CAACGGGGCAGTGAGGCCCTTTCTCTGATCCCTGACCAGTTTCTCCCAGATGTGGGCTGTGAGATTGCAAGTCACGGATAACCTCTTGAATGACTTTCTCTACCTTTAAGGTTCTTTTTTGGTCTTTTCTTCACTTTCTTCCCTGGGTGGCTGACTCATTTATGAGGGCTGGGTCTGACGGTTGCTGTTGAGTCAGAAGCCAAGTTGGGTCTTTGGCCTTCTGCAGATGTGGCTGGAGTTCAGGGTGGGGCTAGCTAGGTGGAGCCCAGGACTTCATACTCAGGTGTCCTGGCTTCTACCTTCTGTTTAACTAAGGAGGTGTTGGCTAGAGCCTCAGGCCCTTTCCTGGCATTGCAGCTGGCTGTCTCCAGCCTGTACTTCGGACTTTAACCTGCCCACCAGGGAAAGGTATTCTGAAGTCTCGCCCTCATCCTCAATCCCAATCAGCTGAAGTAAAAGAGCCTCAGGTTGGAGCTGGTTGCTTAAGCTTCTTGGAGCCTGTCAATACCTCTGGCAGGCAGGAAGGGGTCCCTGTTTTACTGTTTAGGAAATGGGTATAGAGGATTTGCGATTGGTCTTAGGTGGTCCATGTCTTGAAGGTTATTCCTGGGTTCCAAAGTACTGGGTCTTGAAACCTTCCCATGGAGAGTGAGGTGGTACTCTGGAAAATGGGCCAGGATGCTGTGGGGACCAACTTGTTCTCCCAGGATCTGGTCTCCACAGTGCCCTGGGAGAGAGTGCCTGGTAGGCCCTAAACTGGGAAGTGAGGACAAAGCAAGCAGTCCACCTTGTTACAAAACCAGGCTCTTTGTGGATAGACAGGCTGGGGACAACTGAACTTGGGAGCAGACAATGGGTGAAGGCTGTTCTTCAGCCCTTTGGGGGGAAAGGTCAGGGCCTTCACCAGTTTGGGACTCTACTTGTGACTGAGTGTGGTACTGATGCTGCCCTGTGCTCCTGCAGGGCCGTGGGGTGGGGTGGGGTTTGGGCTTGCCCTGAGATTCATAGGAAGGACTGGTGGCTGCTGTCGTGGGGAAAGAGGCATCTTGCTGGGGTGGGGCCTGGGAGATGTCATAGAACATCCCAAAGCAGCCTGGCTGCTCTAAGTCTCTGAGGGCGAAAAGGGTGTTCTGGAGAAGCAAGGTCTTAGCCTGAAGAGGAGAAAGGTCTTGGCTGTCCCCTGCATGTGCTACCATGCTCCCTCCCTGAGAACGGGGTGTTGCTCTTCATGTACCTCAGTTGACTGTCCTCGCCCTCCTCTCATCCCTGACCTTGGCAGTACGGCTGCCATTTGTTGGGGGCTTACTACTGTTGAGGGCAGGGGACTGGCCCGGGAAGCCTGGTCCTGAGCCGCAGCTTGGACTGCTCATAGCTGCCTGCCCCTCTAGCCAGCAGCCCCCTTATGTACTTAAAAAGAACCTGGGCAGGTAGGAGGAGAGGAGGTAGCAAGAGGGGTCGCTGAGGCTGGATGGCTCAGCTTGGCACGTGTGAACTCCCGCTCTCACAACCTGAGATGAGATTCTTAAGGAGAGGGGAGGCTCAGCAGGACTTGAAGTCCGTGGGTTCTGGAAGGCAGAGGGGGAACCCCAGCAGGGTAGGCAGCCCAGTGGCAGGGACTCCGAGGCGTTCAGAGCACTGGCAGTGCAGTCGCTGGTGGCTCTGACAGTTCTTACCTCCCCAGTCCCTGGTGCAGGCCTTGCCCAAATCCTTGCTGGCATTCTTGTAATGGGCCAGTGTAACGGGTCCTGGGGCCAGCAGGGTTGCTGCCCCCCCAGTCACCTTCCCTCCTTGGTTGTCCCAGTCCCAGTGCCCTCTAGCCTGAGGTTTGCTGGAGGACCACCTCAGCTTGGCTGCCTGTGAGTCTCATATCTCGAGTGTCTTGACGCTTCAGGTCCTCGCCTGAGGCCATTTGGTCCTCCTGGCTTCTGAGTCAGGAAGGTGGGGACTGGGGAGGGAACTTGCTGAGGAGCCATGGTCTCGGGGCTGCTGTTCATCTATCCAGCATCCCTTGATGACCACTCCAGGGCAAACCCTGATGTTCAGGGGAGCAGGCCAGGGAAGGCCTCGTAGAGGAGATGGTACCTGATTTGGATCTTGGTGGTTGCGTAAGATTATCGGCTAAAGTCTTTGCATGTCTGCAAGCCTGGTATGTGCTCAAGGAACCAGAAGTTCAGTGGGTGCACTCGGACAGCAGTGGCCAGATCACAAAAGGCCCAAAATGCATGAAGGAATTTGTGCTTTGTGTCTGGGGCAGTTTCTGGAAGGGGCAGGCTCACCGAAAGGCCTTGAGCAGGGAAGAAGTGTGGACAAACATTTCAGACTGGCACGCTCCAGTGCCTTCCTTGGAGAAGAGTTCAGGAAGAGTGGGTTTGGGGCAGGATGTCGGCAGCACAGTGCGGCCTGCCAAAGGCACGTGGTATGGCCTTGCAGATGCCTCCCCAAGGCCAGTTCCCACCCACCTCCCCCATCACCGGGCGTACACTTGAGGCTGGATCCCTGTCTCCACTCCACCTTTTTTTAAAAACCTTTATTTCATTTTTATTTTATTTTTTTATTTTAAGATTTTATTTAGAGGGGAAGGGAAGGTGAGAGGGAGAGAAATATCAATGTACGGTTGCCTCTCATGCGTCCCCTACTGGGAACTGGCCTGCAACCCAGGCATGTGCCCTGACTGGGAATCAAACTTCACAGGCCCCCTCTCAATCCACTGAGCTACACCCCCTAGGGCCACCTCTTTATTTTTTAATGCAAAAATGTTTAATCTTTTTTTGAGAGAGAGAGAAACATCTGTGCATTGTTGATGCATTTGTTCATTGATTCTTGTATGCGCCCTGACTGGAAATCAAACCTGCAGCCTTGGTGTATCAGGATGATGCTCTAAGCAACTGAGCTACCTGGCCAGGACCCCACTCCCCCTCTGTATTGAACTAGTCTGGAGACTGAGTCCAGGGGATCATGAATAAGAAGATTCCAAAATGATCCTGGAGCTTTACCATTTCCCAGGATTCTCTTTTTCCTTGACTGGCCTTTCAACACAGAAGGCAGTACTCTTCGTCTTTCCAAGAGCTCTGCCAATCTGAGGAAGCTCCCAGGAGGCAGTGGGGAGGAGTTAGGGCAGGGGCCTTACTGGGGTGGTGTTTAAAGCCTCCTTCCCCTTACTCTCCACCCTTGGGGAAATCTTCCTCTTGTTTCCTGAATCCTAGGAGGCACTTCTGCAACTCACCCCTGGGGCAGATAGACACAGGCTTCCACAGAGTGACCCCTCATGGGCACACACAGTATTACAGGCATAGAGAAGTGCCAGAAGTGTGGGGAGGGGGAGTCCTGTTTGTAGCTGGTTGACTTCCTGTCTTCACAGCTCAGTGCAGCCAAGATAGGGATATAATTGTCTGCCAGTCCTGTTGGGGAAGAACCTCCCTCAGAGCCCATTGCGTGTTGAGCCCCACCCCAGTGTCTGTGGCCGTGGACGGACATGGCTTATTTTCTCCTCTTCCTTGGGGAGTTGGACCAGTGGGGAGAGGGTGCAGGAAATAAAGGGCCCCTTGGGCCCTGCATATACTTGTGGGAGTGCTTGACTCAGTCTGCCCCCAGAGGCAGGTGTGACACCCCAGCAGGAAGGTTCTCTCATGCTCAAAGTCACCCACCCCCCTAAGGGAGCGCAAGAAGACCCACTTACACCACGTCACCAGGAGCATGGCCCCACAGACCACCAGAGGCACTGCCATTTCCCTCGGCCTGGCCCCCTGAGCCTCAGCCTTTGCTGTGGACTTGAGGCCCTAGGTTAAGTCCAGAAAGGGGTCTCGGCACCAGCCTGGATGTGGCACACTGGCGATGAGGGCTTCAGCTGAAGACGTGACAGTGTTCCCCGGAAACCCCCAAGGAGCTCCTTGCGGTTCTTTCCTGGGACACAGCTGAAGGCACACGGGAGAGTGACGTTGGGGTGGGCATTAGCCCATCCCGTGTCAGGCTCATGTCACTCACAGAGCCGACAAGAGGCTTGAACCCACCAGGAGCCCTGTCCCCCACCACCAGGGGTGACCCCTTCATTCTGGACCAGCTCACATCCTGGCTATATCTCAAAGGGATGACATTTTAGTCTTGACCAACATGGCTTGGTTGGAGCATCATCCTGTAATCAAAAGGTTATGCGTTCGATTCCCAGTCAGGACATAGGCCTAGGTTGTGGGTTTCCTCCCAGTCCAGATGCTTCTCCCTGGCATCAGTGTTTCTCTCTTCCTCTCTATCTGAAAGCAATATCGGGGGAAAAAGTGTCCTCGGGTAAGGGTGAAAAAAGGAAGTTTCAGACTTGCTGCAGGGTGGGGTGCCAGGCACTGAAGAAAGACTTCATGCATTGCAACTGTCTTTGTTTTTTAAGATTTTATTTATTTTTAGAGGAGAAGGGAGGGAGAAAGAGGGAGATCAATGTGCAATGTGTGAGGAATACACCTATCAGTTGCCTCTTGCACTTGTTCCAATCTGGGGACCTGACCCAGGCATGTGCCCTGCCTGGGACTTGAACTGGTGACCTTCCGGTTCACAGGCCGGCGCTCAGTCTACTGAGCCACACCAGCCAGGGCAATTGCAAGTGTCTTTTTTAAGAGAGCCGGGTACTCCCTGCAGAGAAGAGCAGGCAGCTCAAGTGCCCTCCTTAGTTCTCATCATCCATTGCCCCCTCAGCAGCCCTGGGGTCAGAGTCAGGGTCCCTTGACATCCGTAGGGGACAGTTGGGGTTCCCAGGAGAGGGCTGGGGCTGGAGCTTTGTCATAGATGAGGAAAGGAGGTGGCACTCATGCTTCTAGCCCCTGCTTCATTTTGGCAAACTGAGTGACAGAGCTGTCTCTCACCCGACTACAGCTTTTCCCTTTAAGCTGTGAAGTCTGGCTTTGGAGGAGCTGGCGGGGGGTGCTGCTTAGAGGAGGGACAGAGCCAGGAGACCACTCACTGCCAAGAAGGCCACCACCCACACCCGGAATGCTGGCCCAGCCTCTGCCCTCACCCAAACACCCAGGCCTGCCCCTCACAATGAGGCCGGTGGATGGACCGAGGCATCCTTGTAGCCAGAGGAACGCCCTGCTGAGAACTGGGTCTGGGCTCCTCCCCTCCCCAAACCCTGCATCAGACTTCCAGGGCACCCACTTTTGGTCCTCCCCAATCCCTCATCCCCAGGAAGGCCCAGTGGGGGCTCAGTGGTCCATGGTTTCAGTCAGGGGATGGTTAGGACTTGGGGCCTTAGGTGAAGGTGATTCAAGACTAGACAAGATACCTGCTTTCTCAGAGGGTCACGGGGCAGGAGCTAGGTTGAGACATAGGGCCCAAAGGCTATCATGGCATCTCCCCAGCACCTCCCGGGGGAGCAGAGCCAGGGAAGCAGGTTCTTCAGGCTCCCAAAACTTCCTGTGGCAGCCATCTGAACTTGTCCTCTTGCTCCTTGTGAAGCCTCACCTTGATTTGAATGGTGACTCACCTTGTCCTGCTCGCTCACTGGATCAGAGGTCTCCCTCTGTAAGGCGCTGTCTCCCTGTAGGTCCACTGACAGAGAGGAGGGCTTCAGGGGAGGAGAGGCCCCTTTGCCCATCCTCACTGCAGGTTTTTGTCCTCCTGCCAAACCCACCTCAGCAGCATTGCTTTTATAACGCCCCAGGGTCACAGGCTGTGCTCAGAGGGATCCTGATAAGTCACTGTTCAGGGCTTTACAATAGACACTTCCCCACCTTCCCCTCTGCTGCCCCTTCCCCAGCTGGTGCCCTCAGGTACCCTTTCACTGGGTGTAGAGTTGGATGAGAAGTCCCTACCTCTTTGGAGGGGTTCCTGAGACCGTTCCATTCACTTTCAGTGCCAAGAAGGTGTCAGCTTGTAGGCAAAGCAGTTGGGTTTCTCCAAGGGAAAAGAATCACAAAGCACCAAGCCACTAGTTCTGCCTTCCACAAGCTATTCAACAAGTATTTGTTGAACACCAACTACAGTACGCTGCTTCACTGTGCCAAATGGTACTAGGGAGGCCCTGGCTGGTGTAGCTCAGTAGATTGAGCGCGGGCCTGCGAACCACATGATCGAGGTTCGATTCCCAGTCAGGACACATGCCTGGGTTGTGGGCCAGTTCCCAGCAGGGGACTCACGAGAGGCAACCATACATTGATATTTCTCTCCTTCTCTCCTTCCCTTCCTCTCTAAAGATAAATAAATAAAATTAATAAAAAATAGTACTAGGGAGAAGGTAAGATGCTCAGAAGCCACTTTACCTTCAAGCACTGCTCACCAGTATGTAACTGGAAACTGCCCATCTCTCTTACCGTCTGTGTTGTTGAGTGCAGCAACCCTTTTCATTGCTGTGTAGTATTCCATCTTACAAATACATCATGGTTTATATATCCACTCCACATTTGGACATTTGGATTATTTCAAGTTTGGGGCTATTATGAAGACAACTACCATGAACCTTCTTCTATGTCTTTTGAGGGACCTACATACTCATTTCTGTTGGGTATGAGAATTGCTTGGCCATAAGGTAGGCATGTGTTTAAAATGCTTTCATAGATAATGCCAGAGCTTTCCAAGGTGACTGTATTTATGTGTACTCCTGCCAACATTGTATGCAAGTTCCAGCTGGACCAGGTCCTTGTCAGTCCTTAGAACTGTTGGTCGTTTTCATTTTAGCCATGCCGGTGGCGGTGTGGGAATGGCACACTGTGGCTGCAACTTGTATTCTCTGGGGAGGAATGATGCTGAACACCATTTTATCTACCCCTTGGCCATTTAGATATCTTCTTTTGTAAAGTGCCTATTCAAATCTTTTGTTCCTGTCCTACCCTCCTTTTTTTAAAAAAAAAATTGATTTTAGAGAGAAGGGAGAGGGAGAGGGGGAGGCGGGAGAAAGAGAGGAGAGAGAGAGAGAGAGATTGATGTGAGAAAGGAACATGGATCAGCTGCCTCCTGTAGGCGCCCCGACCAGAGACTGAACCCGCAGCCTTCAGATGTGCAGGATGCTGCTCCAACCACCAGGCCACCTGGTCAGGGCCTCTACTACTGTCCTTCAGAAAAACTGGCCCTGGCTGGTGTGGCTCAGTGGATCGAGTGTCAGCCTGTGAACCGAAAGGTCGCCAGTTCAGTCCCAAGCCAGGGCACATACCTGGAATGTGAGCCAGGTCCCCAGTTGGGTGCGTGTGAGAGGTAAATGATTGATGTATCTTGCACACATCAATGTTTCTCCCCCTCTTTCTCCCTCCCTTTCCCCCTCTCTAAAAATTAATAAATAAAATCTTTTTAAAAAATCAGAATATGTCATTATTGATTAGTAGGAACTCTTTATATACACTGGAGACAAGCCCTTTGTCAGTTATATGTGTTACCAATATTTCCTACTGTATGGCTTCCCTTTTTATTCTCTGGATGGTAATAATTTTACAGGCTCAATAAATCTGTTTTTTTCTTTTCTTTTTTTAGAAGATTTTATTTATTTATCTTTAGAGGGGAAGGGAAGGAGAGAGGGAGAGAAATATCAATGTATGGTTGCCTCTCGTGAGTCCCCTGCTGGGAACTGGCCTGCAACCCAGGCATGTGCCCTGACTGGGAATCGAACCATGATCCTTTGGTTCGAAGGCCCGCGCTCAATCCACTGAGCTACACCAGCCAGGGCTGTTTTTTTCTTTTAATATTAGGATTTTTGTGTACTCTTAAAGAAACTTTTGCTTACCCCAAGATCATGAAGATACTCTATTTTTTCTCCTAGAAATTAATAGTTTTAGCTTTTATATTTAGGTCTGTGATCCATTTTCAGTTCCTTTTCTATGTAGCATAAGGTTCGAGTCATTTGTTCCCGCCATATAACCAGCCAGTTATTTTAGCACTGTTGCATGTTTTTGTTTTTTAGATTTTATTTCTTTATCTTTAGAGGGAAAGGAAAGGAAAGAAGGAGAGAAATATCAATGTGTGGTTGCCTTTGGAGTGTCCCCTACTGAGAACCTGATCTGCAACCCAGGCATGTGCCCTGACTGGGAATCGAACCAGCCACCCTTTGGTTCACAGGCCAACGCTCAATCCACTGAGCCACACCAGCCAGGGCTACAAATAAAATCTTTTTAAAAACTCATGTATATAGCCCTGGCTGGTGTAGGTCAGTAGATTGAGCGTGGGCCTGCGAACCACATGATCGCGGTTCGATTCCCAGTCAGAGCACATGCCTGGGTTGCAGGCCAGTTCCCAGCAAGGGACGCATAAGAGGCAACCATACATTGATATTTCTCTCCCTCTCTCCTTCCCTTACCCTCTAAAGATAAATAAATTAATTAATAAAAAAACTCATGTATATAAAAAATAAAATAATGACCATTTTGTTCTTGCTTCCCAAACTTTATACATTTTATTTCTTTTTCTTACTTGCTAGGACCTCTAGTACAATGCAGAAGTGTTGATATAGTGATAAAGAAACTCCTTGACTTGTTCCTGATCTCAGAAGGAATGCATTCAAAATTTAATTCCAATGATGTTTTTCTTTTTCTTTTTTCTTTTCTTTTCTTTCAAGACAGGAAGGGAGGGAGAAAGAGAAGGAAACATCAATGTGTGGTTGCCTCTCCTGTGCCCCCTTCTGGAGACCTGGCCTGCAGCCCAGGCATGTGCCCTGACTGGGAATAGAACCAGTGACCCTTTGATTTGTAGACTGGCTGATGATGTTTTTAGATACTCTACCAGAATAAGGAAGCTCCCTTCTATGCCTAGTTCAATGAGAGAGGTAATTTTTACCAAGTTTTTTCTCCCTCTGTTGAGATATATGGATTTTCTTGTTATTCGGTGTATATGCTGAATTTCATTGATTGATTTTCAAATGGTAAACCACCTTGCATTCCTGGAAAAACACCTTCATTATAAGGTATTATTATTTTTAAATTCTCACACAGGGATATTTTTTATTATTGATTTGAGAGAGAGAGAAACATTAATGTGAGAATGAAAGATTGATTGGTTGCCTCCCATACGTGCCCTGGCCAGGGATGCAACGCATGACCTTGGCATGTTGGGACAATACCCCAACCAACCAAGCTACCCAGCCAGGGTCTATATGTTTTTAATCCTTTAAAATTTATTGAGCCCTGGCTGGTGTAGCTCAGTGGATTGAGCATGGGCCTGCGAACCAGAGTATTTCGGTTCGATTCCCAGTCAGGGCACATGCCTGGGTTGCAGGCCAGTTCCCGGCAGGGGACTCACGAGAGGCAACCATGCATTGATGTTTCTCACCTTCTCTCCTTCCCTTCCTCTCTAAAGATAAATAAATAAAATCTTAAAAAAAAAAAGAAGCCCTGGCTGGTGTAGCTCAGTGGATTGAGAGCGGGCCTGTGAACCAGAGGATCACAGTTCGATTCCCAGTCAGGGCACATACCTGGGTTGCAGGCCAGTTCCTGGCAGGGGACACACGGTACATTGTGTGTTTCCGGCAGAGGCAACCATACACTGATATTTCTCTCCCTCTCTCCTTCCCTTCCCCTTTAAAAATAAATAAAATTTAAAAAAAGAGAGACTAGAGTTGTCTTTAAAAAAGCCAATAAGGCTCTGACTAGTGTGGCTCAGTTGGTTGGCTGTCATACTGCAAACTGAAGGTTGCCGGTTCGATTCTCCATCAGGGCATATGCCTGGGTTGTGGGTTCCATCCCTGGTAGGGGTGCCTGGGAGGGGCAGCCAATGATGTTTCCCTCACAAATCATTGACGTTTCTTTCACAAATCATTGTTGTTTCTCGCCCTCTCTTTCTCCCTCCCTTCACCTCTCTCTAAAAAAATAAATAAAATCTTTTTAAAAATCCACTTCAAAAACATTTGCTTTTTAATTGGAGTGTTTGGCCCATTCATAATGATTGAAATTACTGATATAGTAAGCTATAAACCTGCCATCTTGCTTTTTGTTTTCTCTTTGTTTCATCTGGGTTGTTTTTTTTTTTGTTCCTTTTCTTGCCTTCTGTTCGATTAGTAAAGTATTCAATATTTTATATCATTTCATTTTCTCTTCTATTATATTTTACTTACATATATGTTTATTATTCCTTTATTTCTCTGCATTTAAAGGGGAACCTAGAGAGGGCAATGCTTACTCAAGAGACCTTCAGAGGCTGCCGCCTACACAGACAGACTGGGGGGTGCACCTGTCAGTGTGATAGCCTAGCACATGGTCAGGGCACATGGCATCCCGTATGATAACAGGAATAACAACATCAACAACGATAATACAATAGCTAACACTATAGCCAAAGAAAACTTGTTCTTACTATATGCCAGACATATATATAAATTTAACCATCAGTATGAATATAGATAAACACGGAAACAAATACTTTCTGGTCCACACTTTGTGTCTCTTAGCCCCTCTCACCTGTCCAGACTCCTCACTTCCTGGCTTCTCTGACACCCCCATGGAAGGCTCTTACTGTGTCCCACTGCCTCCCTCGCCGCCCCCCCCCCAATCTAGCTCATTAGTGCAGTAGGTCCCTAAGTCCCCTGTCTCCTTCCTGCTGCCTTAGTGTCTCTGCTGTGACCTGCACCGCTTGGTAACTCCTTGAGGGAGATGGGACGTCAAGGACAGACCACAGCTGCTCTGTCCTGACCCCTTAGCCATAGCTAACTATGTACATGCCTCTAACCCCTGAAAGTGTGCACCTTATGTGTATCCTTGGTGGAAAGTTGCTCAGTAACTATTTGTTGAAGTCGAGAGGAAAGAATAAGGATCAAATGGTCTTATGATTATATGAACACAGATACAAAAGTAAAGCCATTGGTGCTGAACAGGATTCCCTCGACCGTGGGAAAGAACAGGGACTGCAGCCCCTTCTCAATTCCTACCATCCCTCCCTCTTCTTCTTCCCCATCAAGCCAGTAGGAGTCTGTCCTGGGGAGGTGAGGAGTGACAGTGGTGGGTCCCTTTCCATCTGTAAAAGCAAAGGTACAACCCTGCTTCCTTTGGCATACTCGCCAGTCCCCTTGCAGGTGCCACAGAGGCACCCCACCCTCTTGCTCACGCTTGCGCGCAAACACACGCACACGCACCTCTCCCAGACTGGGTATCACTGGGTACCATGGAGTGAGGTGGAGGTCGGTAGGGGTCTGCCTCTGTCTTTACCTCGCTCTCCTTCCCAGCCTCTTCATGCTCCCCCTCACTCTCCTCGGCGGCAGCACACGAGGATCCGGTGGCTGGCCCGCGCGCTCCCGCAGCTTGCTCCCGGGTTACTCGCCCCGAGGGACGGGCCGAATGGAGATCCTATCAGCTGACGGAGACACTCTTCCCTCCCTGCCAAGGAGTCACCTGGAGTGGGGCGTGGTCCCCACCCCGTTTTGATTGGGTCCCAGGTTTATCGTGCGCGAAACCATTGGCTGCAGCATCTGTTGTTCCCGAGTCTGGAGCCAGCTTTTAAAAGAAATCGGGGGACTGAGAGGGCCGGGAACAAGCTACACTGGAACTGCACACAGGGGCATGCACTGGCACCTCTGACGTCTCGCCACGTCAGCCCCGCCCCCCGGCCGGCTGCCTCCCGCCGGCCACCACTCCGGGGCCTCGCCTTCTGTCTCTCGGGGTCTGCGCGTGCGCACTAGTCCAGTCTCGCGCCTCCACGAGAGGGGCGGGGCGGGGCGGGGGCGGGGCGGGGGGGGGCGGGGCGGGGCAGCAGGCTCGTGACAGGGGGCGGGGCGGGGCGGGGCGGGGGGCCGGGTAGGTGGGAGCGAGGGTTGGGTGGGGAAGTAATGGGGAACCAGGGAGAAAGTCATGGGCTGCGAGCGAGGGCAAGGGCTAATGTCTGTGGAGAAAAGGGCTCCGTTTGGTTTTCTGCCCCGAGACCTGTGGGAGCGGCGGTGTAGGCCGCACGGGGAGGCTAGGGGGCACCACGAAGTCCGAGGCCAGGGCGTCCAAGGGCAGGCCCTGGCCCACGGGTGGTTCCAAATGGAGCCGGGGAGCAGAAGGGCACAGATGCTGCAAGCAAAAATGTGGATGCCCTGGAACGGGCTCATCATGTTTGGGAAGAGAATGGAGCCCCTGAGTAGGAAGACCCAAAAGCCTAGGATGTGGGATCTGAAAAGCTTGAGTCTGAGCACTGGGGACTGGAGGATGTGGAAAAGACGGCCTTGAAAGAAGTCAGGCCGGAGCCAGGAAAGGAAGAATGTGAAGCTAAGGCACAGTGTAGCAAGTGCATTCATTACAAGCTTCAGCAGGTTTGGGGAAAGGGAGCCCAAAGGAAATGTGGGGAAAGCGAGGAGTCAGCAGCAAAGCAGGGGCTGAATCTGAGAGTTCAGGGACTACAACAGGGTTTGGGAGGGAGTTTGGGCTTAAAGAGTTTGGGCGGTCAAGTGCAGAGAAGCTGGAATCCAGTAGGGAGAAGCTGGGGACTAGTGGAGAGAAGTTGAAGGGCCAGGAGTGGGGAGCATAAATGAAAAGAAAATTGAAAAACTGGTAGAAGTTACTAGTGATGAAAGAGCAATAGAAGGTCCTAGTGCTGAGATGGAAATTCCCTTTGAAAGGGTGGAAAGGAATGATAAAAAACTAGAGGGGACTGAGGAGCGGATCGAAGTTAAGGAGGATTTCTTCACTGGAGTGAATGATATTACTGATGACTCTGTTTCTATGGAAGAGAAACAAGGTATAGATGAAGGTACTGGTGAATAAGGCAGATGAGGATTGAAGCTAAAGAAGGGAAGAGAAGCAGATAGAGGAGGTATTGCAAGTCAAAGAGGGGAAATTAGAGCCAAGCAGAACATTATTGGCCCTGAAGGGGTAAATGTGAGAAAGGAGAAGGGCGCATATAAGCCTAAAAGAAGACGATGGGCATGGATGGGTACTGGGGGTGAAGGCAGAGACCAGGACCAGAGGAAACAGCGACGGACGAAGAGGGAGACGGGGACATTTTGAGGAGAAAGAAGATTTGATAATGTTGACAGGTAAAGGGAAATTGGATATCAGTTTCTGGGAGAAGAGCTGTGACCAAGGAGCTTGTAGAGAAATAGATTTAGGATGGGCTAGAAGGGTTTGGTTTGCATAGTGAGAAAAACAGAACACTGCAGCATGATAAAGGTTAGGTGGGGTTGTAGGAGAAGATGCAGGCTGGAGTGAGCAAAGAAAACTTCTGAAAGAGGAACCTAAAAATGAGCGAGGGGCTCTAAAGTGACAAAATCGAGAGAAGAGGTGAGAAAATAAATAAGTGAAGAAAAAAAAGTAAGAAGCCATGTCTCATAATAGCGACTGTGCATGCTGGGTTTGAAAGTTACTGTCTTCACTATTCTGTACCCTCCTTTCCCGTGGAGCCAATTTTACCATCTAGTGGGTTAGGCCTCTCACCAGGCCTGTCTGTCTGGACCACGCCCATCCTCACTGACCTTCCCTCTGATTATTCCCAGAGTAATCGCTGAGCTCCACTATTTCAATCACTTCACCATGATCACCATTCCCACAGTTTTCCCTCACCTCCACATTGGATTTGAACTGTTCATCCTTGATTTGAAGTTGTCTCAGTTATTTCTTTTACTGTTGTTTTCATCTCAATTGTTCTTTTTTTAATATTTTATTTTTTATTTTTAGAGAGAGGGGAAGGGAAGGAGAGAGGGAAAGAAACATCAATGTGTGGTTACCTCTCATGTGGCCCCCACTGGGGACCTGGCCCACAACCCAGGCATGTGCCCTGACTGGGAATCGAACCAGCGACCCTTTGGTTCACAGCCCGCACTCAATCCACTGAGCTACACCAGCCAGGGCTCATCTCAATTGTTCTTAATTGAATTCTCAAAGAGTCACCCTGATTTTCACCTTGAGGGTAACTTGCTATTTTCTTTACAAATTTTCCTGTGTGAAAGTGGCCAAACAATGAACAAATGTGCTGTACCTCTGCCTTACTACAATGGACAACAAACTCTACTAAATGTTATTATATACATGTTGTAACTTCTCTCATCTTAAAAAAACAAAACAAAACTCAAAACCTCTCTCGACCCCACCTTCCCCTCTACATGCTTCCCTATTTTCTTGCTCCCTGTGGCAAGTGCAAAAGCAGCCCCCAAAGATATATTCACTTTTTAATCCCAGGGACCTGTGAAAATTACCTTATATGGCAAAAGATGTGAGCAAATTAAAGATCCCGAGAGGAGGAGCTTATTCTGGGTAACCTGGATAAGCCCTAAATGCAGTCCCAAGTGTCCTTACCCAGGGAGACAGGAGATCAGGCACATGCAGAAGAGGAGGAGGCGGTGTGGCCCCAGAGAGAGAAAGACAGGAGTGACGCAGCCACAGGACTAGGAATGTCCATGGCCATCAGATGTCAGACGGGCAAGGGGGGTTTTCCCTGGAGCCTCCAGAGGGGGCTGACCTGACAATGCCTCGATTTTGGACTTCTGGCCTCCAGACCTGTAAGAAAATCAGTTTCTCCCCTTTTAAGCCACCCAGTGGGTGGTACCTTAGTAAGCAGCTCTCGGAAACCGATGCCCTCCCTTTACAGCAGCATTCCTTCGACCAGTTGTCACGCTGCTTTTCCTAAGTATTCCCTTGTATTCCTTTTTTATCTGACATTTTACACTGGACATTTTTATATATACAGAAAAGTTGAGCCCTGGCTGGTGTAGCTCAGTGGATTGAGTGCGGGCTGTGAACCAAAGGGTCACGGTTTGACTCCCAGTCAGGGCAGAGGCCTGGGTTGCGGGCTCTGTCCCCAGTGGGGGCCAGGTGAGAAGCAACCACACATTGATGTTTCTCTCCCTCTCTTTCTCCCTCCCTTCCCCTCTCTCTAAAAATAAAAAAATACATTTAAAAAAAAAGAAACATTGAAAGGGCAACGAACAACTCAGTACTCTCTACCTAGATTCAACAGCTGGTATCAGTTTGCTCTAATCTGTTTTGTCACTACAGGCTTCAGCACATGGTTCCTGAGAATATATTCTCCTACATAGCTGTAATACCTAAATACACTTAATTAAGACTATATTCACATTTTAATTTAATAAATTATAATTAGTAATTCCTTTATATCATCTAATGTTCAGTCTATATTCAAATATCCTTGCGTATTCCCAAACCATCTTTTATAACTTTTTTCCTTGGCTGAGGATCCAATCCAGGCTCATGTTTTGGAATTTGATTGTTAACTCTTTTTAAAAAGATTTTATTTATTTATCTTTAGATAAGAGAGGGAGAGAAATATCAATGTATGGTTGCCTCTCGCGCATCCCCTGCTGGGAACTGGCCTGCAACCCAGGCATGTGCCCCGACTGGGAATCGAACCACGATCCTTTGGTTCGCAGGCCAGCACTCAATCCACTGAGCTACACCAGCTGGTGCTATTAGCTCTTTTTAATCTACATTCATCTCCCTCTTATTTTGTCTTAATGAGTTTGAATACTTTTTAAGGAATTTCAGGCCTGTGTTCTTATAGATGTCCAACATTCTAGAGTTCTCTGACTGTGTCCAGATGGTGCCATTTAGTTTGCTCTCCTGCCTGCTGCAGTTTCTGTATCCTGGAATTTGGAGTTCTAGGCCCCAGTTTCTCTTCCTCCGTAGCCCTCATCGCTCTCTGACTCCGAGTCTTCCTTCTGGAGTTGTTTATTACGTCTCTCTCCCCCACTAGCATGTAAGCTCCAAGAGCAAATCAATGCATGTCTTGGGTTACCGGTTCCAGTCACTGTCAACCCAACGCATAGTAGGCACTCAGCATGGATTTGTGGTTTGAAACAGTTCATCACATTCAGTGACTTTACCTGGTTCAATACCATCTACATCTATTGAGGAACTGCTGTAATAACTTACCCTGTTCCTCAGAATATCTCACATTCTTTGGAGCCTCAAATGCCTAAAAAGTCTTCATTCCAAGTCGAAGTCTGTCCACGTGTAGAATCTCCCCCAGCAGTTGGAAGGCACGCTGTTCTGTCTCTTCGAGCGCGGCCGTTGAGAGTCCACACCCATTTTTATGCTTGAGCCACTGTACATGACAGGAAGTTCTGTGCGTGTGGCTTCTTTCCTTCTCTGTGACTCCATATTCCTGCTTATTTATTGGTTAGAAGTCCGTCGCTTGTTCTTTCTTCCATTCTCAAGGAACTCTGATCCCGTAGTTGGTCAATAAAGTGGAGATCCTGGGTATGGACAGAGCTGGCAAGATAAGCTATGGAAGGTCCAAGTCTAGTAGTAGGGTCTTTTTGACCAATGATGATAGCTAACATCTACTGAACTTTTTAAAAAATATTTTATTTATTTCTTTTTAGAGAGAGGGCAAGGGAGAGAGACAGAGAGGGAAAGACACATCAATGTGTGGTTGCCACTCGTGCACCCCCTACTGGGGACCTGGCCCCCAACCCAGGCTTGTGCCCTGACTGGGAATCGAACCGGTGAATCTTTGGTTCGATTCACCGGTAGCACTCAGTCTGCTAAACCACACCAAGGCACATTTACTGAACTTTGTCATACATTAATTAGAAAAATTTCATAGGCACCATGCTAAGCACTTCCCATGTTCTCTGTCATTTAATCTTTCCAACGACTCTAAGGTAGGAACTGTGATTACCCTATCAACTCTACCCACCAGAAACTTCGAGGGCTAGACCCTGATCCCAGGCGGCCTGACCCCAGAGCCACACTGGAACCCTCTCTGCGAGATGGCCTCCTCGGTTTCCTAGCCTGCCAAGGCCAGGGCTCTGATCCTGCCCGTGTGGTGGGGAGTGAGGCTGGACAACAGCCCTTCCATTCATTCAGTGAGTGCTTGTTGAATGAACGCTTCAGTGGCACGTGTTAAGACCACAAATGCCAAGAACAATGATGTTTATTTTCTTCCCCAGTTCTCTGCCTTTCCTGAGATCATCTGCTCCTAGTCTTCTCTGGGGATTCTCTGAGCGCCGAGAAGTTGTTGCCTCTTCCCCCCGCCCACCCCCAAGCAGAGGTCTCAGCGTGAAAGTCAGATCAGAACCAGATACCACCCTCCCGTAATCATACCCCTACACGGACTGGCTGTGGGATGCGTGCCACCTATCGGCCCTGGGCTCGCCAAGGAGCAGACCTGGGAGACCACAGAGTGTCAGCCACCCTTATGCCATCAGGGCACTGCTGGGGCCTCCGGGGAGAAGAGGCCTGCACGGGCCTGCGGTCCAGACGGACAGTTTGCGGCTGCGCGGGTCTCTCAGGTTGCGCCGAGCAGTATGTCAGTTACAGGCCAAATAATCAGACTTCTTCTTTGGCTGGAACACATCTTCTCTTGTGATAGCAGATGCATCCCACTGAAGCCACAGAAAGAAAAAGTGAAGACCAAGACACTGTGACAAATGACAGCTACCATGTAAGTACAGATATTTTCAATCTCCCAGATAGCTTGAGCTTTATAATAACTCTTTTTACTAAAATTAACCAAAATGCCTACATTTCAGGGAGTCGAGGGCTCCTGAGTGATTTTATGTATTTTTAGTATTCTAGTCTCTTTGCAGGTTTCCAAAGATCCTTGTGTCTTGCAACAGGATGTGTTTAAAGTGACATTATTGTTTGCCCTTTATTCAAATGCCCTCTTAGTCAGTCCCATTTATTCATTCAGGAACCATTGAATACGCACCACGTGCCGGGGGGGCATGCAGCCAGGGGCCAGGTCCTGTCCTGTCCTCCTTCCTCCTGCGGAGACAGGTGTCTGGACTAGTACGTCACTGCGCACTGGGAGGTGGGTTGCCAGGGAGCCGTGTGCTCAGGGCGGTGGCAGCTGCAGAGGAGGGAGGACCTGACCGTGGGGTCTGGTTAGAGGGACGACCAGAGGAGGCTTCATGGTGGAGATGACCATTCTGGCTTGGACTTAGACGTTGAGGAGGAGTCAACGTTCGGTGAGAAGAGGAAAAAGAAATATTCTAAGCAGAAAGAATAGCGTCACCAAGGTACAGTGACCAGACACTGGACGGCTCGTCAGGAAAAGGCAAGAACGTAGTTTGGTGCGGCTGGATTGCAGACAGTTACAGCGACGGTCAGGTCAGATGGGGGCTGGGGAGCGCAGAGCCGGCCTGGGGTAGAGGGTTGAGGTGGTTGGCTTTCATTTTGTAGGTGACAGGGAGAATGACACCGCCAATCTCTGCTTTGCATAACTCACCCAGCCGAGAGATCAGAATTGACTGGCTTCAGCATGGGAGCGGGTAGGAGTGGGGCGCCTGGGGGCGCTCTCGCTGGCCCAGGGCAGGAGAGCAGGAGATGCCCTTATCAGACCACCGTGAGCAGTCTGGGCGGAGAGAATGAGGCTACGAGCTAAGGCAGAGAAATGGGGATGAAAACCACAGGATGGATTGGAGAGGGTTTCCGGTGTCCTGTTTAGAAGGGTTTGCTGATTAATTGTGAATGGATGGTGAGGAGGCAGGCACCAGGCTTACAGACAACAGCAGTTGATCTGTATTGTCAGCCTGACTCTGCATTTAGGTATTTTGCATGCAGTATCTCATTTTATTCCATCATAGCCCTATGAGAGGGGTCGTATTATTTATTTTTAGTATTTTATTTCTGGAGAGAGGGGAAGGGAGAGAGAGAGAGAGGGAGAGAAACATGTGCAAGAGGAACATCACTGGCTGCCTCTCTCACACCCCGAGCTGGGGGCCTGGTCCACAGCCCAGGCCTGTGCCCTGACCAGAATGGAACTTGCGAATTTCCAGTTCAGAGGCCAGCATTCAGTCCACTGATCCACACCTCCCAGGGCGTGAGGGGTTGTATGATTGTCCAAACTCTATAGATGAGGAAGTTGGAGCCCAGACTGGTCCATCAAAGTGATAGGGCAGGTGTCCTGTGGCGGTGGCCAGGATAGGAAGCCAAGGGAATCGGCACCCTCAGCCACTGCGCGGGAGCTTCGGCAGCTGACTGGGTTTCAGTGCCAAGTGTTGGGAGGCGAAGCAAACACCCTAGGAAGCAGGTAACAAACGGCAGGCGTGGGCCTAGAACTCACTGGAAGCACTTACTTCTTCCCACACACAGGCCGCCCGGGTGCCAAACAGGCCACAGGTGTGCTGTGTTGGGCCCTTTGAATATTTTTTTCTTTTTCAATTGCAGTTGGCATTCAATACTGTTTTATATTAATTTCAGATGTATAGAGCCCTGATATCAGGTCTATGGGCCATGTACACCTGAAACTAGACCATAAACCATTTTCGGAACTAATTGTTAACATTTAGAAACCTAGAGATTCACGTTAAAACTGGGTTTCTGGTTTTCTTGAGAAACGAGGAGGCCTAGCCACACCAGGCCCACGTAGCAGCCTAGAGTCCCTCCGCATCCCTTCGGCTGGGCCCTGCGACTCCCCTGGGCCACATCCAGGCTCCAGGGGCCCAGCCCACCTCTGCAGGCGCCCGAGCGCGCCTCTCCTGACCACAGGCTGGTCCAGTTTGATGCCTGACTGTACTTGAGCGCTTAGTCTCCTGTCGAACCCTGGCCTCCACT
This sequence comes from Sturnira hondurensis, assembly GCF_014824575.4. Classification (NCBI taxonomy): domain Eukaryota; kingdom Metazoa; phylum Chordata; class Mammalia; order Chiroptera; family Phyllostomidae; genus Sturnira; species Sturnira hondurensis. The sequence continues at coordinate 2,223,670 of NW_028080428.1, read as the reverse complement.
ACTGGCTAAATACCCTTTCTGAACTTTAAGGAATGCAGTGCCTACAAAGTAAAAACAACGATGTGTTTTGTTTTGTTTGTTTCTAAATGCTGTGGGAACTGAGAAAAACGAAATGCCTGCCCATGCTCCAGTGCCCACAGTGGGGAGGCTCACGGACGGTAGTGCAGGACGAAGGCGGACGGTCACAGTTCCTGAAACCAGCCCCGAGTCAAATGAAATATATCAGTTGTACCACGGAAAATGGCAAAGGTGGTGGCAGCTACACAAATCGTGCTATGCTTTTTATCCGTTTAATTTGTTTTGTAATGAGTAATTTGCTTGAATTTTGAGCTGTGTACTTTGGGCACATAATAAGAATGCTTTGAGTGAAAATATGTGTGCATGTACTTGTGTGTGTGTGTGTGTGTGTGCGCCATAGCTTACATAGCTTGAAATTTTCTGCAGAAATTCAATTTCAGAACATTTTTCAAAGTTTTATATTTTATTTTTTATTTTTAGAGAGGGAAAGAATCATCAGTGTGTGGTTGCCTCTCACGCCCCCTTCTGGGGACCTGGCCCACAACCCAGGCATGCACTCTGATTGGGAATTGAACCCACGACTGTTTCACAGGCGGGCGCTCAATCCACTGAGCCACACCAACCAGGGCTATTTTGTTACATTCAGGATGTAATAGTCTTCCACAGGTGGCAGTGGTCAGCTTGGAGAAAGGATGGAATTTATACTCGTGTGAGCTCGTATGCAGTTTCTAAATTATAGTTAGAAACACCGATTTAAACAGGTTCAAGAAATAGAGCTGACACCAGAGCTTCAGGAGTGTGACGGCCAACGCTCATCCTTGTGTGACACTGGTTTTCCATCATGCCTGGTCCCCTGATCCAGGGACTGGAGGAGGAGGCTACTGCTGCAGGGCACAAACTTCTTAGAGGCTACTGGGTCTCAGAGGTTCACCATCCATCTTTCGAGGGTGTTCGTCTTGTCAGACTGCCCTGACCCAACTCTTAAGAGGCCAGCCCTGCCTGCTTTTCCCTGGGAGTTAGAATTGCTGCACAAGGTTCACACTGCAGATCGATATGGTCCCGCAGCCACGTCCACACAGAATGCTCTCTGCTGGTCCTTGGACTCTGACCCCTGCCCAGCACGTTCTCCTTCCTTCTCCCTCTCCTTCTTAGAGATGCCCCACCCCCAATGTGCACGCCTAGGCTGGGGCCCGGACGTGTGTTGTGGCCAGTTCTGTTCCTGTCTGTATTGCTCAGAATCCACGGTTTCTTACTGGTGTATAGACAAATGCCTAATACTAAGTGGGTAGCACTGTGCCAGGGGTACAACGGGCAGGCGATTTGTTGCAGTACATTAACAACTGGTATTTTTGCTCAGTCGCATCATAATTTCATTCCTGTGGTTTGGCCTAAAAAGCCAAGGCTCCCCCAGAAGAGCCAGCTGAGTTTGTAGTAAAATTCTATCGCTTATTCATTTAACAAATGGTGAGTGAGCCCCTGTTGTTTACAAGGCACTATTCAGATGTCGGGATTTTAACAGAGAACAAAGTGACAAATACCCCTGATCTCCTGGAGTTTATGCCACTGTAGAAGAAGACAGAAAACTCACGTCAGTGAGTCATGTGAGCTAAGAATTTTGAAGGAAAGCCAAGCGGGGTAAGGCAGAGAGTGTGACGAGGGTGCGTGTGTGCTCTTTTAGACAGGCGGTTGGGGACGGCCTTGTCGATGTTTCGATGCGATGACTCCACAGCAGGGCCCGGAGAGTGGCGAGGGGGGAGCAGCTGTCTGGAGGAGGCCCTGCCCAGGCGAGGGGCAGGCAGCAGGGACATCTGTGCGTGGCGAGCGCGCCTGGCCTGTTGGAGGAACGGAGAGGAAGTCACTGGCTGGACACCGGTGCTCCTCGTTCTCCTTGTCTTCAAGTCCACGCCGGGAGGAAGCAATGAAACCGTTCACGGGGAGATGTTTCTGTACACCGTGGAGCACGGTGTAAAAGCCACCCTCTCTGTGTTGACTTCACCAGGTATTTGTGAAGTGTCTGAACCGTGGGTCATAATGCTGACATTACAATTTGGCCCTTTCATTTCTGTAATGACTGAGGTGATATTCGCAAAACACACGATTTGGAGTGAACAGTCCAGTGGCATCTAGTGTGTTCACACAGCTGTGCAAGCAGTGCCTCTCTCTAGTTCCGAATCTCTTTATCACCCTGCCTTCTGTTCCTAAGACTGGTTTGTGTTACTGCTCCTGAAAAAAGACCTCCTCCCCCGCCCAATTTCTGACTTTGCTCTTTCTGTTTCTGGCTGGCCTGCCCCAATTCCTATGGTTCATCCATGTGTTTTTGTTCAATAGATAATCAGTGAGCATTCGTTGTAAGTAGGCACCACACTAGGCAGGGACCGGAGGTACAAGGATGGCAGAGGACACCCAGGTTCCAGTGTTTAGGGGACTCATGATCTAGTGGGGGATTTAGACACTGAACATATTGCCAGAAAAATGATTTAAATGATAATAAATGCTTATAAGAAAAATGCTGTGAAAAGTGTGTTTAAGCCTGGCTGGTGTGGCTCTGTGAAATGAGCACTGGTCTGCAAACTGGAAGGTTGCTGGTTTGATTCCTGGTCAGGACACAGGCCGGGGTTGTGAGCCAGGTCCCCAGCTGAGGGTGTGTGAGAGGCAACCGATAGATCTTGCACATGTTTCCCTCCCTTTTTCTCTCTCCCTCCCTCCCCTGTCTCTAAAAATAAATAAATACAATCTATTTTTTAAAGTGTGTTTAAAAACATTTATGAAGTTATTAAAGCTAACTAGAAGTGAGAAACCACTTGTAAAGTGGCTTTAAAGCTCAGGATAACACAACTACATATTTTTTATAGTTTATTCATAGTCCAGAGACACGGAGAACACCCCCCCCGCCCCGCCCCCAGCAAGGTGACCTGGATTATGTTAGGACAGAAGGCAGGAAGTCAGGCAAAGCTAAAAACGGTCTTCCACTCATTTCTACCTGATGACAGCGCTTTGAGGTACACAAGGACAGCTGTCACCATCACTCCTTTGTTACAGATGTGGAAACCGAGCCTTGGAAGGTTGTGTCTTGCTCAAGGCCACCTGGTGGGCGTTGTATCTGGAATTTCACTCCGTTGGCCCATCCGGTGAACTGAAGAGCACCGTGTCCAACAGGGGGCAGTGGCACACCTGGGTGGAAGAAGCCTCACACCAGGGGCCTGCCAGGGGTTGTCCTGCAGCCCCACAGCCCACGTGGCGTGCTCCCAGCTTTCCAGGAGAGGGCGCTGTGATGCTGGCCTCAGACTCACCTCCCCAGACCATCGGGTCCTACCCTCACGACCCCTCCCTCCCATCCCACCACGGAGACTCGGGACTGGCTCTCAGCTCCCTCTGGCTGTCTCTCCAACACTGACGTGGGCACCTCTGTTTTGCTGGGTGACTGTTTCTTAAATCACGCTGTGGAATAACAGCACATCAGGGCTGGTAACTCTCACCAGCTCCACTGATGAGCTGGCGGTCACCAGCACAGGTGCAGCCCCCCCGGGGGAGCGGCTCCAGCGGCTGGCGTCCTTCTCAAGGCCATTCGGTGCCACCGCTGTGCCAGTGGGCACGTCCGTTGTGTAGGTGCAATCGTCAGGTTTCCTTCGGCAGGGTGGCTGGCAGCACTTCCACCCCACCCACAGCTGGTTTCGCTTTCCTAACATTGTTAAAAGTGCCTTCTAACTGAAGCAGAGCGGCTGAACAGGCTCCAGCATTTTACTTCATCTTGTTATGTGATCGCATGTGTCAGAGTCCGGCCTCCCGGCGAGTCTCTTTCCCTCCTTCCCAGGAAGATGCCCGGAACTGCCCTCTTTGGCATTCGTCCAAAGTCCAGGTTCTGGTAGCTTTTGGTTACTGTGGTTGACTTTTAACCAGATACTCTTCTTTTGGAAAAATTACTTTTTAATCTGAGAAGAGTCAGCGTGATCGGAGCAATAATCCCTCCTGCCCAAATGGGCAGGAGAAGTTATGTCCATTTACTGCTGACTAAGTCTTTTTAAAACGGAGACTGACTCAGTGGGAAAAATGAAAATGAAAATTGCGAACAGGTCCCTTTGAAGGACGGTTTGAAGGTCTGCTGCACTCACTGTAATAAAGTCCGGGCGTCTGGCGGGGGGGCTGGAGAACCGATGAACGAAACGACTGAAGTGTCCCTGAGGTCGCCATGTGGCATCAGCTTTCTCAGGCAATCTCAGTTCCTGAGACAGAAGACACACTGGCCTTTGCCGGGCCGCACATCAGGCTGCCACCAATTGTCAGTTCTAAAAACGTGGTCACCGGAGAAGCCGGGCAGCAACGACAGGCATTAGCCCCTTAGGGCCGACCTGAGCAGGTGGGGAAGCTGAGTTCGGATGCCTGGAGCTCCCTGCATTGGTCAGTATTTCCCATGACCTCTTCTTTCCTTACGATGCAAGTCTTTTGGTAAGAATTACTTGTATTTGTAGGGTTTTAAAGAATGTGTGATGCAGCCAGACAGCAGTGGGTTATTTACCTTTTTGTGGTTTAGGTGGCAGTGGAAACAGTTGCAAAAAAAAAGTGATTTGTGCCAGCCCCAGGTGAGGCAAACGAATTTGGAAAGACGTCCTCGTTTGGCAGAAACGCTAGGGTCTGCTCTTGGCCAGAGATTCCCCCTTGGGCTTAATTAACAACGAAGCTCTTTTGCAGGCACTGAAGTCATAGGGAGGACAGAAAAACCAGAGACGCCCTGGCTGGTGTGGCTCAGTGGATCCAGCACTGGCCTGTGAACTGAAAGGTCCCATAAGTTCGATTCCCGGCCAGGGCACGTGCCTGGGTTGTGGGCCAGGTCCCCAGTGGGGGCTGTGCCTGAGGCAGCCGATCGGTGTTTCTGTCCTCTCTCCCTCTCCTCCACTCTCTCTCAAAATCAATAAAAATCTTTTTTTTTAAGGAAAGAAAAAACCAGAGGCTAACTATCAAACACTGTTACCAGTATGAGGTGCGTCTTAAATGAAAAGCAGGTAAGGGCTGAGGTTTCCATGTAGGAAAATGTGACCTTGCTCAGAGCCCGCTAGGGGCAGGTGTAGTCCTGCTGGCCGGCCCGGCCCTACCAAAGCTTCTAAAGGCCAAGACGGTCTTTCACGGCTCCTCCTGCTGCGGGTCCTTGTTCAAAACACTAGCGGACATCAGGTCCACGTGTCGATCAGTTAGATTGGATGTGTGTACAGAGAACGCACTCCCAACCTAACCCGGTATTGACTCAGAACCTGTTTCTTCTCCCTTCTCTTGCCTCTGGAAGAGGTTTGAAGAAGAAGAGAAAGTAAGTTTCACATGCCCAGAGGAAAGCAGATGCTACAGAGAAGAGTTTTTTTAAAAAAGCCAGACAACCTAATGTGGGAGTCTGATCACCACGAGGAATGCGTTTCTTTTTCATCACGTAGCTTCTCGCTCATCCTCCCAGCTCAGGCCTGTGCTGCGACATGTCAGGCAGCTCCCTTCTTTCCCAGGCCTTCTCCATGCCTGGTGGGCACTGCTCCTCATTCAGACCTGGGCTGCGACACCCCAGGACGCCCCTGTGTCCTGAACCCTCCTTCTGTGCCTGCTAGGCTTCCCCAGAGGCACTGGCGCCCCCTAGAAAGGACTTCCACCGGGCGGTGTCTCTGAGGAGCCCTGGGAGGGAACCGGCTGGGCACTGATTCGGGCGGGACGGAGACCACACAGGCTGTCGGTGCCTATCTGGTCGAGCTCAGTCGGCTGGGGAAGGGCGGGTCTCTGACTCCCACTGGTTTGCAGGTGACAGAGTGGCATGGGGAAGTTTTACGCCACGAATTCTTTGGACATTTTGATGGTTTTCCCAAGAATCCTTTATCTTAACTCTTTAACCTGTCAACCAGCATACATAGGAGGAATAGGGTTTCTCTTTTGTTTTGGTTATGTCATCAGAAACACAGAAAAACCCCCGAGAAAGACAGATAGACAAAACAGGCTCACAAAGGAAACCCAGGCTATCGGGGCAGACGCTGGGGTCCTGGGACATCGGGGGTGACCGAGGACGAAGGGGTTTGCCCTGGGGTGTGAGAACAGCTCTGCTGTGTTGCTGTCGGTGAGAAATTCCCTCTAAGTAACTCTCACCTTGAAGAGAAAGGCCTGGAACCAAGGGCTGAAGTCCGAGTGTATGTAGTAGCCCTAGTTGTAAGGTTATCTGTCTGTCTGCTTAATTAATAGTTCCGTGGTGTGGCACGGTGAGGTCACGCACAGCCTGAATATTAACAAGGCTAGCCCGGGGCCATAGGCTTGCTCTCTCTTAGTCTCCAGGCTGGCCTGGATCAGAAAAAGGGTCGCATCCTTACGTGGCACCCTGAAAATTAGTTCTGAAAGACAGACAGGCTGGGAAGGGAGAGCACCTTTAGATCCAGCCAGGGTGGCCAGGTCCCGGGTGGATTACATCACCACGTGTGCCTTGGGGGATCCCCATGGCGGTTTTGGATTTGTAGTCTCCTTGGGGCGACGCTGCTGACAGCGTGGCTTCCTGCATCGGACTTAGCCTGTCAGCAAGGCACAGTACGTTATTTGTTTGCCAAATTGCACGAAACATGCAGTATCTTTTAAGCTCAATTACATTAACGTTTAGAAATAGTGTGGATAGAAAAGGCTAGAATAGCATTACAGAAAACAGTGATTACTGAGATTAGAGTGCTTTGAACTTGAGCATGAGGAAACCTTGCGAATTTGTAGGAATTAACCAGGATAGGCCCCCACCTCTTATAAGAATGGTATAGGTTGCTACAAGGTATCAGCACTGTGTGAGAGGCATTTCAGGGAGCAAACCAAGGGGGAAAGGAGGGAGATAAAACATCAGGAGACATCTTTGAATCCCAGGAGTCGTAATCTCCCTCTGCACAACACTGGGGCTGAGAGGTTTGGGTCAGTTACCTGGGCAGAAGGACAACCTGAGGAAGACACTCTCGGGGCAGCCTCTGCAGGAGGTGCTCAGGGATGAGCGCCCAGTGGCAGCCTCTTTGATGTCAGAGGCAGAGCAGCTGAGCCCCAGACCTCACTGTAAGATGTGAAGAGTCACTCTAAATTTATAAGCTCATTAAACTCGTGTTTTTGACTGCCTACGTAGTCTGGCTTTAGGGGAAACACACAGAATGCATCCAGCCACACCTTCTCAAAACACTTAGCTGACAGTTTCTCCTTCTAATTACTCTAGTGAGTGTCTCTGTTACTTACAGAGTTTGGGTAAGACAGGGCAGGAGAATTTGTACCTTGGCATCCTTCAAGAGGGGTCAAATCCAGCCTGTCTTTAGAAATCGGTCTGAACACACACACACACACACACACACACACACACACAGTCAGCCCGGTCTGATTTGCGGGGGGCCGGGGGGTTGGAGTCTGTCCTTCTTCACCGACTTTCGGGGATAACAGCGGCTAGTTCACCTCTACCCCATTCTCTGTTATTGTCGTTAAAGCCAGAAGGCTTCTGCTCTTTTCCTTTCTTTCCTTCCTTGGATGTTGGTAAGATCAATGAGATAATGGTCATAAAGCAATTTGAGCAACTTCAAGAAGAGGACACATTGACAGGCTGTTCCGCTGGGGGCAGTTCACAAATCCCCCCGTCCAGGGCTTCCACCTTCTCTCCTGTGGGGCTGCCCACGAGGAAAAAGGAGACGCCGTGGACACAGCGCCTGTTGGCCTGGTTGGTTGGTGTTGCTCGCTCCTGACCTTGGCGTCTACACTCTTATCTCCAGAAGGAGGATGAAAGGTAGCTTGACCAGTTGTGTCTCCTTATCATGTGAGCCTTCTGTCATCTCCAGCAGACTCGCCAGGCTGCATAGTTCCAGGAACTAATAAGAGGTGGAACAGAAGGATTTTTTCCCTCTGATGCATGTTTACAAGCTGTTTCCAGAGGCGAGGCAGTAGGGAAATGGTGAGCCCTGCGCTCTTGTGCGTTGGTTGAAGCGTCAGAATGCTGGCGGGAGGGTGGAGGGAAGCTCCACCTTCCTTGAGACCTCTTGCTCAGTTACTTGGCCAGGGATCAGGAACGTCAAGGCCACCGTGAGCCGTGTCGTGCGTTGTAGGCTGGTGATGGTGTGGCCTGCGGCAGGCAGCAGCTCGTGGAAGCACTGCTGTGGCTCGGGCGGTGGCCCTCTCCGTACCAGCTCTTCCTGGGTGATGGCTCTTCATTCACTCAGCCTGTGCCGTTCAGGGGCTCTCGGACTTTCCCACCTTCTCCATCCTCATGGGTGGGGAGGAGTTGAATTTCTCCCTCCTAGGGAGAACATGACGCCTCGGTGCCCAGAGGGGAACCACTGTGCCCCTGAGGGTTATTCACCCACAGCAGCGCCACAAGGACAGACAAAGGCATCTTCTCCAGACCATGTGGGGGGAGGGGGGTTCACAGAGGGGGACTCTGCAGTGAGCCCAGAGTCTGCGGGGGCAGCTCATTAAATCCTCGTTGAGAGGAGCCTGGCAGTTGTTGGAGTGAGGAAAGGAGAATAGAGCAGAGGCCAGGAGAGATGGTGGAGATGGGGCAGTGGCCATGGAGCGGGGCAGGGGAAGTCTGATTATGCTAATTACCAGACTAAGTACAAGGAAACGCAGCACTCATTTGGTGGCCAAAAGCTGTCCTTAGCAGAAAGCATTTGTGAGTTTGTGCCCTGGGAGTGTCAAAGGCCCGGGAACTGACATGTTGAAAAGGGGAGAGACGCAAACCTTGTAGCTGTAAGTGGATAGTTTCTGTGTTTCTGCTACCGAGGGTTACCAATTGGGTGTCAGGTGACTCTTACTGTGTGTGTGTGTGTGTGTGTGTACTATTAGATTGCTGTGTGAGCAATTCTTAGTTTTAGGAAAATGTTGGAGGAGTCAGCAACGAATAATTCCAGGATCCCAGGCCTTGCTCAGGGAGGACGAGGGCCTGCCTCCTGCCCTTCACGGTGTGGCATTCCTGTCATCCTTCGCCCGGACACTCCCCCTTCCTCCAGGAGAGTCACGCTTCTGCCCTGGCACGCACACACGTGCGTGTGCCTGTGGTGGGGTGGGAAGAGGAGAGCAAGCTGTCTCCTCTGTGATGGTGGCCTCGAGTCCATTGAGGGCTTTGAGCTGAGTCAAGGTGAAGTAGGACTGACACCACATGCCAAGGGCAGGCGTCCACTGGGGCTTCCGGTGACTCCCGTCCTCAGATCGTAGGAGTGGAGGGGAAAGCCTTGTTCCCGCACCCAGCACTCACCCGAATGAATGAGCGGGCCAGGAGAGCCTCGGAGGCCGGCTTCACACCCACGTTCCTCTCTGCTCCTTTGGACGAGGGGGGTGGCTCTCTGGGACTTAGAGCCAGAGCTGGGGAGTCGAGTAGGTTTTTACAGTAAAAACCAAGGTGAAATGTTTTGTTGACTGGGACACGATGCAGGCCGCCATTTCTCTCCCACACTGGCCCTTCAGCTGCCTCTGGGCGAGGGGCCGAACCAGGCTGGATGCAGGCCCACCCTCCTCGCTGGTGAGGGGAGCTCAGGTTACGAAGGCAGGTAGTGGGTCACCTTTGTACGCAGAGAACAACCCATTTTCCCTTGTTGAGAAAAAACACTGACCCACTTCTCTGCGATTGTTCTAGAGGCCGCTCCTGGCTCAAGTCCCGACGGCCCGAAATTCAGCCCGTTAAACCGTGGGCGCGGAACCAAGATTCGTATTCTGGGGGCATGGCCTCCTGAGAGGGTCTGGGCACTCTGGGGTGCAGAGAATTCCATTCTGAGTGTGGACAGGATCGCCTCTGGAGAAGGCTGGACCTGCATGTATAGCAACCCCAACTGTTTCCCCAGGGGAAGAACGTAGCCAAGTGGGTGTCTACATCCCAGCCAGTCCTTGTTCTCAACTTGGAGCCTACTTGGTTCATTCCCTCACGGGGATAAGGAGGGAACAGATTTGTTTGCCCAGGTGTTACTATCTTGGGCACAGGAGTGTCTTCAGGGTGTAGCATCAGAACCGGTCCCCTGACATCGATATTCCTAATCTGGGTGTGCTGTAAACAGCAGGTTGACTCAAAGCTGAGAGGCGTTGGGAAACCCCTTGGGCAGGAGATTTCGAAATGATATTCAGATTAGAAAAAACAGAGTGAGGCAAGGCTCTCAGGAATGAGGGGAACAGAAAAAGCTCCCATCCTGGCACCCAGCTGGGTAGCGGGGGTAAACGAGGATCCTGGAACAGGAGGGAAGCTGCCCAGCCGAGCACCAGGCTCCTCTCCCCGCTGCCGCTGCCGACGAGGACCAGGGCGCCCGCTGTGCCTCTGCTCAGCGGCGGGCGAACCACACCTGGAGCGGCTCCGTCTAGGGCATGTCGGCACCAGCGAGGTGTAGCAAAATCAGAAGGCTCCTTAGGAGAGGGAGGAGCCTGGGGGCAGGGGAGGAGGGGTGGCAGGAGTATTGAGGGAGGGACTAGTGAGGAGACAAGGACTGAAGCTCAGGAAGCCAAAGCCTTGGTGGTCCAGGCGGGATGGGGTAGCCCTGCACTGCTGACCAGCGCTGTCTTGCTGTCTGCGTCACCTCATCACGCAGTCCTTCTCTGGGCTCTGACGCAGGACGCTCCGGCCTCCAGTGGCTCTGCGTGGTGGGTGCCTGTGACAGGAAGAGCAGAGGAAGGTGCTGGCTGGATCTAGAACCAGAGAGGGGACAAGAGGAGGAGAGGGAAACTGAGCAACAAGGAAAGGAGGAGCAATTAAGACAACCCGAAGAAAAGGGGACACAGAGAAGGAAAGTGGAGGGGGGAAGCCCAAGGTGTACAAGAGGAGGAAAAGAAGAGTGAAGAGTCTGCATCTCGTCTGAGGGAGGGATGGACTGGGAGTGAGGCAGTCAAGAATAAGCCTCTGCCCTGGCCGGTAGCTCAGCTGGTTAGAGCATCGTCCTGATCCACCAAGGTTGCAGGTCCCATCTCCTGTCAGGGCACATACAAGAGTAACCAACAAATGCATCAGTGAGTGGAACAACAAATCTGTGTTTCTCTTTCTCTCTCTGTCCATCTCACACTCTCTCCCATCTGTTTCTCTCTCTAAAAAAAATCAATAAAATAAAAACTGAGTCTCCAACATGGTCAGTACTTAGAAAGCTTGTCTGCCGCCTGATCAGTAAATCCCTCCTATCTAGTGCGATGATGACCACAGTGGGCTTTGAGGGCGTTAGGGGCTGACCTGTGTGAGGACCACGTGAGGCACCCACTGTAAGAAGCAGCGAACCAGTCGTGAACAAGAGAGGCTCGGGATTCACGAGCGTGCCTATCTCTTCCTCCCAGAAGCCACAGCTTCCCCAGTCTCTTGCAGGGTGGGGACCCATCTAACCAGAGCCGCCACTCAGCCTCTCCCCGTCTCCTTAGGTAACACGCTCTGGCATCCTTGGTCCGCCCTCAGCCTCAAAATGTTTTGCCAGAACATCAGTAAACAAGTGTAGGTGGAGGGGGGGTCACAGACCTCTGCATTTTTTAAAAAGATTTTATTTATTTATTTATCTTTAGAGGGGAAGGAGAGGGAGAGAAACATCAATGTATGGTTGCCTTTCGTGCGTCCCCTGCTGGGAGTTACCTGCAGGGAGCCAGCCTGCAACCCAGGCATGTGCCCTGACTGGGAATTGAACTGTGATCCTCTGGTTCACAGGCCAGCACTCAATCCACTGAGCTACGCCAGCCAGGGCTGCATTTTGTATCATTTCCTCCTTCCCAGAGCTCTGTCCTGACTAACCAGGAATTTCTCATCATGAGCTATGTGTTCTTCCCTCAAAGACTAGTCAGAAGACCCCCAAACATCTTCCTCTGAGCTCAGAGTAAGTTTATTTTATTTTTATTTTTTTATGTTCTATTACTATGGACCAGGAAATCCAAGACTTTGCCTGAACCACCTTGGAAAATTGCCCCTCACCCTAGCACATTGAGAGCTCTCATCATCCAGGGCGAACTTGACCACAGCAGCTGGCCCCCTTTCTTGCTAAGGTTAAATCAGAGATGAATGCTATGATCTACCACGTCTAACATTTGTTTGTGGCTTTATACTGTGCAAAGCAAATAAACGTCATGTTTGATCCTCATAATAAGTCTGCATTACTGTTATGTCCCCTGCATAGACATTGAGTTTCAGAAAAATAGAGTGTCTTCCTTAGAGCCAACTGGTCGACCTGGGATTCGCTCATGTCCTCCGACTCCTAGTCCTCTGCACCTTCTATTCAAGGTCGCGGGCCCCTGCAGATTTCAGAGTATCATCAGAGTTGGGCTTCCTGGTCTCCTTCCTTACCCCGTCTCTGCACCCCAGGGGGCCTCGGACCTCAGCATTCCTCCCACCCATCCCAGCCCCACTCCATGATTAAGTGGGAGAAGGTGTGCTACCTGTCCATGAGCGGTGTGCATGCAAAGCAAGCAATTCCTCCTTTTCCTCTGCTGAGGACCCTTTCAAAATCTCTGAGGTTTCTTTTCACTACAAAGGCAATATGGGATTACTATGGAAAAATTACAAAATACAGACAAACAGATGAAAGTAAAAATCACACTTCCACGGCTGAGTGCTACCTTACTATTGTGAGTACTGTGGTGTGCAGTCTCCTTGGAATTTCATGACACACACACAGACTGACTCGTGTTTGAAGACACGGGTGGTGTGCCCGCCTGTCATGCTGTTCAGGGAGCTGCTTTTATTTTATTTTTATTTATTTATTTATTTATTTTTTAAAGATTTTATTTATTTATCTTTAGAGAGGAAGGGAAGGAGAGAAATATCAATGTATGGTTGCCTCTCGTGAGTCCCCTGCTGGGAACTGGCCTGCAACCTAGGCATGTGCCCTGACTGGGAATCGAACCGCAATCCCTTGGTTCACAGGCCTGCACTCAATCCACTGAGCTACACCAGCCAGGGCAGGGAGCTGCTTTTAAACTTAACACAGTGTAAACATTTTCCTGTCAGTAAATGTCTGTAAAACAACATCGTTAATGGATATATAATATTTCCTTGTCATTTTAATGGCATTTAATGGCACCATTCTAGAGTTAAACATTTAAGCCCTGGCTGGCATAGCTCAGTGGATTGAGCGCGGGCCTGTGAACCACAGGATCACAGTTCAATTCCCAGTCAGGGCACATGCCTGGGTTGCAGGCCAGTTACCAGCAGAGGACGCACGAGAGGCCACCATACATTGATGTATCTCTCCCTCTCTCCTTCCCTTCCCCTCTAAAGACAAATAAATAAAATCTTAAAAAAAAAACAACCGGCCCTGGCTGGCATAGCTCAGTGGATTGAGCGCGGGCCTGCGAACCAGACGATCTCGGTTCGATTCCCAGTCAGGGCACATGCCTGGGTTGCAGGCTGGTTCCTTGCAGGCTAACTCCCAGCAGGGGACGCACGAAAGTCAACCATACATTGATGTTTCTCTCCCTCTCTCCTTCCCTTCCCCGCTAAAGATAAATAAATAAAATCTTTTAAAAATTTTGCGATATTTAAAAAAAAATCTAGATTATTTCTATTTTTCATTATATATAATGTTTTATGATAAACTTCTATATCTGATTTTAATTTTCATTTCTTTGATTCTGAATGAAGGGTGAATTTTTTCATATGATTTTGATAATTTGAAGCTCTTCCATGAATAGCTTCTCTACACTATTTGTGACTTTAAAATGATTTTATTTATTATTTTTAGAGAGAGGGGTAGGGGGCCATCGATGTAAGAAACATCGATGGATTGCCTCTCGTAAGCACCTTGGCTGGGAACGACCCTGAAACCCAGGCATGTGACCTGACCCGAGGCCGAACCCACGACCTTTCTCTTGGAGGAACGATGTCCAACAAATTGAGCCACACTGGTCAGGATGAGAGTTGTTGTTGGTTGTTTGTTTTTTTTTTAAAGATTTTATTTATTTATTTATCTTTAGAGGGGAAGGAGAGAGGGAGAGAAACATCAATGTATGGTTGCCTTTTGTGCGTCCCCTGCTGGGAGTTAGCCTGCAAGGAACCAGCCTGCAACCCAGGCGTGTGCCCTGACTGGGAATCGAACTGCGATCCTGTGGTTCGCAGGCCTGCACTCAATCCACTGAGCTACACCAGCCAGGGCAGGATGCGAGTTTTTAATGGTGTATTTTTTCCTCATTGATACTTAAGAACTCTTAATATTCAGGCCAAAATTGACATCACGTGTTAAGGCACCATTTGAATTTGGATACATACTGATTTTCCTTGACTCTCCCACCCAGACCACGGATGCTTTGCCCTTTTCTTTCTACTTTCTCTTTAACAGATTCCCCCAAACAAAGCAGACTTTGTACAGGGCTCTTCCTCCAGTGCCCCCCTCCCCCACCAGCACCCTGGCCTCCTTAGGGAAGCCAGGGTCCTCCACACCTGAGCATGAGGGCGACTCTCGTCCCTTCTTCCTGACCTGCGGATCCTCATCTCCTCTTCCACTTACACCAGCTGCTCTTGGGGGTTGTGGGGGGTGGACCCCCAGAGGTTCCTGCTTAACACTGCAGACCTGAACATCTCAGAAGTGCTGGGAGAATGGAGGAAGACGGGGTGTCAGGGGCACAAGTGTCAGAGGGGAATCTCCTTGTTGGGGTTACTAGTCAGGTCTGTCACAGCAGGGAGGCAGAGAACCCCACTCTCCAAAGGGCCCCTTTCGCTTCTGAGTAAGGCCCTAGTGGCAGGGGCTCCAGCCTGGCTGTTGGCAGCCAGCCTGCCCTCCTCTTGCCGAGTCTCAGGCGGGTCCGCTCCTTTGCCCTGTTATTACCGCTGGCAGGTTCGTTTGTGCCTTGGGCAAGAGGGACACGAGTTCTACCAGTTCTCCTGGGTTCCTTCAGCACCTCACCGCTGCTGCGTGTGGGGAGGGGAAGGCGCCCGGGCCTGTTACCTGGAGTCGTGTCCCCACCCCCCCCCACCTCCCTCCCCACCCCCCCACCCCCCCCACCCCACCCCCGGCCCCAGCAGAGGCCGGAGAGGCAGGGAGGAGGCTGGGCAGGAGCTGGCTGGACTGGTGAGCCCCGGGGGTGAGGGCAGGATGAGTTTCTTACCCAGATTACTATCCTGGAAACCCAGGGCTGTAGGGAGGAGGTCAGGGTGTGCATGGGGCGGAGTCCGGAGCCCCTGTCAGAGCTCCTCCGGGTTTGGGACATCCTGGCGCGCCCCCAGGCCCCTTGTGCCCGTCCTCCAGGTTTGACTGGAATGTTCCAGACCGCAGTGGCCTCCGCTTGAGCCGGGGCAGGCACACCTGGCATTTCTGTGGGGTGAGCTAGACCCCGACACTGTCGGACCCCTTGCTATTCCCTCTGAGGACTTTGCCTTTTTTCCCTCAGTTGGACTTTGGTGTTTCCAGAACACTTTCTCGTATTTCTTGGGAAGACAGTGTGACGCTCTGCACAGAGCCGGTCCCAGCTGCCAGGTGGCTGTGGAGGGTTGTCAACTCCTCTGGCTCCACTTTCCTGGTCTGCAGAGATGGTAGTGGAGGCTGCCACACACCAGGCAGATGGTGTGCTCAACTGTGTCCGGCTGCCCCTGTCCCTTGACTCTGTTGACATGATGACATTTGGAGGCGTCGGAGATCTCTGCTGGATGGTAGGGCCTAGGGACACCCTGTCCCCTTTCCTGCTCTCCTTGGTTCTCATCCACTACTGCGCCTGCCCCGTTTACTCACTGACTGGCCACAGATGCTTCCCCCACCAGAGGGGGGCCCAGTCCCTATTCATCTTTATGTCCCAGGTGCTCAGCACGGGGTAGCTGTGAGGTGTTCCTGAATGCAGACCTGAAAGGGTCTCCCGTTCCACAATCGCTGCTAATTTGAAAGACGAGGGGCCCACCTCCAGAGTCCAAAAGCCCTTAGGCCGGAAGCTGGCCTCATCCCTTACTATCCGCCTGACCTTGAGCAAGACGGTGAAACTCCCCAGCCTCCACTTCCCTGTCTGAAAATGGGAACAGTAACAACTACCTCCCAGGGTTGTGGGGATTAGTGATGACCTCAGAGATAAGCCCAGCACGTGCACGTAGTAGGTGCTCCGTAGGTGGAAGTGGTGATTAGCCGACATGACAGGTCTGTTTGCTGCGCGCCTAGAGCCAACACTCGTCCCCAGGACTCCAGGGCTGCTTTGCGCAGCCTGGCGCCTCAGCGTCTCTCTGCGCCCCAGGAGCCTCCCTCTGTGTGCTCTCCCGCCCCGAGAGCTGTGGTCCCTCTGCCCTGGGGAATGGCACAGGCTGCTGTGACGCCGTTCACAGGCAGTGTGGCCCAGTGGCTTAGACTTAGAAAGCCTTTGCCCAGGTTTTCTCCTGGTGGTGGTAGGGGTGGGGGAGCAGGTTAGCTGCCCCTGAAATCTGATGTCAGAGGTGGGGTCTGAAGAGACGGTGGGGTGCCTGCGTTTGAAATTCGGGCAGGGTGTGGAGCACCACTGGCTGCCCACACTGCCGTCTCAGAGCGCCTTGTCTGGTTCCCGGTCTATGTTTTATTCCACTTTGACCGACTGGCCCAGGTGGAAGCGGTGCTCTCACCCACTGTCAGTGGAGAGAAGAGGTGAGGAGCAGAGGAAATCACGCATGTGAACCCAGCCCTCACATTCGGGAGCCGGCAGATCTGATTCTCAGTGCGCCGCCGCCCTTGCCCAGGGCCAGGAGCGCCACCCGGACAGTCTCCAGTGCTGGCCCGCAGTGGTGTGGGGCCCGAGCCCCTGGGTCAGTGAGCCTGCCCGCCCAGGAGGAGAGCTGCCAAGCAAGCAGGGCAACCTCAGTGGGGGACTGAGAGGGTCCACTGGTGGGTTACAGGAGCTAAAAGAGCTGGGAGGCACTGGCTCAGGGGTTGGAGACTGGAGTTTCGAAACAGACTCTAGAACCGGGGAGGGGGCTGGCAGGAGGAAAGGAGGCCAGACTGGTCTAAGACATGGAGGGTCTGGGACAGCCTGTGTCAGCAACTGCCTTCACCTGAGGAAGTGGACTGGTCCTGGGTGGCCCCGGAGGGGGCAGAACCTGTGGCCCTGAGAGGGGAGCCCCTGCCCAGGGCGAGTCAACGTCTTCCGCGCCCCAAGTTCAGGGAGTACAGAAGAGCCTGCGCCTGGCGTCACTCCTGCTGGTGCTTCCCTTCCCTTTCTTTCTCTGGTAGGGTGCTGATTTAGCCCAGAAGTCATGGCCATCATACTTTGTTCCGACCTCTTAGAATTTTGTGGGTGGAAAGAGCCTTGAAGATGCTTTTGTCAGGCCTCCAACGCCCTGACGGAGTCCTGTAGGGGTCGCTAACGCGCGGCTTCCAGGCCTGGCCTGGCCCTCCCCCCGCACCCCAACCCCGAGAGGGCAAGCCGTGCATGGGGGTCTCCCTGCAGTGGAGTCTGCTCTCCTCCGACCCTCCCCCCTTGGCCCAGGTTCTGCCCCAGAACCGCTGGAATGGCCGTTCCCTCTGCTTCAAGCCGGCAGCCATGTTGCCGCTCACAGGGCAGTTTCTCAGCCTCCAGCGCCTCCCCCCCCCCGCGCTGTGGTTTGTCAGGGAGTGTCCTCAATGGCTGTCCTGGGGGCGGGGGTGCTGGAGACTCAGAGTCTTTATAACAGAAAGGACTTTTGAACTCAGGAACCCACCTCAGTTAATGGGCGAGGAAACTGAGGGGTTAGGCCACCTGCCCAAGGCCACGCAGCCGGCCCATGCAGGGCTGGGCCTCGCCCGCCTCTGGTCTTCCGCGGCCAGACCGCCTGGCGCGCAGCCCAGGGCAGAAGGGGGCGGCCTCGGTCGCCGCACTTCAGTTAGGTCCCAGATCTCGTCAGCTTTTCGGGGGCAGCCCCATCTCCCTGTTGACATGCTGAATTTCGAATCGACTAAAACCCCCTAAACTGTTTATAACTTGATTTTCTCCCGATTGTAAAAATAATGTACACTCATTGTATAAAACATAGAATACACATAAATATATAAAGGATACACCTTTATAGCACTTCTCATTGTAAAGTTCCCCCACCCTGCACTTGGTTGCTTTGTTTTTTGGTTTAAAAATTCATTCTTAATAAGACCCTCTTGCTCGGTCCCAGCCAGCTCTCCTGTCTCTTATAATCTCATTACCAGTTCTTATTGCCACCTGGGCAGGGTCAAAATGTGCCCACGGGGTGACCGACTCAATGGCACACACACTCAGATTGTTGGGGCAAATGCAGACACACCCCGTTTTGTTGCACTCTGCTTCACTGTGCTTCACAGATGTTGTGTTTTTTACAAACTGAAGGCAGGGCCCTCCACCAGCGAAAAGATTCCAGTTTCCGTTATCGCAATACTTCACTGAGGTGGGTCTGGAGCCCAGCCCACCAGGTCTCCGAGGCCTATACTGGGCCCTCTGCCCACCCCCTCTCTCCTTTCCTCCCCCAAACAGCTTCCTTCTTCATTTGTTCTATTTGGATCCTCCACTTTCCAGCCCTGCTGGGTCCCATGGCTTCTGAGAGTCTGTCCTTTCATTTACAAGACTTTTTCAGGTCCCATCGCATCTGCAGCCTGGCCAGACCGTTCGTCCTTGGCTACATACTGACTTGCACTAACCACTTCCCTCTCCTGGGCCGGGCCCGTTTCCCGGTCAGTGGGGGAACCTCCATGCTTTCCTTGTTTCCAACGTGGTCCCCGTCCTACAGAGTCTGGCGATCATCATAGGCCCTTAATGTGGGGCCCGCCTGAGCCTGCTGGGGAGGGGCTCATCCAAGTGGTGTCCCCCCCTGAGCTTTCTGAGAAGTGGGAGAGGGCAGAGCCTAGAGGAGTCCTAGGACCCTCCCCACCCCCCAACTCTGGCTTCCTGGGAGCTTGTCTCCAGCTCCTCCTAAAGTTTACATAGCAGTCAATCATCTGGGTTCCCAACAATGGCTCTGCTCATCTCAGGATACGTAAAAGTGGGATTTGGTCAGCCCTTCACACTGGGGCTCACAGAGATGAAGAGGTGTCCTCTGTGCCTGGCTATTCGAAGAGACAGAAGGACGCTTAGTGGCCCTTTCCAACCCTCTGAGCTGCTCTCTGGGAGCCTGAGAAGTCACATCAGTGTGTTCTGTTCTCGCCGCACCGAAGCGCCAACCCTCCTCACACCTCCCTCCCAGGACGTCACGCCAAGGTCCTCCTCCACCCCTCCTCCTCGACTGTCTGGCAGCAATGGGACTGAACACTGAACTGGGACTTGGGTTCCCGCGTCCCCAGAGCAATCAGGTCTCCCTGAGACATTCTGGGTAGGTAACGGGGAAGATCGGGTCAGCTCTAAACGTCCCTCTACTTTGAATCGCCTTGAGGTCTCTGCTCCGCGAGGTGCACAGTGCTTCTCAGCAGAGGCTCGAGCCCGTCTGGTTTGGGTCCAACTCCACTGCTGGTTAGCTGGTAGACTTTGGGCCACCCGCCTCCCTTCGCTCTGCCAGGCGATGGTACCCCGCATCTCAGAGGGCGGCTGGAAGATCAAGTGAGCTAATGAGATTACACACGAGCGCGCCTGGCCCAGAGCAAGCGCTGCACAGGGGGGGCCTCCCTACAGCTAGGTGCCTGACCCGGAAGTGACATGAACTTTGCGTCCTATTATTTGGGAAGTGGCTCTTCCTCTCGCGGTCCTGGCAGGCTGCTGGAAAGAAGAGCCAGGCTGGACCCCCAGGGAAGGCAGCAGCCCAGTGGACAGCCATGTGTCAGGATGTGGGAGCGTGAGGCAGGTGAAGAGAGCCCTGGCGCTGGTGCGGGGGTGCGGTCCTGCCGAAGCCCCGGGTCGGTCAGCAGGCACTGACTGCCCAGACCAGAGGCAGGCCGCTTAATCTGTCTGGGCCAGGTCCTTGTCTGGGGCCACTGACGACTGTGAAAGGGTAAAGGCTTTGAGTAGAATCCATCAATCGTTTTTGATGAATTTTCATGCAAGTGGAAAAAGAGGCCTCTAAGAAGAAAAAGCAGAGACAGAAAAAGTTTCTTTGATTTTAATAGCTGGGGAGAAGTTACAAAATAAAATAGATAACACAGAGCCTTGTGACACCCTCCGGTTGGCAACAAACACAGGGATACGGACATGTAAACAAACAAAGCTTCTAGATCATGTTGTTTTAGCCTACAGCACTTCCAGAATACAGCAACTCCCACACGCTCTAAAGTAAAGTAAAACCAGAGTCTTCCATTCGGAGGGAGTAGGCGAGTGCCCCCCCAGTGGGGCCGGTGGCGATGCCGCTCCCCCTGGCCCGGACTCCCACTGCCTGGGGTTCGGCTTCGGGAGCGGACCAGCAGGCTGGCTCCCATCCCCGCCCGGCTACCCCTTGGGCCCAACCCCCTTTTCTGTTATTAGCGGGAAACCCAGCCAAGCCAGGGAAGCCTAGCCAAGTCCCTCAGGTGGAGCCAACAGGTCCAGAGATGGCAGGTCTCTCCTTAGGGGCCCGAGACCCAGCCTTGCTATTCCAAAAACAGAAGAGAAGCTACAAATATAACTTACTAACTGTCAGAAAGAAAGTTACAAATATAACTTATTAGCCATCTAACACTGTCCTCCCTTGCCAGGTGGCCCGTGTGTCTGGTTGACCCTCTGTCCAGTCTTTGGCGGTTGTCCTCGGGGTTTCTCCTCAGCGTTGCCGCTGTCTTGCAGATGCACCCCCCTGGCTCACCCCTCAAGCTCTAGCGGGGCAAGGCCTTGACCTCCAGAACGGTGAGCTGTTCCACAAAAGGTCTGGCACCAGGAGGTGAGGAGGCCCTCGGTCACCCAGGCTCGCCTAGGAAGGGTGCGGGAGGGAAAGCAGAGGGGATAGGCTGCCCTTTCTCTGCACCTCTGCCGGGTGGTGCATCCTCCCGGCAGGGGATGGACCCGGGCCCAACGCCGCAGGCAGCACCACTCGGTGAAGAGCCTCGGCCTAGGGGGCGTGTAAAACGCCTTGGATAAATAGGACCTCCGGGGAGGGAGATAGGCCAGCTCCGTTCTCACTTAAAAATAGTCACTGTTGGCACCAAAAATATATTAATATCTGTACATTTGCCATCTTAAAAAAAAGGAAATAAAGTTTCCTTGGCACCTTGTCACTGATTTTTAAAAATGAGGTGATATGTGGCAAGCCCTCCTCTGTGCACACTCGCACACATCAAAGCCACGCCCGTGTCCGCAGCCCCTTGGAGGGCCGCTGCCCCGGCTGTTCAGAGTGCTTTTTGCCAGTGATCCTGTCTCTGCCGTCCGTGGGGGGCCAGCACTCCCCGCCCCTGTGCTCCAGGGGGAAGGTCACAGGGCCGCCCTGCCATACCTCGTCGGGGACGGAAGTCCCAGCCTGCCCCTCGCCCCAGGCTTACACACATCTGCCCGGGCTCGGATCAGCCTCCGCCCGTAACACACAATGCAAACACAAGCCGAGGTGAGTCCAGGGCGTGAGGGGGCACGTGTGCCGGGGGCTCCAGTCCTGGTCACCATGTTCCAGCAAGGGGCTGCAGGAGGGTGGCTGGCCCGGCGGCAGGGCGGCGAGGCCAGGGCGGGCCGCTCAGAGGTGATGGTTGCTCTGCAGCAGGGAGGTGACGGTGTTCTGCAGCGCCACGGCCACCTTCTTGGAGGTCTTGCGCAGCAGGGGGCTGTCGGGGTGGTGCTCCTTCAGGTGCAGGATGTGGCCCTCCTGGCTCTCGGACGTGCAGCCGCACTCCTCACACACGTACAGCTTGGCCCGCCGCTCCTTGTACGCGTACTTCTGCTGCACGCCATGGATCTTCTTGAGATGGGACTCCAGCGAGCAGCGCTGCGTGAAGGCCTTGTCACACAGGCTGCATTTGTAGGGCCGCACGCCTGCAAGGAGGACAGGGCTGGGCATCAGGCGCCCGGGGGCAGCTTCCCGGACACAGAAAGGCCATGCTGCCTGATTGTGGGGACAAGGACCTAACTGCCAAGCTGAGGGGCACTTCTGCCCTGAGCTCCCAGACGCCCCTTCCGGAGCCCGCCCGTCACCCAGACGGCAGGCCTTGCTGCAGGTTCCCACGTGGCCTCCGGCAGGCACCCAGCCTTGGGGCTCCACTCACCAGTGTGGGTGCGGACGTGTCTCTTCAGGTCAAAGGTGTCATTGAAACCCTTCCCACAGTAGGTGCAGAGGTGCCTCTTGACATCGTTGTGACACTTCATGTGGCGGTTCAGCATGCGCTGGTAAGTGAAGGCCTTCTGGCAGATGTGGCAGGTGAAGAGGTCCCCACTGGGGCTGTCCCCCAGAGTCACCTGTGGGCGAGGACAGTCTCTATAAGCCACCCAGCACTGGGACCGCAGACTGGCCGACGGGGAGGCCACGCGTCTGTGCCGTGGCTCAGGGATGAGCGGAGACTGGGCTGGAGGAACCTTCGGGTCGTGTCGCCTCCTGTGCGGTTCCCGAGTCCCCCTTCAAGGCTGCCTCCCAGCCCACCTTCTCTGGAGATGAGCGGCCGACTCCCCACATAAACAGCCCAATCTGTCCTCAGCAGCTGTACCTGCTAGAAAGTTCTCCCTCCGCCGAGCCCACACCCTTCCCTGTAGTTCCTCATTCTGTGCCTTAGGACGGAGAAAACGTCCGTGATAGGGTCTGCTGGGCAGCCTTCCCGGGCGGAGGCTGCCACTGTGAGCCTGCAGGCGCCCCCGCGCCCGATTTTACTTGAGCCGGGCCTGATGTGGTGTGGTTTGAGTCCCTTTGCTATTCTAATAACTCTCTTGCTTATAAACATTTTTCTTTTTCTTTTTTGCAATTACAGAAAACCTCAAACCTATCTAGCAGTGGAGATGCGGTCGCAGCGCTCCACCTCCATTAGTGTTGAGGTTGCTTATACTCTGTGGGATGCCCGTTGCTGGCAATGCCTCCTGGGCCCCTGGGCACCGAGTGCGCCTGGCCACACCACTCCCCCTCCTCCTGCACTGCTCGGGCCCTGGCTATGTGCCCACTGTTGCCAGCTAGTCGAGACCAGGACTCACTCCAGAACACCGGCTCTCCCGCGGCCTCTGGGCTCTCTGCTCGCCCTCCCTACCCACTGGGGCCCAAGGCTGGGAGGGGGACTGTGCAGGGGACCAGGAGCACTGTGCTGGCTCTCCGGCCAGCCCGGCACAGGTCTCGGTGGTTCCCCTTGAGTTACAACACACGTTTGGCCCCTGCAGGTGACAGAGGCAGGAACAGCACCCCTGCCAGTTTCTCCCAGTCTTCTGGCACACGGGACAGTGCTTTGCGAACCCTTCAACTAGATCAGTTCTGGCAAGTGCTTCCCATCCCGGAGCTCTCCAGAGGCAGGTCCAGCCAGGGACAACCCTGCCGTTTGTGCACGCTCCTCGAAAGCAGGGGCATTTCCGTTGCCTGGTGCACAACTTCCTGCTTCCACTGCTGAGCACAGCGGAGCACCCACCAGGCCTGCCCTAGATGCGAGGCCTCGGGTGCTGCCGCAGGCGGCACACCTGGGCAAGGCGGGCAGTCAGCCACCCAGCGGACTCCAGACCTCACTTGCACTGCAGCCCAGACAGGGGGCCAGGAGAAGCTGCTAAGCTGACCTCCTATCCCCCTGATTTTGCTAGGACTTCGGTGTGGAGAGGTGGCTCTCCTTAAGTCCCAGAATGGATTCCAAAGGGTTAAATGTGTTTGGAACCCCACTGCTTCTTCCCAGCGCACGCCAGCCATTCCCACTCTGGACCCACTTTTCTTCCTTTCCGACCCCTTTCTGGGCCCCAGCGAGGTTCATTTTCTCTGCAGAAGCCTGGACCCAGGTCCAGGGCCAGTGTCTACCTAGTTTCATGTGTGCCACCCTCCAGGCTGCACACAGGGCCGCCAGCACAGCTCCCTCCTCCAGACAGTGTGAGGTCAGTACCTTCATCTTGGTGCGCAAGAAGCCATGGTCTCTGCTCTGGGTGTCTGTCAAGCGGCCCATGTCTTCAGAGGGCAGCTGGGCCACCACACAGGGTCCAGAAGCCATGCTATAGCTGGAGTCCCGGAGGCTCATGTCCAAAGCCAGGGGACAAGAAGGGGGCTCAGCCACCGAGGGCTCCGGTTCCGGGTAGGGCTGTGCTGAACAGAAGCCCAGGCTGACTGTAGAGAGAAGGAGAGCCGGGTAAGGGGCTTGGTGGAGAAAACGAGGATTCCCGTGGTATTTCAGGAAGGCTCCCTGGCAATGAGCTGGCTGGAACCTGGAGCCTCCATCCCACCCCCCACAGGCATGCAGCTGAGCAGGGCTCCCCTCAGCCCAACTACAGGCCGCACCTCCCTGCTGCCCCATCAGGGTAATTACAGGTGACGCCAGCCAAGCGCCACGACCCACAGGCCTGCCCGCTGAGTAATTTGTGTCTTAGCGGAACTGGGAGGACCAAACCTGCCCTACCAATTATCCCTCCAGAGTCGTCTGCCTACCCCACCTGGGCCAGTCCCTCTGGATTCCAGGCCTCATCCAGGCTCCTGCCTGGACAAAGGGCACAGAGGAGGCCCTGCACCCAGGGACTCGTCCCCACCCAAGATGGGTTCCTGGTGGCCTGGGCCACTCCGGGTCTCTCCTCCAGGCAGATTTAACTGCTGGCCTTGGGGGAGGGTGCTCCTGGCCCCTTCCTTCTCCGGATGGGCCAGTCCCTGCCACTGTGGCCCACTAGGGCTCCAGGCTCCAGGCTCCCTGCTCCCGCTGGCCCAGCTTGGCAGGCAAACAGGCCAGGTGGGGTGGAGCAGGGAGGAGGTCAGGGAGCAGCAGGTGGATGCTGCGTAACAGTCTCCTGGGCGGCCTGCCCAGCTGTTACGCAACCCGCCCCCACAGCAGGGACCGCTGTGTGGCACCGTGAGGGCTGGGCTCCCGCCCTCCACAGCACCGATACCTGGCAGCCTTTGACACAGCCACTCCCTGCGACAGACACCTCACACTGAACGGGGCCGGGGAGGCCTGGCCCTAGTCCTGACGAGGGAGGAGGAGGAAGAGTTCTGAGTGACACAGAGGAAACAAGTCTCGAACTGACAGCTGGGGCAGACAATCTAGTGATTCAGTTTAGTCAAGATTTTTCCTCCCAAAGAGTTCAGCTCTGTACTTGAAATCCATACGTGGGGAACATTTTCCAAGCCTCAGAAGGAAAAATCAAGAGAGGCCAAGAAAGAAAGAACGAACGAGCTTCAGGGAGAGGGACTGAGGAGGTCAAATTAGGGTGTCAGGTCCTCAGCACCCAGCTGCCCACCGCTGGCGAGCCAGAGCGGAGCAGACAGGGCTCCAGGGAGGTGGGCCGCCGCCCGCACCTCCTCTCCGGGGACACTGCGGTGAGGCCCACTGGGGGCAGAACGAGACGGGAGGGAAGGCAGAGGAACGTACTGACAGCGGGTGAAAGGAGAGCTCCAAAGCCACGCAGTTTCGGGAGAGGCCCTGGCTCTCGCCCCCTCAAAACACAACAAAGGTCTGACAGGGGAAGAATGCACCAGCCTGCCGCCCAGAACCCGTTCTGCAGGCACTGGCGTCCGTCTGTCCGGGGGACTTTAACGAGCCACCTCATTCTGGGAGTTGATTCACTGGTGCCTGGCCCTGGCCTGGC
Organism: Sturnira hondurensis; assembly: GCF_014824575.4. NCBI lineage: Eukaryota > Metazoa > Chordata > Mammalia > Chiroptera > Phyllostomidae > Sturnira > Sturnira hondurensis. Next base: position 2,198,263 of record NW_028080428.1, on the reverse strand, counting down.
CTCTGAGCTGGCATGGCGCCTCCCCAAGCCCCCGGTGGCTGGAAGCCAGTCCGAGCTCTCAGGGGTCCCTCTTGCTGCAGTGATGGCGGTCTGCACACATAGGAGGGGGCGGTTTGTCTTAATCCAGGTAGAGACAAACAGAAATGTCCACCCTCTTCTGTCTTTCAGCATCAGAGGGTGTGAGCGAGGCTCCGGAGAGTTGGGCCGGGCCACTCTGGTTCCCTTGCTCCAGCGGATGGTGGGGAGGGGGTTCATGTTCGGGTTCCAAAGATCCAAGCCAATCGGGAGGAGACCGTGAGCCTGCCTCTTTCATTTCACCATAACCTGGAAATGGAGGTGTTGAGGGACTGGGGACGCTGTGAGCCCGCCCGGCCTGGCCTCTGTGCCCCTCTGCCCCTAGAGTGGGCAGCCCGGCTGCCAGGGTGGGGCTGTTTGCCTCATCCCAGCCACCAGCCAAACCTGTCTTCCCGCCACCCCCACGAGCGCGTCCCTGATGCTGCACGCACAGGGAGTGCTCATCCGCGTGCCGCTCCTGTCACCGGGTATCACTGAGTGGCAGGCGGCAGGAAACAGAACTGGTTGGGCCCTGCTTGTGCGGCTCCGTCCCCTAATTAGATGTTTCCGGCAAGGCGGTGGCCGCTGTGGCTACTCATTGCCCGCCCACAGCTGTGAAGTGTGGCAAGGCCAAACCGGCCCGGCCCTCTCCTCGCTCCCTGGGGGGTTTGCAGGTTCCCCTTCTAGTGGCCCAACTTGTCTCCGTCTGCACAACCTTGAGCTGTTTCCCACCCAATGGCCTTCCCTTCCCTCACCCTCAGCAAGTCCCGTCTCTTTTGGATTGAAAGCTACTGGCCCAAAAGCTGGACAGAGTATCAGCCCTGCTCCATCTAAGACCTCAGGCGGGCGCTGGGCACCAGGGCTGGTCCCCAGCTCTCTCTCTCTCGAAAGAGAGAGACGGCAAGTGAAGTAGATGCGAGGAAGCCTGATCTGACCACAGGGTTGGTGCGGAGCTGGTGCTGGGAGAGCACAGCCCGGTTGGCAATAGGCAGCCCGACACCCTTATCAGCACGGGCAGGGGGCCTGTACCAGTCTCCTTCAGCCCCACCAGGTCAGCGGCAATGCCCAAAAGGAAGCCGGTGCCAGCCAACTGCCGAGGCTGCAGCCCTGGAAACACAATGGGTCTGTCTCCGGCCTGGCATTTCCATTCTGAGAATGCCAAGTTTTTCTCTCAGGCATTACCTTTGCCTCGCTCCCAACCACTTCCTATGCCGAGTCCATAATGAGGTTGAAACGGTGCCCCACGGCCCTCACACGGCCCCAGCCAGCAGGGCCTGTGCTCCCTCTGCCTGCTTCCCACCCACCTGTCCAGCACGGAGCAGGCGTCCCTGTGGGACTCCCTACGAGACTTGCTGGAGGTGACCGGTGTTCAGAAGGGACCCTGACAGCAACAAAGCCCACACTTGGCTCCATCCTCCCTGTGCCCAGAGGGCTTGCCCTCGCCAGCTCTCTTTCTGGGACAAATGGTCTGGCAGGAGTCGGCCTTGGGCCACCCAAGTTAGGACAGACAGCTTGGCAGCTTGGGCCCTGGCACCTATGGGACAGGTAGGAGTCCCACGTAGCCCACTTCCCAGGCCCAAGTTGGTCTCCTGTCCCCATCCACTGTCTGGCTTTCTACCCTCCCAGCTTCGCTTCCTGGAGAGCATGGCCTACGTCTCCTTCAGTGCCAATACGTCCCAGGAACTACAGGAATCATCACCACCAGAAGGCTGGTCTTTTCCTGCCCCCTCCCCCCACGTGTATTCTGGGACCTGAGATGCCTTTCTGACTTGGCCTGGAAAGTGCATGGCTGAGGTCCCCACACTGCCCCACCAGGGCCAGGCTGAGGAGTCGCCAGTCTCTACCCCGGTGGTCGCCGGGGTGTGGGGATGGAGGTGGAGTGCTGGGGCGCATGTGCTGATGAACTGGCAGAACAGCCAGCAGAGGCCTTGAAGCAGCCGGGCTGGTGGCTGGGGTCTGGAAGAGGCCCCGGGATGCACCTGGCAAGGAGAGCGTCATTCCAGCTTCCAGGATCCGAGGGCCTCCAGGAGCCTTTCAGGCCTTGAGAGACTGCACACTGCGTGCAAGGGGCTTGGAGGACCTGCTCGGAGCTTCCCCTTCAGTCCCAGGAATGGAATTTAGCCCCTGGGTACAGGTGGCCCGGTTCATCCTCAAGAAACCTGCATTACTCCCAGCACTCCACAGTCAATATTGACATAACAAAGGAGAACCGCTGGGCGACCAGGGAGCGGGGAGGGGGAGCGAAGAGCCTAAACAGGTTAGCATTTTAACCTTAACTGCAAAGCCCTTTCTCAGCTCCCAGCCTGAGTGGAGCCATCCCCGACCCGCCCCCCCCACCCCCCTCCCGCCCCGTCGCCCTCCAGCCACTTTGGGGCTTTCCCCTGGCTTTGGGAGGACAGTGAGGCCCAGGAAAAAGGTTCTGTCCTGGGGTGGGGGGACCTCTCCAACTGAACCTCAGGGCGAGGCTGGAGTTCGGGTCAGACTGGGCCCTGGAGCCAGCTGGGCAGGGCCCAGCGCGGGGGTCAGTAAAGGAAACTCCATCCAGGAGCTCTCTGAGGCCTTGGGGTCACAGAGGACCCTGGTAGGAGGGTCGGACCTCCAGCACCACCGGGCCTCCTGCCCTCCCTGGCCTCTCTCTGGGGAACGGTGGGAGTCAAAGCTTAGCTAGTCACAACGTGCCCAGTCTGTGGAGTGGGGTGAAGGAAACGTGCCCAGCTGGCTCCTGGAGTCACAGTTGGCTGGTGATAGATGGCCCAGCCTGGGGACAGGCCACTGCAAAACATCCTCCACCCCTCCAGCCATCTGAGGTACCCGAGCGTGGCCCGAGAACATTCCATTTTTCATTTCCAAAAACTATGGGGAAACTCCCCAGTGAGCCACCTGATTTTTGAGGCAAAACTAAGTTCTTTAACTTCTGCCCTTTACTTGACCCCGCAGGACTACCCCTTGCTAGAGCCAGGAGGGCGTGTGCCACGATTCCTGCGTGCACCCTCCAGGTCAGACCTGCCTCCAGCGTCTGGGGGTCACCCTGCAGAGTGGCCTGCAGGGCCCCTTCACCTGGACGGCGGCAGCGGGTGACACAGACACCCAGAAGCTCTCCTCTGCCACTGCCACTGTGGCTACCAGCACGGTGATGGAGAAAATCACTGGGGCGAAAGAAGTCAATGATTTCAGCAAACGGAATTTCTTTGTCCTTTGTAAAAGCCAACACATGATCTGCTCCTGTTTGGGACGTGGAATAAAACTAAAAATAACAGCACACTGGGCCTCCAGCGAGGCTCTCAGCTCACCTTTACCACAGTCCAAGTTCAGTTTATCAGATCCCAAGGAGCAGCTAAGCAGCAAGTCAAACACAGGTGAGGGAGGAGGCAGCAGGGAGGAAGCAGCTCACGTCCCTCACCAGGCTCTCTGGCAGCGGGCGCCAGCTGCCTAGCCAGGGAGGAAGAAACTGAACAGGGCGGCAAGAAACTGAACAGAAGCCTGGCCTGCACCCCAGTCCACCTCAAGTGAGGGGCCACTGACCTCCCTGTTTGCCTCACCCACCCGCCAGCGTCACCAGAGACTTGTGTCACAGTCCCTTGTTTGTTACTTTTTTAATTTTAATCTGCGCCCAAGGACATTTTTTCACTGCTTTTTGGGAGAAAAACATCTGATCCGTGACCCCCTGAATGGGGGAATGGACTGGAAACCTAGGTAGGTGCCCTAACTAAGGATTGAACCTGAAACCCCTAGGTGTACGGGCAAACACTCCAACCAACTGAGCCACACCAGCCAGGGAACAGATTCCCTTGTTTTAAGGAGGCTACAGAAAAGGGTCTCAGGGCTTGAGATAAGGTTGGGCTGTGAAACACCCCAGTGCCTCAGGCCTGTGCACCCCGGTGAGTCGGGCCTCCAGGATCTCATCACTACGCCCACCCTCTCCAAGGTGCGTTCCGGAGAGAAACTGAGGTAGGAGCCCCCCAGGGCCACCACGGCCCTCTTTTCCCCACTCTCTCACAAGGCCTGGGCCCGTGCCAGGGAGCCAGCGGATCAAGGGTCAAAGTCGGTTGGTTAATTACAACCTCTCCCCCCTTGGAGGCGCTGGACTGGGTGTTCCCTACATCCCCCTCCCGCCCCCCGCCTCCACCCCCAACGCCTGAGGAGGGGGCGTTCCGAAGGAAACTGGCTTTCTCCAGACGGAAGATTTTGGTGGGGGCGGGGGAGGCCACTAGGAGAAGCGGAGCTCTCCGGGCTGAGGAAGATGCCGCGGGAGGAGGAAGCAACTCAGGTTACTTATTCAAAGTAACTCCGACACCACGGTCAAGGCGCTTTCCAGAAATAAACTGCGTGCACCGGCTTCCCCAGGCCTCGTCCCCTAGTTGCGGGGCGGCCTCCTTAACACAACTTTCAGCTCAACTGTGTTCTCCGCAAGGTTGGAGGAAGCGCGTTAGAAATGATCCCACCTCTGTCTTCAGAGCAAGTAGGGTGCAGCCCAGCGCCCTCCCCACTGTCTCCACGCACCCCACCGGCCCGACCCTAACTGCGGCCTTCTGGCCACCAGTGCGCTGGGGAAGAGGGGGAGATCAGTGAAGGCGGCTTATACACTCTGAGTCTTCACATTCTGCACAAATCTCGGCCGAAACTCCAGCTCGCTCCCTGCCCCCCAAAGTGGCATCGCTCCAGTGCCCTCTTCCCGCCTCATAAAAGTCCCGACTCTCTGGATTTACGACGCGAGAGTAGAGGGTCCCCTGAGCGGTGACACACCCCGTTGCCTCCCCTGTGCCGTGGCTCGAGCTGGTGGAGGGAGGGCGGCACCGCCCGGACCCGTCTCGGACTGGCCCGCTCTGGGCCCCACCGCGGGGTCTGAGAACCGCTCTCGCCCCCACCAAGAGGCCCCAGCCCCCACCCGGCATCTCCTTCCGCCGCCCCTTCGCTCCCCTCCCCTCCCCCCGCGCCGCGGGCTAACGGGGCTGCGACCGCTTAAACATTAAATCCGGCGCTCCAACTACGCGGGCCGCCAGGTTCCCACCACTGCGCCCGCAGGTCCGCCGCTTCGACGGGGCCCCAGGCTGGAGGGCAGCGAGGGCTTGGAGCCCGCGGGCCGGCGACTCACCTGGCACGTAGATCTCGCCGCGCTCCTCATCTGGGAGCTCGCTCCAGTTCCTCTTGCACGTGGAGACGCACGGCTTCTTCACCAGAAAAGCGCGAGGCATTTTTGAACCCCGATCGCCCCGCACCGTCCGCTTCCGTAACCAGAGCCGGCGCCGTCCCACGTTTCCCGAGCCGCGCTGGAGACAGCCAAGGGGAGGGGGCGCGTCGGGGAGGGAGTCGCCAAAGCGCCCCGGCGTTCCGCTAAGAGACCGTGCCCCGGACTCTGCGCGCGCGTATCCAACTCCTCGGAAAGAGGTTCCCTGCAGCCAGGTGCACCGGACGAGGGGGTGAGCGGCAGGTAAGCGTCTCTAGGCTTGACTGGCGTCCCCCGCGGCCGCTCGGGAAGTCTTAAAGTGCGAGCCGGACGGACGGGTTCACGCTTTATTGGCTCGCGGCGGTGTGTGTTGGTGGCTGGGGCGGGGAGCAGGGGTGATCTGAGCTAATTAGTTTGGAGTGGCCTGGGGAACTACAGCGCATGCGTTGGGAAATAACGGTGACAACCCACCTATTTGTTACCTGTCGAACCGGTTTTCATTCCGCTGCTGGTGAGGTGGCCTCGCGGCCCGGGCGGGGTGGCTGGGCGGGGGCGGGGGGCGGGTGCAGGGCACTCAGCACCCGGCTGCCCAACCGGCCGGGCCGCCGCCCGCGCGCACCTCCCCGCCGGGGCGCAGCGTTCGCCAACGGGAGTTTGGGAGTTTCGGAGGGAGCAGGGGAGGGGAGGAGGCAACGTTATTTGCACCGGCGCTCGCACGCTCTGGGGTGATGAAATGAAACTCGCCCAACTGGGTCCAGCCCGGCCCGGCCCGGCGCGCCCCGGGTGCCTGGGGAGGCACGAAACCGTCGGGCGGGAACGGGCGGCCCGGCCCACACTTGTTGAACCCTGCCTGGGTCCTGGTGGCCAGGATTCCGGAGGCCTGGCTGAGCGATTCGTGGTTCAGCCCAGAGGTACTATTTGCTGGGCGCGGGCTCCGCGCGGGAGGGCTCGTCGGACCGCAGGAGTGCGTTGGCCGCTGGGCGGACAGGCGCCGCAATGGAAAGCGAAGATCGCTGAACGCTGGCGGAGAAGTGTGGAAGGCTTCGTGGTGGAAGGGGCGTTTAAAACCGCTCGGATTCCACTGAGATCCCGAAAGAACCCCAGGGCTTACACACGCATAAAACCCTCATATTTGTCCCAAACGGATGGATTTCAGGTGCAGAAAGGCTAAAGGGCTGCGGACTCCTTACGAAGTCAAGCCCAGCCTGTCTGCAGCCAGGAAGGTAGCTCATGTCAGCTTCCCCCCCATAGCACACCCTTGGGTGAGTTTCTGCCTGAGACCCCCCACCCCCACCCCCGCCCTGCAGCCATTTATCAGGTTTTGCCCAGTCCCCAGTCCCCGCTGGAAAGACCCACCCTCCTCCCAACCTGCCACGCCCTGGTGGCTTCCAAGAGGCTTGTCACTGTGATACTCTGGCCTCAGCAGAGCTTCTCTTACCAAATGACATAGTAAGGGCAGAGATGGGACCCCTTGCTCTTTGTAGCTCTCTTCCTACCCCATGGAAAATAAACATTGCAGAGCCCCGACCACACACACCCTTTCCTCACATATGAAATGTTTGCTGGAACAGACTAGGAGGAAATGAGTCTGAAAAATGAATTCACTCAGTTCAAAAGTCATGAGTGAAAAGAGGGGTAGCCTATGAAGAGAGGACTGTAAGGCATCTGGTCAAAGAGGATAGGTTCTCAAGGGGTGGGGAGGCTTCCAGAGGCCCTTTGCTCCCCGCCACAGGACTTCTGTGGATCATTGGGCTGGGTGGGGACTGTGGACCTTCGGAGCAAACGAACCTCCTCTTCCTCTTCCACTCCTTCCTGGAACCTGTATGTTTAGCCAGGGGCTTTCCTTTCAATCCCATTTTCTGTCACCAGAGAATCCTGTCACCAGCCTCCTAGGGTCCCTGTGAGGGGAATGCGGACTCGGGCAGAGGAGTGTCGTATTTACCTCCCTCTCCCAGGGCTCTGCCTTCAGGCAGCCCTTGCCTGCCTGTCAACCTTCTGCTCTTAGCTAGCCCTGTTTCATTCAACTGACATTAAGTGAGCATCTACTGTGTGCTTATCTTATGAATAAATCCTGAAGAAAGATTGGCTAGCAGAGTATGTCTATGGGGGGGTGGTGTATTTATTTCATTCACTCAATAAATACTTACTGAACTCCTTGGTTGTACCTGATCCTGGGCGGGGGGCAGGGCTAGGTGCTTAGTGAAAACTCTACTGCAGTCTTCAGGGATGACTGTGGACACAGGGCTGCCTCTTGTGTCCAGGGGCAGTGAGGGGGAGCAACTCAAAGTCTCCACTTGTGGGAAGAGAGTTACACAGTGTCTGGAATGAGGCCCGTAGGAGGGAAGGAGGGACGTTCATCCATGCTGTCTCCATACCTCTCACTGTGCCCGGCACATAGTGGGCTAGCAATAACATTTGTTGACTGATAAAATCATGTGACCCATTCAGACTTTCAGGTTCCAAGTTTTGGGATAGGCATGGATACAGAATAAAGTTCTTTGTTTAATCCTCACCTGAGGATACAGTCATTGATTTTCAGAGAGGAAGAGAGACATCAGTGTGAGAGAAACATCAGCTGGCTGCCTCCTGTATGCACCCCAGCCTGGGGACCGAAACCGCAACCTAGGCATGTGCCCTGATCCGGAATCAAAGCCGAGACCTTTCAGTAAACAGGACAATGGTCCAGCCAACAGGGCCAGATCGCCCAGGGTGCAGAGTTCTTTATTATAAGGAGAACAGAAGTGCAAGTTTGGTGGAAACACAACTGGCGGTGGCTGTCAGGGAGAGACTGGAGGGCGGTGGAGGCCATGGACAATGTGCCTGTCTAAAGGGGCAGTGACAGTCATGTCATTCAGCACAGAAACCCACTGTGGCCACGTCTGTCCGTTTTCCAAGAAAGGCAGAAAATCCGGATTTGTATGTGAAAGTTGACTCAATTTTTTTTAAAAAACAGATTGAGTCAAACAAAATACTTATGTGGGTCAGATTTGACCCATAGGCTGCTGGAGTGTGGCCTGTGGTTCATGGGCAGCTCTAGGACCAATGTGTGTGAACTTGGGTAGACACCGAGCTGAACTATGAGCTCCAGCCGTCTGCTTCGTTTGGTCTGTGTGCACAGTGCCAGTTAGATATCATTCATTGACTCCGTAATTTAGTCACCAAGCATTTTTAAAACATTTTTATTGATTGATTTTAGAGAGGGGGCGGGAGAGGGAGAGAGGTCAATTTGTTGTTTCACTTCTTGATGCATTCATTGGTTGATTCTTGTTTGTGTTCTGACCGGGGATCGACCCTGCAACCCTGGCGTATTGGGACGATGCTCTAACCAACAGAGCTCCCTGGCCAGGGCCAATAAGTGTGCATCGAACACCAGCTGTGTACTAGGCACTGGGGATTCTGTAGTGCAAGGCAAACAAAAAACGAAGGAAACGATTAGTGTGACCCGGGGCTTTAACTAGTGATGGGGTAGTGGCAGGTGGGGCGCTGAGATCTGAATGAGAGGCAGGAGCCGGCTGCACAGAGCAGGGAAGAGCCTGACCCAAGGATGGAACTGCTGGCTGGTCTGAGGGCCCCAGTGCAGAAGTAAGCTGCGTGCACTCCAGGGAGCGGGAGGCAGGATCGGCAGGCACGTCAGGTGCGGTGCAGTTGGTGGGAGGGCCCGGACTCTGGTCGTGGGAGAATGGAGTGTGGCGGGGGTGGCAGGGGTGGCCAGAAGTGAGGCTGCTCTCACAGTGTGAGCAGGAGGAGACAGTGGCCTGGGCCGGCTGGCTGCCATCAGAGCTGTGAGTGCTGACTCCAGGTGTTCTAGGTGGACGCCTCTCATTGGCATGGTGGACAGGGGTTGAAGGAAGGGGGAACCGCAGCAGGCAAGTGAGGATCATGCTCCCCAAAGAGTGGTGGCAGGTACCTGCTTTTGGTGCTCGGCCATCCCAAGCAGCCCCGGGGGAGCCAGGGCAGGGTGGGATGGAGGGAAGAGAAGGCTTCCGCAGGGCGGGGTGTTGTGGTGGCTGTAGGCGGGACGGCTTCTGGAGGCCGAGACGCGCTGGGAGGACAGGCAGTGAGAGCACTGGGCCATTCGGGTGCCCCAACTCTGTCTCTGGGGACGTGGCTAAGCCGCCTAGTCTGTCAAGGCCTCAGTTTACACATCAGCAGCTCCTAGTCCCAGCTCTGCTTCTCAGAGCCGTAGCATGACGCTGTCGGTTCGTTTTCGCCCAGAAGGGTGGAAGCCCTAGGAAATGGACTCAGCCCGAAAGCAGGCCAGCAGTGTGCCCCTGGCCACTGAGGCCTCTGCTCGGCCTGGACAGTGGCCTTTCCAGCCCTGCTGGACAGCAGCGCTGTGGGGGCCGCAAAGTCCCTAACAAACTGAAGTGCCATGGGTGGCTCCGATCCCTTCATTTTTTGCTGAGCTCCTGCCCGTGGGCCTCTCAGTCCCCTGCCAGGGTGGGCCAGGCCCCTTAGGGCCTAGTAGGGAATGGGGTGCGGGGCTGCAGATGGGCAGGAAGGCGGGGTGGGAGAGGGAGAGAGGTAGCATGGGCTACCTCTCAGGAACTGGGAGGTAGGAACTGGGAACGGTTGGAGCCTCGGGAGCCGTGTGGCGGGCGGGGGGTGGGGGGGCGAGTAGCGTGGGCCCTGCTGCGGGCGGCCAAAAGCCTGGTTAGACTCACCCCTGTGGCTGCATGCCTGACCTGCCGCACTTTATTTCTTCCTCACAGTTCTCGAAGCCTTTTCCATCTCTGATCCTGGAACCGGCTGGGGTACTCCCTGCTGGTTCTGTGGGTTCCAGCCACGCCACCCGCCTTCTGTCCCCTTAACGGGCCAAAGCCTGTCCCCGGTTCAGGCCTCTCCTCTGCTACGCCTTGTGCCTAGCATGCTTCTCTCCCTGAGGGCTGACTGCCTCCCACCACTCAGGTTTTAGCCAAACGTCCCCTTTCCTGAGAGGCCTCCCTGACCACCTCGGCCAAGTCCTTGTCCCTAGTCACCTCAGTCCCGCTTTCTCTGCAACGTGTTGGTTGTCTGTTCGCCTGCCCCGTGTACGTTCTGCACGACAGAGACCTCTCTGAGGCGTCACGTCAGTGGCTTTGTTTAGGTGGGATCCAGGTGTCGCGAAGCCGCCCTCTCACAGTAGACAGCCCAGAGGTTTTAGCGTCCTCACAGAGTCCCCAGGGAGCCCCACACCCGTCAGCCACCCCCGTTTCCCCTGACCCCTGGCGCCCACACTCTGCTTTTTCTCTCTGGACTTGACTGTTGGCATGTTCTTTTTAAAACACCCCTGTGTCCCCAGTTCCCAGTGCTGTGAGTATGGGTTACATCCCCTGGTTTACATTTTTATATATTGATTTTAGAAAGAGAGGAAGTGGGGGAGAGAGAATAAAGGACCCCACACTGATTTGTTGTTCCACTTACTCACGCGTTCATTGCTCGGTTCCTGCCTGTGCCCTGACCCGAGATAGAACCTCCAACCTTGGCCTATCGGGACAGCGCTCTAACCAACTGAGCCACCTGGCCAGGGCCACATCTCCCATTTTACAGGTGACAAACCTGGGGCTCAGGACCCCTCAGGAAACTTACTTTCCCTTTCCCTAGAGCCTTGTGTTTACTTTCTCCCCAGAACTAGGCTGCATTGGGGAGGGTGGACACCCAACAGCGAGGTGTGGGCATTAAGCGGGAGGTCACTTTGAGGGGCAGGCCTGCTGACTGCAGATGGCCGGAACATCCACGTCCCCAGTGCCGGTGGCCTGAGTTCACTCTACACCTGGCCTGTGCCAGGGCATCAGCTCAGGGCAGGGTCTGGACACCCAGGAGGGGTGAGGGCAGCTGGTGTGGGAGGAGGCCCAAGTCTGGGTCAGTGAGGGGCTGTTTGCCGAAGTCCTGGTTCCACTTCTTAGGAGCTCTGTGATTTGGGGCTAGTGACTGCACCTCTCTGGGCCTTTATTTCCCCATCTGTGAATGGTACCCATTCTTGGGCACCTCGGGGCTGCCGTGAGCCTGTGAGCCCATGTGGGTGCACCCACCATAGCACTGGGCACCACATGTGGGTGTGCCCCCCTCAGACCCTGGGCCCCAAGGAGCCAAGGCTCCGAAAGGCTGGTGGCTGTCAGAGGCTAAGTGGGGGCCAGAGCCAGCATCGGGTTTCCTGACCCTTTGAAGCCTGTCTCCTCAGATGTAAAAGGGGTTTAATAATCAGTCCTCCCTCCCCATGAGTGGTGAGGGCTGGGATGTGCAGTTATCAGCACCCTCTGGGCCTCAGACAGGGAAACCAGACAGGCTCCCTCCCAGGGCTCTCATCCTGGCCTCTTTCATCTTAGGCTTAATTAGCCAGGACGCCCCACCCCGCAGCCTCTCGGGCGGGAGTCATCACTCCCATTTTATAGAAGGAGAAACTGAGGCACCTAGAGGGAAGTGGTTTGGGACCGCCGCCTGTGAGTCAACTGTGGAGTCAAGGTCCAGGGTACCTGGGACCGGGCTTTCCTGCCGGACCTGTCCCTCAGGGTGGATCCTTGTCTCCATCCCTCTGGCGCACAGATAGCCTCTTTTCCAGCCAGCCCTCCACTTCTACCACCGCCCATCTGGAGGGCAGCAGGATGGGGTAGGGAGGGAGGGACCCGTGAAGCCTGTAGGAAGGAGAGAAACTAGTTGGCAGCTGCTAGCATGGGGGCTCAGGTCTGTTTCATCTTCAAAGCCTGCTAATTAGAGCCAGAGGCATTAGGCCAGCCGGCTGTGGGGTCTGGACACCCGCAGTTCTGTGCCCTGGAAACCTGTGGTCACTGGGGCCTTGGCAGCCTGGGTCCCCGGCCCAACACAGGCTGCTAGGGAAGCCCCTGGCCCATCTGTCTTGGCACCCCCATAAAGCCTTGCATAGGTTTAAGAGTGTTGGGTTCCTGCACCGCTTGGCCTCAGGTGTTCTCCGTGGAGGCCTAAGTTTTCCGTGGTACTAGGCATGCCGTTCCATGACCTCATGACAAGGCAGCCCTGCCAGTACGCACGTCTGCATTCTATTGTTTTCTGGCTTCACCACGGTTTATGGTCTTGTCCCTCCAGCTTTACCCTGGCCTGGCTGCCGCGACCATGACCTACCGTCGGTGCCGCCTATGGCAAAGGTCAGCAGCTTCCTCCCGCTGTGACCCGGGCGCCAGGTCCGCGCCCCCAAGCCCAGCGGGTTGGGGGCCCGGGCCCGCGTCAGAGAAGCGAAGCCAAGCCCTGAGGCACCTGCCCAACCGGTTCTGCCAGCGCCAGGGCGCGCGCTTCCCGCGGGCTCCCTGAGACCTCATCTTGCACACCCCCAGCGGCTACTCTGGGAGTCCCATGACCTGCACCCTACGCCCCCCCCCCCCCACTACAGGCCGCATGCGGCTGGAGTAGGGTGCAGTGCGCTCGGAGGCCAGCGCGAGGCGCGCTAGTTGCCCTCGTCGCCAGCCCTGCAGTCACTGTCGCCCAAGGGCCCTGGGATTGCAGGTTGCTCGTGGGGGGGCCCGGGCATCCGGGAGCGGGGACCATTCAAGTACACCGCCCCTGCCCGCGCCTGCGGCGGTTTCGGGGAACGGGGGCCTGCACGCAGCGGGACAGTTACTCAGCCCCAGCGAAACCGGCGAGTCGGCACCTGCCGGCGGGTTGAGAGGAAGGCGGTGGCCCCGTTACCGCCCGGCCCCGCCCCAGCCCAGCCTCCCACGCGCCCCGCGCCCCGCCCCACGCCGCCCGCCCGGAAGGAGCCAGCTGGCTCGAGCGCCGGCGGCGGCTGAGTCAGGCAAGGTAAGTGCGGCCGGCCCGTTACCGCGAGCACTGGAGACCAGGGCGGCGCTGTGGTTTCGGTGCCGGCCTCCGGCGGGCGGTATAATGAGCTCTCGGCACGCACCCCGCGCGGGCGGCCCGCCCGGTGCCCCTGCTCCTGCTCTCCCGCGTTTCTGCCCTTCGGGGATCCTGGCGGCCCGCCCCCGTGTTACCCTCGAAACCTTTCGGTTTCATCTCGCGGCTCAGGCGCGGGGTCCCCGCTGGCATTTGCGCGTATCCAGGGGTGGCTGAGATCTGCAAAGGGCCCTGGAGTGACAGTGCCTCCTTCGGGGCTGGCTCGTCTTCAAGGCCGCCGGACTGAGCCCTCCTCTTTCCTCCCTGCAAAGATCCGCGTGCCTGACCATGGGGCCTCTGAGCCGGGAAACCTGGGCCCAGCGCCTGGGCAACTTCCGGGCCAGCCCATCTGCCTTCATGGCAGGTCCTGAGGGTGAGGATCTGGGTCGTGACCTGCTGAACGACCTGAGGAGTGAGAAGCTGAGCGAACAGACCAAGGTAGGCCCTGCACGCCCACCACACCCGCCCTGGCCCATATAATAGTCACCTGAAGCCAGTGCTCCCTGAACTTCATCTTCTCCAAATTTCCTACCCCCAGGTTTCCTTGCTGGCCTTGAGCTTGGAGTACCCAGCCCAGCTGTGGCCAGATACCCCTGCAGCAGAGGCAGCTGCCACCTCCCTGTTGGATACCCTGGTCCTTCTACCGCCTCGGCCATCAGCTCTGCGGCGGCCCTTGTTGCTGGCAGCAACCACAGTCCTGGTGGCAGGAGGTGCCCTGAGCCCCACCTCGGGAGCCTCCCTCCGGCTCCTGCCCCTACTGCTGGGTTTGGCTACCGGCAGAGATCTGGGGCGAGGCTTTGGTGCCTCCTCGGAGCAGCGACCCCTGCAGGCCACCGCATACGAGTGCCTGCGGGAGCTGGAGAGCTGCAAGCCTGGGCTCCTGGGGGGCTGCCTGGGACTGCTGCGGGGCCTGCTCGGGCAGGAGGGCCTGGTGGGCCCTATCCAGCCACTCAGTCTGCTGCTGGCACTGGCCCTGCGCAACACCTTGGTGATACAGGCTAGGACCAGGGCCAGCCTGCAGGGCCTGCTCACAGTCAGGGCTTCTCCCACTGCAGGTGGCCCCTGGAACTGGACACTCGCTGAAGAGGGTGGTGCCCACCTTCAGCCCCAAGTGCCCAGTTGGCCTGCAGTTGAGAAGGAGGAGTGTGGCCTTTCAGCGCTCAAGCCCGATCCTGAAGAGGCCCGGGAGCTGCGGGCTGCAGTGGCCCAGCTTCTAGACACCTCATACCTGCTCACTCCTGTGGCCCAGGCCCAGCTCCTATGGCTTCTGGGCTGGGCCCTGCGGGGTCTGCGGGGACAGCCACCAGTGCTCTTCAAGCCGCAGCTGGTACGGCTGCTGGGCACAGCACAGCTGACACTGCTGCACGCTGTTCTGGCCCTGAAGGCGGCCTTCGGCGAGGCCCTGTTCACAGCCCAGGACGAGGCCCTGCTGCTCCGCCGGCTCACTGTGGCCGCCCAGCACCCAGCCCTGCCCCTGCCCACCCATCTCTTCTACCTGCACTGCCTTCTGAGCTTCCCAGAGAACTGCCCGCTGGGCCCCGCGGGTGAGGAGGCCACCCCACTGCTGCTAGAGCCCCGGCTGTGCCGTGGCCTTCTACCTAGTCTCCTTCATGAGCCGATGGCCCTCCTGGCCCGCCTGCATCTACTGTGCCTGCTCTGTGCTGAAAATGGAGAAGAGGAGGGGAGAGGCCAGGGCCAGAGTCCCCGGCACTACTTGGAGGACCTCCTGGACGGCCTGCAGCAGAGGGCAGCCCTGAGTGGGGGCCCCCGGGCCTTGGCTACACTCTGCTTCCAGGCCTCATACCTGGTTGCTCACTGCCTGGCCGGGCAACCCACAGTGCTGAAACCCTTGACCCACGGACTGGCCCAACTCTACCGAGCCCGGCCTGCTCTGGCTCCCCATTTTGTTGACTTCTTGGATCGGGTGGTCCCTGAGCTGGGGGAGCCCCTGAGAGTGGTATTGCAGCAAGAGGTGGTGTCCAGGCCGGGTGGAGATGAGGCCCTTCGTTGGCACCTGCAGGTGCTGGCCAAAGTGGCAGACAAAGATGCCCAGAGTGCCACCCTCAGCTTCCTGCACGCTGCAGCTGCCCACTGCACAGACTGGGGCCTCCAGCAGGCCCTGCTGCGGGCCTGCCGGGCCCTGCTGCGGGCTGGTGTTAGGGGAGGTCTGTCAGACTTGCTGCAGGCCTTGGCCCGGCAGCTGGAGGACCCTGATGGGCGGGACCATGCCCGCCTTTACTACATCCTCCTGGGCCATCTGTGTGGGCCCAAGCTGGCAGTGGCCCTGGGCCCCTCACTTGCTGCACCTGCACTGGCCTCTTCACTGGTGGCGGAGAACCAGGGCTTTGCCACGGCGCTGATGGTGCAAGAGGCCCCGGCCCCAATTCGGCTGAGTGTGGGGCCCTATAGGGTCAAGGGCCCCACACCCGTGCTACAACTCCTGGTGGAGGTGCTGGAGCCGGTGTACTCTCTGGAGCTGCGCTTCCGAGTGGAAGGACAACTCTGTGCCCCCCTGGAGGCTGTCCATGTACCCTGCTTGTGCCCTGGCCGCCCCACCCAGCCTCTGCTCCTACCCCTGCAGCCCCGGCGCCCAGCTCCCACGCAGCTGGATATCCGTGCTCTTTACACCAAATCCACTGGCCTCACGTGCTATGCCCACCTGCCACCCCTGCCTGTGAAATTTGCTGACCTCTTCCTGCCTTTCCCCCCGCCCCCTCAGGGGGCCGGGCTGGGCTTCTTTGAGGAACTCTGGGACTCCTGCCTGCCAGACGGCACTGAGAGTCGCCTGTGGTGCCCTCTGGGACCACTGGGGCTTGAGGCCTTGGTGTCCTGTCACCTGGAGCCCTTCGTGGTGGCGGCCCAGCCCCCCACTAGCTACCACGTAGCCATCCGCCTCCCCCCAGACTCGAGGCTGCTGCTGCGGTTGGAGGCAGCCCAGGAGGACGGAGTGCCCGTGGTCCTGCGGACCAATGACTGGACAGTGCTGCCTCTGGTCGGGGACTACCTCCGGGGGTTGGCAGCTGCTGTCTGACCCTGGGCTGGGCCAAGCCAGGTGGGAACAGGACTGTCGCCCTTGGAGGGTCCTATGTAAGAGGGTCAGCTGAAGACCAGGACACAGTCCTATGGTTCTTTTCTTTTAAAAACTACGTTTGCCAGTGACCCTCATGGTTCGTTATCTTCTGGGCCTTAATCGGGAGGACCACGGGGGTGGGGTCAGAGGCTCCAAGGAAGCCTTTGGAGTAGGAACCCCAGGCCGCAGGGCCCCAAAGTTCCTTCCTGCCCAGGAAGCAGGAGGAAACAAGTCCTCATCTCTGCTTCCCAGGGGGTCTGGCCTTGCCCAAAGCCACCCAGCAGTTTAGGCGCGAGCCTGGTGCTAGGTTTGGGCCTCGTGGCCTGTGGGCCAGTGCTTTTCAACTCCTGAGGTTTGCAGGGCCCCTGGCCCTGAGGCGCTTAGACTAGAAACAGTGAGGAGGCTGCAGTGGCCTCTTCCCTGGGGAGGGAGGCTCCCTCCAGCTGGGATCGGAGCCAGTTCCAAGAAGGGCCTGCTAGCAATGGTTTTGGATCTGAGAGCCCCCCCCCCCCCACATGGTCCAGGCTGAAACTAAGCTGGCTTTTCCTCGCCCCAACTGGGATCCTAGGAATCTTCCCAGATAAGAGTCAGCCCCTCTAGGTCTTACTCCAAATACGTAAGATACTCCGGATTCTGATGTATTGAGGCCAACTCTGCTGCCAGACACCAGGCTGGTGTTTTTCATACACATTGCCTCATTTTATCCTTGCAACAGCTTGGCAGGGCCCCAAAGATGAGGAAACCTGCAGGCCAGAGGGGTTGAGTGATTTTCCAATAGTCACCCATCTGGTTGGTGATCATGTCTTGTCGCCCTGGAGCAGGTTTCTGTTATCACACTGTCAGAGCAAAGCTCTGCACAGGACAGAGAGTCCCCACCCTCTGCCCGGCCGGCTCCCCCCGGAGGCCACAGGGTGGCAGTCAGCAGTGCTGAGTGGCAAATGGCCAGAGGCTTGGGCCTTACGGTCCTGGAGGTAGGGCCTCTTCTGCTTCCTGGGCTCCTGGCCTGAGGGTTCCCATGGGCTGACCAGTCTTACCCCTCCTGGCGGGCGGGCTGGGAAAGGGAAGAGGGGCCCGGGACAAGTAGGGCTGTTACGGGTCAGGTGGTCTGTCCCAGGCTCGAGCCCCAGCAACAGCTCGCTGTGTGATCTGGGCAAGCAGTCCAGAAGCACTCGGCTCCAGGAAACCAACTTCTCCAGCTGCTTGTAGCTGAAAGGGATTTAAGGTAGAATCAGGTCCTTGGAAAACCTCTGGGAAGGCTGGAGAACGATCCTCCAGAAGGGGAATCCAACCGCTGGGACTGTTGGATTCCAGAACGTAGTGCCCTGCCTGCAGTCTTGCTCTCAGCACCCAGGAAGCTGGGCCTAGAGCCTGGGACACAGGGTGGGCACCCCTGCAAAGCCAGAGACCTGAGGCTGCTGCAGAAAGACGGGAGCTTCCACAGCTGGTGAGCGGCCGCAGCTTCGTCCCCTTCACCCACGCTCAGAAGCATCTAACGAGTGGGATCTATTTCCCAAGCAGACCCCTAGTGGCAAAGGAGTCTGGAAAGTGTACTTGTTTTCTTCTATTTTCTAAAAAGATTTTACTTATTTTTAGAGAGGGGAAGGGAGGGAGAAAGTGAGGGAAACATCAATGTGTGGTTGCCTCTCATGCGTCCCCTACTGGGGACCTGGCCTGCAACCCAGGTATGTGCCCTGACTTGGAATTGAACCAGTGACCTTTCACTCTGTAGAACAACACCCAACCCACTGAGCAATGCGGGCCAGGGCTTGTTTACTTCCTGACTTCAGATGCAGGAGGTGGAATTAATCCTTTGTCCAAGATTAAGATAGCCCATGTAAGAACTCCCTGGCCATCCTTTCGTCCATCCCTACTCATCTGTACCTCCATCCCACTTTATCCCCCCATTCTTCTTTTTTTTTTTTAATTTAATTATTTTTCAAGTACAGTTTTCTGTCTATTACTCCCATCCCATCCCACCCCCCGTGCTCCCCCCTCCCTCCCATTTTCACCCTTCTCAGTTTTTGTCTATGTATCCTTTATATATGTTCCTCTAAATCCCTCCCCTATTTCCCCTGAAATTCCCTCCTCTCTCCCCTCTGGTCACTGTCAGACTGTTCTCTATTTCAGTGTCTTTGGTTATATTTTGCTTGCTTGTTTGTTTTGTTGTTTAGCTTCCTGTTAAACGTGAGATCATATGGTATTTGTCCTTCAACACCTGGCTTATTTTACTCAGCATAATGCTTTCCAGTTCCATCCATGCTGTTGAAAAAGGTAGGAGCTCCTTCTTTCTTTCTGCTGCATAGAATTCCATTGTGTATATGTACCATAGTTTTTTGATCCATTCATTTACTGACGGGCACCTGGGTTACTTCCAACTCTTGGCTATTGTAAATTGTGCTATGAACATTGGGGTACATATGTTCTTTGGGATTGGTGTTTTAGGGTTCTTAGGATAAGTATATGCCCCCCCATTCTTCCAGTGCTGGGTACCAGGTGACCTCTAACCCTCCCACCCCGCCAACCACAAGTATGCCCACAGTGGACATTCTTAGAGGCCTATGTGACAGCTTCCCTCGGGTCCCAACTAGAAGCAGAGTTGCTGGATCGCAGGGCTTGCACGCGCTTCGTTTGACTACGACACATGAGAGTAGTTACAGTTTGTAGCTTCACATCCTGAATATGGGAAGTCGTGCGAGGAGGTAGGGATGGGCACTAGGTGAGCTGGCCACAACACCCACCACAGTTCACCCCTTCGCACACTCAGTATCCACATACCTCTGCTCGCACTTAAACTTGCCAAAGACCACAGCAACAACAGTTCGCTCCTGCACAACTACCCCTCCTCCAACCAAACTGCCCCAAAGGAACACCCGAAGCCCCTCAGTCACTGTCCACCTGTGTGGGTGTTGGCAGTGTTCACCAGTTGCTGGTTCCTCGCGCACCCCAGGCGTGTTCACAGCCTTCACGGTCTGGAGGCCAGGCCTGGCCACCAGACCAGCTTTAGCCAATGAGACGGGAAGGGTGTTGGTTCTGGGGCAAAACCTCCCTTGCCGGCGCTGGCCTTCCAGCCCTCCTCCCTGCCTTGGCAGCTGTGGGGCGTGCACACCTTGGTGCTGAGTAGCTTAGTCGTAATCTCACTGTGATCGACAATAACAAAGGCACTGGCTTATTAAGTTAGCCATCGATAACACACACGGTATGAAATCCGGAAAGCCACGGGAAAGATATTGGTTAATCTACACCTTACTTGAAAGGAAGGAAGCATCACATGACAAGGTGACAAGTTACAAGGCCATTAATCAGGGCTTCCAGCTTTAGCAAGTAAAAATACACAGTATGCCCGCTTAAACTGGAACTTAAATAATCTTTTAGTGTAAGCATGTCTCAAACATTGCCTAGAACAGGTGAAACATTAGTTGTTTCTCTGAAGTTCAGATACACTCGGGCATCCTGGTTTTTCCATCTGTCACCCCAGAGTGGCACTCAGCTAGTTTCCTCTGCCACCCGCTCCGTGTTCCTGTTGCCCTCCAGGGTCTCGACCCAGTGAGGCAGCTTCCATTCCTGAAGGGTCTGAGTTCCTGCTAATCCTGCCTCTCCTGGGTCTTTTTAGTTTTCACGAACATTATCGCTCGGCCTGGCAGCCCTCGGAGATGTCCCAAGGAGCTTCACAGGCACGACACCAGTCCTTGTGTAGGAGCAGCGATCTCCTCCATGGCCATCGGGACCCATCGCCCTTTTAGAGCGGTCGGTTCTGAGGCACGAAGATGGCAGGTTTCATGGGTGGACTGGAGGCGCACAGGGAGTCCCCCCACACTGCCCAGTCTGGGTTTGCTGGCTGCGCTTCTAACTTGTTTTCCTCACCCCACCCCACAGTCTGCGAGAGATGACAGAAAGGGACAAAATCTGGATGGGGAGGAAGGGAGCCTGCAGCCAGACTTGGACCCTTCACCGCAGGAGTCAGGGCAGTTTTGTCTTTAAGAGCAATTCCGTCTACAACCGAGATGCCTGCCGGGAAATCGCTGAGGCGAGAGTGTTTGCACATCAAAGAATTACCCACACAGTGTTCACACATCCCTATCGGGAGGTCACGGGGGCTCTGGCAGTGCGGGCAGCTCTGCCGGCCCCACAGCGGAGGCATCGAACAAGGCCACGGAAACATGAGAATCACAGATCTAACTTTTCAAATGCCCGTAGGCCCAAGTGCAGGACAGGTAAGACACACCCAAACCTTGCTCCTTGGCGCTCAACTGAAAAAACTGGCCCCCTCCCCTGGCCAGCCCCTCCTACTACAGGAGCTGGGACCTCAAACTGAGGAGCCTCAGACTCCAACCTCAGACTCCCAGACCCTGGAGGCGGTGTCCGCCAACACCCTAAAGCAAGCAAGGGGCTGAACGCCCAAGCCCCTGGGCGGCTGCGGGATGCACTCCAGGTAACAGTGAGGACCAGGTAACAGTGAGGGGGCTCTTCTTGGTCTAACACAGCACCAGACAGACTGAGTCCACCGTGAGTCTGAAATGTTAAAAAGTGCCTGAAGGGTCAGGGCTTGGACTACGGGGAAGGAAGGGGGTTTCAGAGTATGTGTGGCTTGAAGAGGCAGCCTTTGAAACACATAATTTCAGTGGGAGCAAAACACAAAAAGGAAGGAAGAAGTCGTTTGGGTGTGAAAGGGGAAGTAGATGGAGAATTTCATGGTTCTGCAAGACAACAAAATCAGAGGACCTGCTCACCCACTCTGCAAACAAATGCATTCCGGGAGCTGGACTCTGCAGTGTTAACAGAAGGGGGAGCATTAAACAGGGACCTTGTAAACCAGCCACCGCCACAGAAATGAACGAGGTAAAAATGGACAGTTTCAGGAGGGTTACACATAACTCTTGCTCCCCGTCATTGTTGTCAATTTGGTTCAAAGAAACTCATAAAAATTCTCAAAAAAAGAAAGAAAATTGCATATGGATACATACAGAGTTATTGTAAAATACCAGAGTGAATTTCATTACTTAGCAACCACAGAAGATTCACACACATGCCCCTGGAAAAGCAGTCTGGAAGCAGGGCTGTAACTGCACACTAAACAGAACGAATCAGACTCAAAAGCACGTGAAGATACACACAACCACCTTGGATGAGAAATGTTAAAAAAACAGAAATAGACAAAACCCAGGAAGAAATGAACAAGAGAAAAGAGACACAAACAGGGTCTAGAAATAAAGATTACATTACAAGGTGCCCGAGGGCGAACAGACTGCAAGTATAATAGGGGGCATGGAAGAAAGACACAAGAACAATCCAGAGAATGAAAATGAGGCAAAGGAGTCTCAACTGGTCACAAGAATGTAATGGAAACAAGACAGTTACCGAAGGAACCACATTCGTATTGTTGTGTCCCTGACCCAGCACCGATGTTTAACATCACATTCTCAGAACACTTCCCCAGAAAGAAAAATCTGCACGTTCAAAGGGCCCACTGAGAACCTCGAAAAATTAACCCCAAACAATCAACTTCCAGACATATCCTCATAAAATTATAAGATTTCAAGATGTTTAAAAGAAAAAACAACCTCAAGCTCTCTAGGCAGAAAGATCAAATAACTTACAAAAGAGGTAGAATGGTAACACACAAAGCAAGACAACACTGGAGCAGCATCTTTTAGATTTTTTTAAATTTTATTTATTCATCCTTAGGAGAGAAAGAGAGAAATATCAATGTATAGTTGCTTTTGGTGCATCCCCTGCTGGGAACTGGCCCCTGCTGGGGGGAACTGGCCTGCAACCCAGGCATGTGCCCTGACGGGGAATCGAACCGCGATCTTCTGGTTTGCAGGCCCGTGCTCGATCCACTGAGCTTAAGCCTAGATTTTTATATTCACGCAAATTGCCCTTCAAGTGCCAAAGCTATAAGGAACAGTTTTCTGTTTTTCAACAAGTATTAATGCACCCATAAGCCAATCTGATAGAGAATGCACTTCATCCAACTAAGAGATGACAAATACATATATATATGTATACAAATATATATATATATACTTCAATTCATAGATATAGATATATCATGATCTAAGACTAAAACAACGGTGGGTCTGAGGGTAAATGACTAAAAATATGCATCATCATAAATTAGAAGTAATATCACTAAAAGAGTGGGAGGAAAAGGGAGAAAGAAAGAGGACAAGAAGATAAGCTGACTGGTGGCTGTATAGGTGCCTCTCAGCTCCACATGCACTCTTCGCTGTCTGCGCTGTGAAAATAAATCTGGACCCTTTAATATCTTTGCCAGCTGCCTCATTATTAAGCTCTGCCGGCAGAGGGCGCAGAGGAGCCATTGCAGAATGGAGTCTTCCTTGCCAGTACAGGCGAGGAGACAAATCTGAAGCTTCTCTGCTACCCAAGTGTCCTCTGGCGGGAAGCAACTGCAGTAAGTGCTCATACCTTCTCCCGCACAGGCCCCTGCAGTGCATGGGAACCGGCAGTACAGCAGCCAGCCCAGGCCTGGCGCCCCAAACTCTGCTGGGATTACTTAAACTAGCCAATCCTAAACTATTTCTAACCCACCTTACTTTTCCCTCGGAAGATCCAATACATGCTGTGGCTATACTGTCCCCTCTCCTTTCTGCCACCTGACCAACTCCAGTGCTCACTCATGTGGCCCTGCCTGGCCGGCCATGCCTCCTGTTTCTGGGGTAACTGCAAGGAACATTGAACTTTTCTTTCAATGGCGTTGACCTCTCCCTGTCATCATTCAGTCACCTCTATAAATTAAAATTCACGGGTACAGCCCTGACTGGTGTGGCTCAGTTGGCTGGGCACCATCTGGCAAAGCGAAAGGTCCCAGTTCCGTTCCCAATCAGGGCACATGCCTGTGTTATGGGTTCGGCCCTGGTCAGGGTGCCTATGAGAGGCAACCGATCTCTATTGCTCTTTCTTTCTCCCTCCCTTCCCTTCTCTCTAAAAAATAAATAAATAAATCTTTTAAGAAATTCATGGCTACAGTTAGAGCAAGGACAGCTGCCTGAAATTAGTGAGATCTTGTCTTCCACTGATGGCGTAACTGAGTCTTCAACAAGCAGACCACTGTTCAGGCAAGCCTGCTGCCCCAGGGACAGGCTCCTGGTGAGGCCAGTGATGCCAGTGGTCATGGTCCCAGTCCCATTACTTCTTTTGTAACCAGAAGAGCTATCACACTAGGAAGCAGTATCGTGGGGCCATGAACATATTGGCTGAGGCACTGTAGTCAGGGAAGACAGCCATTTCCAGAAGCAGCGGCAGCAGATTCTGCCCCTTTCATAATGGAAGGGACCCGATGTGATCACCCTGAAACCGAGTGTCTGGCTGATCTCCTGGGATATATTCTGTTGTACGGAGAGCTCAGTGCTGGCCTCTCCTCTGGGACATTACCCATTTATCAGTGGCAGTAGTGAGATCAGCCTTGCTGAGGAGAAATGCATGTGGAGCTCCCCCAGCCTTACTTGCATCCCTCGCCCACGACAACATTTTTCACGAGCCTGCTGGACAATGACGAGCATGAATCAGAAAGGAAGCTGCTGCCTGTTACCTGCAGACCGTGCTCTTTGGTGAGCATCCACAAGTCAGTTAATGCTATACTCTGGACCCATTCCAAGAAGCCGATCAATACCAGAAATGAAAGAAGGATCATCACCACCGATCCCATGGACATGAAAAGGACAGTGAAATATGAACAACTCTGTGCCCACAGTCTGATGACTTCAAGGAAATGGACCAATTCTTTGAACGACACAAAGGCACACCCCAAAGATATTGCAGGTTTGGTTCCATACCACTGCAATAAAGCGAGTATCACAGTAAAGTGAGTCACAAAGATGTTTTGGCTTCCCACTGCTGGTGTTTTGCAAATAAAGTTTTATTGGGATATAACCATACGCATTTTACACATTGTAAATAATTTATTGTAATTATTTACAAATATGTAAATAATTTACATATTGTCTGTGCTTGTTTTTATGCTACAATGACAAAGTTGAGCAACTGTGATAGAAACAATGTGTGAGATTTGCCAGTCTGCTATATAATAATCAGAAAATAAAATGGAAAAAAGATCTAATTTGTAATAGAAGCAAATATAATCTATCTAGGAATAAGGTTTAAAATATGATAACTATTGTGTATGAAGAAAACCTCACAACTATACAGACATAAAGGAACACATAAGTAATTAGTATTATGTACCTTTTTAAAATACATTTTATTGATTGCGCTATTACAGTTGTCCCATTCCCCCCTTTTATTCCCCTCCACCCTGCACACCCCCTCCCACCTGCATCCTCCCTTTAGTTCATGGCCATGGGTCATGCATATAAGTTCTTTGGCTTCTGCATTTCCTATACTCTTCTTCACCTCCCCCTGTCTATCTTCTACCTACCATCTATGCTACTTATTCTCTGTACCTTTCCCCCCTTTCTCCCCACCAACTCCCCCACTGATAACCCTCCATGTGATGTCCGTTTCTGTGATTCTGTTCCTGTTCTAATTGTTTGTTTAGTTTGCTTTTGTGTTTATTTTTTAGGTTTGGTCAATAGCTGTGAGTTTGTTGTCATTTTACTGTTCATATTTTTATCTTCTTTTTCTTAGATAAGTCCCTTTAACTTTCATATAATAAAGACTGGATGATTATGAACTCCTTTAACTTGACCTTATCTGGAAAGCACTTTATCTGTCCTTCCATTCTAAATCAAAGCTTTGCTGGATAGAGTTTCTTGGATATAGGTCCTTGCTTTCTTGACTTGGAATACTTCTTTCCAGCCCCTTTGTGCCTGTAAAGTTTCTTTTGAGAAATCAGCTGATAATCTAATGGGAACACCTTTGTAGGTAACTGTCTCCTTTTCTCTTGCTGCTTTTAAGATTCTCTCCTCTTTAATCTTGGATAATGTAATTATGATGTGCCTTGGTATGTTCCTCCTTGGGTCCAACTTCTTTGGGACTCTGAGATTCCTAGACTTCCTGAAAGTCTATTTCCTTTGCCAGATTGGGGAAATTCTCCTTCATTATTTGTTCAAATAAGTTTCCAATTTCTTGCTCTTCCTCTTCTCCTTCTGGCACCCCTATGACTTGGATGTTATGTAGTAAGGGGTGAAGCCTTAGGTGTTCATGGAGGGAGGGGCAACCCACATCGCTGAGTTGTGACGCTGTACGTGGGGGAGGGGTCCGAGAGGGAACAATGGCACTTGTTCCACTCTCTACCGGATTTCAGTAACTTGCCCCGCTGCCCACAAGCACAGTGGGCCCTTCTACTGCTGATTCCTGGGTGGGTGGGTCTGTGTACATTCTGGGACCCCGTGAGTCCCTCCAACAAACTCTCCTGTGAGGCTGGGAGTTTCTCCCTCGGCCACCTCAACCCCCACAGGTGTTTTCAGTCAGAGGTTTGAGGCTTTATTTCCCTGCACTGGAGCCCTGGGTTGTGTGATCTGTCTCATTCCCCAGTTGTTCCTCCAGGTTTATCCACACGTGAATGTGGGACCACTCGGTCCACCAGGCACTGCCTTGCTGAGAGTCCTCCCTACCCAGCTGCTCATCTCCGCCCCTCCTTCGGGTCTGGGTGAGTATTTCTTCAACTCCTTGGTTGTCGGACTTCCATACATTTCGATTTTCTGGCAGTTCTGGTTGTTTTTTGTTTTTAAATTTTTTGTTGTCCTTCTTTTGTGAGCAGGCAAAGTATATCTACCTACGCCTCCATCTTGGCCAGAAGTTGGCATTATGTACCGTATGCTTGACAGAAAACTAAAGCAAGACTCTCTAAATTAATCCTCAGTACCCTCCAGCCAAAGACCACCAAGAACACATGTGTAGTTGAACAAATGGGTTCATTACTTTTGCACTGTGGGGCATCAGTAAGTGGGTGTTAGGCAGGATTTATAGGTGATTCAGGAGAGTTTAAGGAAGGAAGGCTTTACTCTGAACGGGATGCTGTCAAGAAGTGGAAGCATTTCTATGATGGAATAATGTGAACAAATCTTAACTAGACTGAGGCAAGTCACATCTAATCCAAGAAAGAGATGTTTCATCATTTCTGTGGTCTCGACAATGTTCATGCCTTGGTCTGTGTTCACATAATTATGGAGGGATCTTGTTTTTCTCTTGATCCCTCATGTCTGTGAAATTGTTTATGTTTAGCAAAATACCAAGGTAAGCTCCAGGTGTCTGGGGGTGTTTTTCTCAAATCTATGAATTTAATGCAATTTTAATCTTTTTAAAAAAAAACTTACTTACTTTTTAGAGAGGAGAGAGGAAGAAAGAGAGAGAGTAACATCGATTGGTTGCCTCTTACCGTGCCCTGCCCAGGCCAGAACCTAGGCACGTGCCCCAGTCAGGAATCAAACTGGTGGCCTTTCCCATTGCAAGATAAAGCCCACTTGAGCCACACCAGTCAGGGCACAATTTTAAGCTTAATTAACCGTTCATATTGTTCTATGAGAGAACTTGAAAAGCATACCTAAGGTAGGTATCTATACAAATATAAATATTTCCCTGACTGGTGTAGCTCAGTGGGTTGAGCACTGGCCTGCAAATCCAAGAGCTGCTGGTTGGATTCCCACTCAGGGCACAGGCCTGGGTTACGGACCAGGTCCCCAGTAGGGGCACGTGAGAAACAACCACACATGGATGCTACTCTCCCTCTCTCTCCCTCACTCCCCCTCTCTCTAAAAATAAATAAATAAAATATTTAAAAAGTATATAT
Organism: Sturnira hondurensis; assembly: GCF_014824575.4. Taxonomy (NCBI): domain Eukaryota; kingdom Metazoa; phylum Chordata; class Mammalia; order Chiroptera; family Phyllostomidae; genus Sturnira; species Sturnira hondurensis. The sequence goes on along the minus strand of NW_028080428.1, from coordinate 2,171,428 downwards.
AAACATTAGAGAAGAGTTAAGAAACCAAAAAAAAAGTATTGTGAATACTAAGACATAAAAATAAAAGGTTGGTGAATTTGACTACATAAAATTAAAATCATGTGTAATAAAAACCAAATATATACAGGCTTAGAAGACAAACTACAAATCTGGATAAAACATCTTCAACTCATTTGAGAAATAGTTGATTTCCTAGTAAATTTTTAAAAAGCAAAAGAAACAAAACCCTTCGTAATAATTAACATAAAAAGTGTACTTTTTGGAACTATCATATGTCAACTGTAATTTACAATATTTTAAGTTAAAATTAAAAATATACTATATTTTAAATATATTTTAATATACTATATTTTAATATATTTTTAATTTTAAAAATATACTATATTTTCCTTGAAAAATATTTCAAGGAAAAAAAGCCGAGTCTTTTTTTTAAAATTATTTATTTATTTATCTTTAGAGGGGAAGGGAAGGGGAGAGGGAGAGAAACATCAATGTATGGTTGCCTTTTGTGCGTCACCTGCTGGGAACTGGCCTGCAACCCAGGCATGTGCCCTGACTGGGAATTGAACGCGACCGTCTGGTTCGCAGGTCCGCGCTCAATCCACTGAGCTACACCAGCCAGGAAAAAGCTGAGTCTTGAACACAGGAAGGCGGTGCTTGCCCATGAACCTCAAGGAAGGACTACACTTCCCAGGAGGCTCTGAGCTGCATTGTTTGGGGCCTTCCGACTGGTTTCGAGTGCTTTACACACCACATTTGGTCATAGCCCGCGGCGTAGGGGATAGCAGCAGAGGATGGAGAGCAGCGACGAGGAAAACGTCGAGAAGCGCCGAGTCCACCTACGCCTCGACACTCTGCGCAGCGCCACCCCTGCCACGCTGCACCTTTTACCCTGTGACATCCCGGTTAACCGGCCTGCCCCCGTCGGGAGCTTTTTCACCCCGGCCATCCGACAGGGTCCCGAAGGTAAGCACTAGCATCCGGTCTACGGTTCCCTGCAGCCCCTGCACACTGGCGCCGGGCTCTCTTACGCGAGAGTGGGCGCGACGAGAGTGGGCGCGACGGCTCCCGGGAATCGTGGTCCAATGGGGCGACAGCGCGAGAGCCGCCACTGGGCTGGCCCTGTAGGCCTAATCAGGCCCTCACTGATGCCCTGCGCCTACTTCCTTCAGGACTCGAAGTGTCGTTTCGGGGCCGCAGTCTGCGGGGAGAGGAGGTGGAGGTGCCGCCCGGCCTCGTGGGATATGTGATGAGGATGGAAGAGAAGGAAGAGGTGGTGGGGAAGCAGGACTTCTCGCAGGGGTCAGATAATGACGAACAAGAGCAGGAGCTGCTGGAACCCCCGGAGGCGGCCCTGGAGCGGGACTTCGTGAGCGCAGGGGGAAAGGGTTGGTACGGGGTGTGGGCGGGAGCAGCGGCCCCAAGGCTGATCCGCGCCCCTTTCCCAGGACCGAGTTATCAGAGCCTCAGGCAGTTTCAGCCACTTCACCGTGTGGGGCCTGGAGACCCGCCCTGGCCCCGATGCCAAAGTGCATGCGGCCCTAACTTGGCCCAGCCTTGCTGCAGCGGTGAGTAGACAGACGGACCATCTTCCTCCCAGGCCCATCTGTACCCACTATAGCTTCATTTCCTGGGTTGCCCGGAAGCTTGCCCCTAAGTGGATTTGAGGCTGTAGTTTCAGAACACAGTGGGGCTGTTGGAGCCCGGCTCTGGCTGGAAGGTTGGACTGGGTAAGGGAAGCGTAGCTCCCTCTGGCCTGTCTACAAGGGGCTATCATTCCCAGCAGTTGGGTCTCTCCAGGAGTACCGGGGTCCCCCCGCTGCTACATCTCAGAAACCCAGCACTAAAGGTGACTCCTCTTGCAGATTCATGCACAGGTGCCGGGGGACTGAGAACCAGAGCTTGAAACTCAAAGCCGCTGATCCCCTCACCCCATAAACCAGCTCTTCACTTTTGACCCACCGATTCCATCACTCTAATAAACCAGCTCCTCGCTGCACCCGAGTTTGCCCACACCTTGGAGCCCTAAGGCGGCACTGCCCTTCCCCCCACAAGAACCCTTCGTGGCTCTGGCCTATGGAAACAATTTATTGCCAGGGGGCAGAGGAGGGGAGAGAGGCCAAAATCTGCAGCCAGTACCCACCCCACCCCTACTTTACAAAAGAAATTTTTTTATAGACACCGACCCTCTGTACAGAGTGCCCACAACCCCATCTCACTGTACACATCTACCTGGCTCCCTCTGGTCCCTGGTTCACAGCAGGCCTGGGCCTGCAGCCGGCTGACCTTAGACATGACCTGAGCCCTGAGCTCACGTTGGCGCTGGACACCATCCAGCCCCTACCAGGCCTGTCCTCTCCTTGTGGAACTGTCCTCAGCCTGGCCCATCTCCCTTAGGTCCCCCTTGGGGACAGGATGGGCTGTCAGCTCCAGTTTTGCCGGCTGTGTCGGTGCTACCGTGGCCTTTGCCTGGTCACCACTTCCCCCTTTTGCTCCAGTCCTTGGGAGTGAAGTGCAGACACTTGGAGTCAATGCGGAGGAGTCGCTTCAGCATAGCCCGCTCGTGCCCATCCACAATGTCTTCTGACAACGTGAGGATGTACTGGCCCTGGGCGGGAGGTGGGACAGAGCACGTGAGCCCAAGCGGGGCATGCACTCGGCACCCCCGCACACACCTCTCTCCCCCTGCCTGCCTCCCTACCTTGTAGTAGTTGATGAGGTTGAGGTACTGTAGAGTGGAGATGACGTCCTCCTTCTTGATGCTGGTGATTTCACTGATCTCGCTGTAGGAGGGCAGAGATCAGGTCCCCCGTGGGCCTTCTTTGCCCCGGGTTCCCGGGAGCCCCGGAGGGAGAAAGCCCAGGAGAAGGCCCTGCAGCCCCAGGGAGGTGTGGCCAAGCTTACTTGATGGTGATCTGTGGCCTCTCCCCACTCTCAGACTTCAGCCCCATCAGGATCTCCAGGATGGTTTGGGACCAGTAGCTTCGGTAGGATAGGAGGCCAAGATCCGAGAGGGGCTTCTCAGGGGTCCCCGTTTTCCCTTCCACTTTGGAGAGTTCATAGCCTACAGCAGTGGAGAAGGAAGGGGGAAGGGGCCGCAGCCTCGGACACCAGTACTTAAGATCATCAGCCTCACAGGCAGACTGCCTGTTTCCCAGCCGTGTCCTGCTGTGCGGTGGTTCCGTGACCTGGGGTGTGGGGCTCGTCTGCTCTATGCCTCAGTTTCCTCATAAAGGACTACCGAGTACCCACTCTTCACCTGCATGCCAAGCACAGTGGCGGACACTGCGTACACTGACAGGGGAAGCTACAATCAGCTGGGGTGAGGGGTGCTCCAGAGCCAGTGTTCAGAGATATGGTGGGGGCAGCAGAAAAATGGTTCATGGAAAGAGAGGGCCTCCAGTTCCCTGTCACCTCACTCTGTGCCCGGGCATCTAAGGAGGGGAGGAGGGCAGACCCCACCTCTGCGTCACACCTGAGATGCTTGGATTCTTATAGTCGATTAAGGTCCCCTAGCTGTGACCTGAGGGTGCTAGCCGCTCCAAGACTAGACTGGCTGGACCAGGTGGTTGAGGCTGCAGAAAAGAGCGCCAAAGCACTTCCCCTCAGCAGGTGACTGGCCCCCCACCCTCTCCCCCTCCCACTCTGACTGCCCCACCCTCTTGCCTAATGACCACCTCCACAGGCAGTTCCTGGAGAGACCTCAGGCGCTGGGAAAGCCTACATGGCTTCGTGTCTCTTAGGCAGTCTTCATTCGTCCCCCCAGAGCCCTCGGATGTCTCTGCTAGTAGAAACCCGTCCTCGCCCTCAGTCAGAACTGCTTCATGTTGCACCACAGCCTGTGCTGCTTTCCTCTTTGGTTTATCTTTATCAGCCAGTCTTGCCCTCTTGCCTAATCTCACGACTTCCACCAAGCAACTCCATGAGAGGCACAGAGAGGCTGGTGCCTTGGAGAGAGGAAGGGGACACGTGGGGTCCCCACTTACTCTCGTTGGGCCTGTAGTGTGTGACCGACGGGACACCACACGGGCCTCCTCAGTGCCTCCCCTAACACCCACACGCCCTGTCCACCAAACTGAGTGCACTTGGTAGCCCTGCCTACATCCCCTCTCCATTGAGCCTGCGCTCTAAGACCTCACTAAACATCTGCACGCTTTACCAGGCTGAGGGCCTCCTAAAGATGTGACCCCATTTTGGCATCGTTCTACCAATAAAATTTCTCAGTGGACTATGACCTTGATCAAGCTACACTTCTGTCTCTTCACCAAACAGCCAAGGTTCCCTCCCCATCTTCCAGCGCACTTGCTCATGCCAGTGAGCGCTGGGCTGAGCAGAATGGAGGTGGGAGGCTGGGAGGCAGAAGGGAGCCTTGGGGCTGTGAAGAGCTCCTGACAGATGAGACCAGACCAACTGGATGCAAGGAACTGGGGCCGTATCTGAGAGTCAGTGCTTATAGCTCTGCTAAGTTAACGGTGTGGTTTTTTGAGAATACATTTATTAAAACTGGGAACCATGAGCCATGGCTGGCACAGCTCAGTGGCTTGAGTGCCAGCCTGCAAACCAAAGGGTTGCCGGTTCAGTTCTGAGTCAGGGCACATGCCTGAGTTGTCGGGCAGGTATCTGGTCGGGTGCTTCAGAGGTGACCACACATCGATGTTTCTCTTCCTCCCTCCCTTCCCCTCTCTAAAAGTAAGTAAATAAATCTTTTTTTAAAAAAGCTAAGAACAGTGAAACAATGAAGGGTTTAGGATAGAAGCAACAAGACAGCCTGGGTGGGGTTCCTCTGCCTCACTGGAAAGTCAGAAAAGGGAGCCGTAGGGACAGGTCCAGGGCTGCTGCCACCCAGAGCTCCCCGGTTGCAAATCTCATGGGGACTCTGAATTTAGGAGACGCAGGCCTGAGAGGGAAGAAAGGTGTGGGCCTGCTCCCGAGAGGGAGGCCGCACCAGGTTATTGCCGTCTGAATGTCGGCTGTCTGCCAGGCTCAGGAAGCCACCAATCCTCGCTCAGGAACAGGTGAACCACAGTGGCTCACTTGCTTTTGCCCAAGGGCCCGGGTGGGAACAAGTGAGTCAAATCTGGGGAAAGCTGGATGATACTTAGAGCCTCAGCGAGGTGCAGTGAAGGGCTGAGAACCCGATGCAGACAGGCAGGGCAGGTACCCTGAGAAGGAAAGCATCTTGGAAGAGCCCCCCCCCTGGGGATTTCTGGCTGAGGTAACTGGGGCGCACAGCCAGAGCCAAGCATCACAGCAGCCTGGCACACCCACGTGAGGTGCCCACAAGAGCCCCTGGCCGTGAGCATAAGTACTCACTGAATTCGATCAGCAGCTTGCCGTAGCCCCGACGCTGGTAGGGAGGCAGGGTCAGGATGCAGGCCACATTGTAGTCTTCCGTCGATTCCTTTTCCTGGGAGAGGGGAGCCAGTGAGTGGGAGGGAAGGGACCGGGCCCAGTGTAGGGCTGAGGGCCAGACCAGGCAAGCACTCACCTTGGAGAAGTAGCCCACAATGTGGAAGCCCTTGCAGTCGTACTCTGTCATGACGTAGAAGAGGAAAGGGTCTGTGTCGTAGTACAGTGTCTTGTGATCAAGGAAACACTTGGCCAGAAGGCACAGGTTCTGGGAATAACTCTGCAAAGGAAAAGGCCTGTCACCACTCTGGGTCCCCTGCCTCAAGCATGGCCATTGAGCCAGGGTCAACCAGGAGCTGTTCTGTATCCCAGGCCAAGAGGTATGAGTGTTCTTCCCTAAGGCCTGACCTACCCCATCAGGCAGGCTGTCCCTGCTGCCCAGGTAGGGCTACTTCAGTGTCGTGCAGCCCACAGACATGCCCTGGGGCCCCTCCACTGCCCTCTGCTGTAGTTGCCAACAGTCTGCACAGTGATGTGTCCCCAAGACTGACCAAAGCTGATGAGAGCTGTGCCCACATAACAGTCTGAGAAGCCGGCTATCAAAAAACACAACTTCTCCGCCTGCAGTAGCACCTCCTGGGAACTGACCAGGAGTCGACGACTGAGTAAGGAGTTCTAGAGTTTCAAAAGATAACTCTAGGAGCTCCTCTGACACCCCCCCCTCAAAACCCTAGTAATCTTGTTATTTTTACCTCTGCACACAATTTATCCTGCATTTCAGACATGACTTTTTTGTTTTTAAATTGTTTTGAAAATATTTTATTTATTTGCCCTGACTGGTGTAGCTCAGTGGATTGAGCACCGACCTGCAAACCAAAAGGTTGCCGGTTCGATTCCCAGTCAGAGCACATGGCTGGGTTGCAGTCTGGGTTCTGGTTGGGGGCACGTAAGAGGCAACTCATCAACATTTCTCTATGTCTTTCTCCCTTCCCTTCCCACTAGAAATCAAATTTAAAAAATATTTATTTACACCCCGGCTGGTGTGGCTCAGTGGATTGAGTGCGGGCCTGCAAACCAAAAGATCGCAGGGTTCGATTCCCAGTCAGGGCACATGTCTGGATTGCATGCAGGCCAGTTTCCAGTGGGGTACATACAGGAGGCAACCATGCATTGGTGTTTCTCTCCCTCTCTCCTTCCCTTACCCTCTAAAGATAAATACATAAGATCTTAAAAATATATATTTATTTACTTTTTAGAGTGAGGGCAAGGGACAGAAACATCAAAGTGTGAGAGAAACATTGATTGGCTGCCTTTTACATTCCGCTATCTAGGGACCTGATCTACAACCAGGGCATGTGCCCTGACTGGGAATCGAACCAGTGACCCTTTGCTTCATAGGCCTGTGCTCAGTCCACTGAGCTACACCAGCCAAGGCAGACATGACTTTTTAACTACCTGCCGGGCACTGCTACCTACATGCCCAAGTCTACATTTAACACAGAACAGTGGGTAAAACAGCATCTTCCTCTCCAGCTCCCCTGGTACCCAAGCCTGAGTTCTCCCTTGCCATTCAGGGTGACTACATCTCCTTTACCACCCTCTAGGCCCCAAGAAAGGTGGAATCTCTTTCTCAATGATCCCTCCCACGTTAATCCTTTCTCCCCACAGCCACAGACTAAAGCAGATTTGTTGTTGTTGTTTTTAAGGTTGTATTTATTTATAGAGAGGGGAAGGGAGGGAAAAAGAGGAGAGAAACATCAATGTGTGGTTGCCTCTTGCACACCCCCAACTGGGGACCTGGCCTGTAATCCAGGCATGTGCCCTGACTGGGAATCGAACCAGTGACTCTGGTTCGCAGGCCTGTACTCAATCCACTGAGCCATACCAGCCAGGGCAGACTAAAGCAGATTTTGAAGTCCCAAAGTTAGGGTGTCCCTAACTCCCCGGGTGACCTCATTTGCACCACCTGAGCCTTGTCCCTTGTAACAGCCTTCCCTCATCCTCTCTGCCCTTCAGCCAGAAGAGTCTTTGCCTTTGACGCCCACGACCTCTGAACAGCCATGCCTGCCCTTCAGAACTCCACTGCTTGGGAGTCCCTTACCCACCTCGTCCTTTGTATCAAGGCTCAGAAGTCACCTCCTCTGTGAAGCTTTGCTGACTACTTCTGGGTCCTACTAACCCACTTAACAATAAGAGTCATGCTCCATGACACTTATCACACTGGGATCTGTGCGTCCACTGGTGTGTGTGTCTCCCCCTTGGACTGAGCTCTCCGAGAGTGGAGGCGTTACCTAACCCTGGTCGCATCCCCCCGCAGCTGCCCTTCAGCAGGAGTTCAGAAAGAAAGGGGCGCGCCAACTTGTTTGCCAGGCCAGTCAGTGTTTTCCTGAGCGAGAAGCTGATCATTTGACGTCACGCTCCAAGTTCTGAGGTGTCCCCACTGTCCCTCTGCCACTGACCTTATTCTTACGCCCGTCAATCTCGAAGAAGGAGATGGTGCCCTTGCGGTAGATCTCATTGCCTGGTGGGTGTCGCAGATCACACTTGGTCTGAGGAAGACAGGAGGGTCAGGGTGGGAGAAGGATTGGGGTGCTCGTAGGACAGCACCTGGGACCCCTCATACCAAGTGACGCTGCAGACACTTGAGGCTACGGCCGTACTTGAGGCAGAACTCGCAGAGATAGAGGACTGGCAGCGCGGTGAGCTCCTGCGGGTACGGAGAGAAGTACCACGGCTTGAGGCGGTGCCGGCCCAGCTCAATGCACTCAATGTTCTTCATCCGGGTGACGATGTCGTCGTGGCTCCGGTCAGACACCAGGCTCCCAGTCATGCGCGGAGCTGATGGTATTCCATCTGAGCTGTCCTGGGAGTCCTGCCCAGGACCAGCAGAAGGTACCGGTCACAGGAGACGATGGCTCACATAGCCTCCCCCGCCATAGGTTCCCTTGTTCAAGCCTAACAGCAACCCTATGGGGCAGGAGCTACAATCCCCACTCTCCAGATAAAGAGACCAAGACTTTGAAAGAAAGTTTTCACTCAAAACTTGGGAAGGATCACCCGGTGACTGACCTGAACCAGCTCTGCTTAGCTCCTGATCCCACCACCGCGGCCACAGCTGCCCACCACCTGCTGGTTATTTTTAAACTAGCCACTACAAACTCCAATCCGTCTACAACCTCTGCTTTTCACTCAGCTTCCCCCTACCCCAGACCTACCTCATCAGTGCCCAAGCAGTTTGATTTTCGCTTCCGTCCTGGCTGAGCGGCCACGGCCCTGCGGGCTGATCCATTCTGTAGGTGAGGCAGTAGGAACAGAAGAGGTGCCTTTTAGGAGAGTCTGAAAGAGGCTACCAGAAGGGAGAAGACAGGAAGGGAAGAATGGTGGTTTGGAGGACTCACCTGAGGGAAAACTGAGGCCGGGGCGGTCTCGCTGGGCACTGGAGTTGCTGGTGAAACCACCTCCACCTTCCGTTTCTGCAGAAAGAAACCAAGAAAGGTGGGTCAGAGGGTAGAGAACGTGGGACCTGAGAGGAAAGCAAGGTCCCTGGAATGGCTGAGGGTACCGTTGAGCGGTGGTTGGGCTGCAGGCAGGAGCTGGAGGAGAGCGGCTGGTCAGGCTCACCGCCGGGAATGGCCTCCCGCTCCTTAGGCAGGTTGAAGCGGAGTGTGATCTGGACCGGGATTGGCAAGGTCTTCCCGCTGGCCTGGGCGGAGGCCGGCTGTAGAGATAGGTCCAGGGTCTTCCTCTGGGGTGGGGATGGTGGCGGGATGGGAAAGGGGAGTAGGAGCCCCTTAGCATGGTGTTATCAAACCCCACCCTCTCAAGGACATGGGAAGAGCTGCTAGATTCTGGTAGCTACATCTGCAACCTGGTCCCCATCCTTTGCGAGCTGAAGCCAGGGTAGGGAAGTGCTGCCTCAAACCCATCCAGGAGCCACTGAGACCAAGCGGTGACAGAAGTAGGAGGCAAGAAAGAAGAGGTGAAGTAGGGGACCTACTCACCACCTCTCTCTCTGGAGAGCCGGGGCGGGACCCAGGAAGTCCGTTCTTCGTGGGGGTCTTGGCTTCTTTCTTCGGGAATTGGATTTTCTTCAGGTCCAGCCGTTCATGGGTCACCCATTCATCCAAGCGTTTGTTGACTGCAGCAGTGAGGATGGCTCAGAAAGGAATGCCACAGACGCCCCCCAACCCCCATCCCACCCCGCAGCCCCTCCTCACCCTAGCCCAGCACTCACAATCAATGTAATGAACGTAGAAAAGCTTCCGGCCACTGATGTCCTTCACGCTCAGGATCTCGGCCAAGGCTGTGCGAACAACGTAGGGGCATTAGGAGGGTCAGACCATGAGGCTCCACCCTCCTACGCCAAGAACTCCACTCTTAGGCCAGATTCCAACGCCCCAGCACAAGCTCTCCCTCCAACCCCGTTAGTCACTAAGCGCCGCCCCTCTCCAAGCCCCGCCTTGTCCATCTGGAAGCGGCTACAAGCCACGCCCCTCCCGTGTGTCTGCGACCCGCCCGCCCCAGAATTCTTGAGGCACCTCCCCCTCCCGAGGATTCGGTTGACTCCCGCCCCTCGCCCTCTGGTTCCTTAGCCCCGCCCCCCGACGTCACTCACGCCACTCATCTTCGTTGTCCTGGTTTCGCCGCAGCACTGGCAGGCGGCAGCCTTCGATTATCTCCCCCTGGGGAGACAGCGCGGCGCCAGGGTCGGCTACTGGGGGTCCTCGGGTTCTACCCACCTCCCCTGGCTCCCTCCGCCCCGCCCCGGGCACCGGACTCACCACCTCCGCCATCTTCCCTCCCTCCACTGCCACTTCCGGCCCCTCTGGGAAACGTCACTTCCGGAACTGAGCACGCTCTAGGCCCAGGCTTTCCGACACCAGTGTAGACGACGATCCTTGAGACTCATCAACGACCATTTGGAAGCGGAAGGCTGGCCCTTTTGGCTGGGAGGTGGATGGGATGTTTTATGTCTCGGGCCGAGTCCTGGGTGGAATTCCCACAACGTGCCCGATGATTGGGGGAAAGCTGAGTCTGTCACGGGACGCTCACTGGGTGCGACGCCGGTCACGTGGGTGCATTGCAGGTCGCTTGGTACTAGTGTTTGGGCTTTGAGGATGGCGGGACTCCGTCGTCCTCTAGTGGCGGTGGGAGACGTCGCTGGGAGTTAACTGCGAGCGCTCGTTAGTAGGGGCGGGTCTGAAAGGTTTGGGAAGCTGGAGAAGTGGGTGGGACTGTGAAGGAAATTCAATGTCTTTCCCAGTTTGTGAATTTCATTCCTTGCATAAAGGGACTTACGGAATCTTTCTAGGTTGTTGTTTTGTATATTAAATTTCTAGTTAAAAAAACAATACATTATTCATTCAGACATACAACAAATAAATCTCTTACTATGTGCCAGGCACTATTCTAGGAGCCTGGAATACATCAGTGAATAAAGAACCTTGCCTTCATAGAGCTTACATTCTTGGGGGTTAGGAGGAAAAAGAAGGGTTTATATTTAAGTAGATATAAGTAAATATATTTAAAAATAAATTACACTTTTTTACTAAGTATAAGTAAATATATTTAAAGGTAAGTTATTTAGTTTATTAAAGACTGATACGCATTTGGGGAAACTGAAAAGAACGAACAAGGTAAAGGAGCTGGGCAGCCAAGCTGCGATTTCAAATAGGGTTCTCGGGGCAGGTCTGGCTGGGAGTGGATTACTTAGCAAAGATTTACATGGGGAACTGAAGAGCCATGCAGAAACACAGTAACAAGGAGAAAAAATCTAATTTCAGATCGTTTGGAGGGACGTGTCCATCTGGTAGACTAGGGGTGGGCAATCTACAGCCAGCTGGCCAAATCCAACCCTCTGCTGGTTTTACTACAGCTAGTGAGCTGAGAATGGTGTGGGTTTTTTATTGTATTTTTTTTGCCATCACTGATGTTTATATATTTTAATAGTTAGGAAAACAAAAGAATATTTCATGACACGTTAAAATTATGAAATTCAAATTTCAGTGTTCACAGATAGTTTTATTGGAATGTAACCTCACTGATTCACTTTGACTACAATTTCACATTAAAACTTTATGATTATGTCTGAAATACAAATCTCTAGCCCATAATGCCTAAAGAATTTACTGTATGGCCCTTGCCAGAAAATGTTGCCACCTCCTACTTTGTAAACTCCTGTGCTGTGTTGAATACAAAATAAATTCTTCCCATGTACGCCGTTCTGTGACCAGTGTTTCCTGAGCAACACAAAGTGAACGCTTGTCACCGAATATTCCACAGTGCTATTTTAATGGCTACGTAGCATTTTGTTTAGATGCATCTTGGCTGCCACAGCCAATTGCCCTATTGAATATTCAAGTTATTTACAATTTTCCTCTATTACAAACAGTGCCAAAAAGAGTATCCTTATATACACACCTTTTCACGTGTTCAATCCAGCATGATTTCCATTGAAGAAACAAGTGGAAAATGATTATATCTGCATCTTAGGAAGTTTACATGGTAACAGCGTCTTTGGATTGAAGGACATAAAACCGGAATATAACCTATCAGAAGGCTGCTGAAATCAGCCATTTACTGATAACAGTCACTAAATGTTTATCCAGAGCCTGCTATGCATTGCAATTAGCACAGTGCAATTCGTCCTTGCCTCCTTGGGATCTGCAAGCTAGAGATCTAGGAAAGATGGTACAAAGGCCTGAGAACCAGGAGAACTGATGGTTTAAGTTCTAGTCCAAGATGGAAGCCCTAAGAAATAGAAGAGCCAGTGCAAGTTCCAGACCCAGGACAGAAGGCTGATGTTCCATTTCATACAGTCAGACAGAGAGCAAATTCTCCTTCTCTGCCTTTTTGTTTCTTTTTTTAAAGATTTTATTTATTTATCTTTTGAGGGGAAGGGAAGGAGAGAGGGAGAGAAATATCAATGTATGGTTGCCTGTTGTGAGTCCCCTGCTGGGAACTGGGAACTGGCCTGCAACCCAGGCATGTGCCCTGACTGGGAATCGAACCGGGATCGTGTGGTTCGCAGGCCCACACGCAATCCACTGAGCTACACCAGCCAGGGCTCTGCCTTTTCTGTCAGATGGAATGATGTCCACCCACCGTGGGGAGGGCTGTTTACTTGGTCTACCAGTTCCGATGCTAATATACAGGAACATCCTCACAGATATATGCCCAGAAATAATAATGTATAATCAAATATCTTGGCACCCTGAGACCCTGTCATGGTGACACATAAAATTAACCATCCCAGGCCATATATGCATTTGGTAAAATTATATATGAGCTATATGTCTACAAACATTTTATCCCAGACAAGAAAAAGCTAAAGGAGTTCTCACCACCAAGCCAGTATTCGGAACCAGTTAAAGGAACTATTCTACAAAGAAGAAAAAGAAGACATCGAAAATATGAATAATAAAATAGCAATAAGTATATACCTATCAAAATTACTTTAAATGGAATGGCTTAAATGCTGCAAGACATAGGGTGGCTGAATGGATAAGAAAATACGTATGCTGCCTACAAGAAACCCACTTCAGACTGGAAGACACACACAGACTAAAAGTAAAGGGATGAAAAAAGATATTTCATGCAAATAGAAACGAAAAAAATAAACTGTGATACCAGTATAACAAGAGACGAAGAAGGGCCCTGCAATTCCACTTCTAGTATTTATCTGAAGAAACCCCAAACACTAATTGGAAAAGACATGCATCTCTCTGTGACCATTCAAGCATTATTTACAATGGCCAAGATACGGAGGCAACCTAAATGTCAATTGATGGATAAAGAAGAAGTGGTACATATGTGCAGTGGAATATTACTCAGCCCTGAAAAAGAATGAAAACTTTCCATCTATAACAACAAGGATGTTAGATGGTATCATCCCGAGAGAAATGTCAGAAAGAGGTTTACCATATGATTTCATGTATATATGGCTTCTAAAGAACAAAATAAATGAACACAGTCAGGGCACATGCCTGGGTTGCACGCCAGTTCCCAGCAGGGGATGCACGATAAGCAACCATACATTGATGTTTCTCTTCCTCTCTCCTTTCTTTCTCCTCTAAAGATAAATAAATAAAATATTTAAAAAAAAATAAATGAACAGCCTTTGCTGGTGTGGCTCAGTGGATTGAGTGCCAGCCTGAGGACCGAAAGGTCACTAGTTCAATTCCCATTCAGGGAGCATGCCTGGGTTGTGGGCCAGGTCCCTAGCTGGGGTGGGGGGTGGGCATGTGAGAGGCAACCAAACAATGTATCTCTGGCATACTGATGTTTCCCTTCCTCTGTCCTTCCCTTCCCTCTCTCTAAAAATAAATAAAATCTTTGAAAACAAATGAACATCCCTGGCTGGTGTAGGTCAGTGGACTGAGCGTGGGCCTGTGAACCAAAGGATCGAGGTTCAATTCCCAGTCAGGGCACATGCCTGGGTTGCAGGCCAGTTCCCAGCAGGGTACCCATGAGAGGCAACCGTACATTGATATCTCTCTCCTTTAAAGATAAATAAAATCTTAAAAAAATAAAACAAAATTGATTTATAAAAAAATGAACAAAGAAAACAAACTGGTAGATACAGAGAACGTTTTGATGGTTGTTAGATGGGAGGGGGTTGGGAGAGGGGTGGCAGAGTTGAAAGAATTAAGATGTACAAATTTCAAATTATAAAATATCAGAGAAATGTAAGGTATAGCATTGGGGGGGTATGGTCAGTAATATTGTAATAACTGTGTGTCAGATGGGTGCTAGACTTAACAGAAAGGATGAAGTCATAAGTTATATATGTGTGTATTCACTATCCTGTACACCTGAAACTACTATATATTGTACGGCAACTGTAATTGAAAAATTTAAAAGTATTTTAAAAATAAAATAAAATTAGCCCTGGCTGGTGTAGCTCAGTGGGTTGAGCGTGGGCCTGCAAACCAACAGATTGGGGTTTGATTCCCAGTCAGGGCACATGCCTGGGTTGCAGGCCAGTTCCCAGCAGGGGATTCATGAGAGGCAACTATATATTGATATTTCTCTCCTTCTCTCCTTCCCTTCCTCTCTAAAGTTAGATAAATAAAATCTTTTAAAAAGAATATATATTAAAAATATAAAATGAAATAAATAAAATGAGATGTTGAATTTTTTAATTAGCTTGTTTAGCTAAAAAAAACACAACAACCCTGTTGATTATGTGTGTGTGTGTGTGTGTGTGTATATATATATATATATATATATATATATATATATATATAATTTTAATGGAATAGGGGAGAGACTGAGGAGCAGCGGCCTTGGCCCTGCCTTACCCCATGGTCCTGGGCCTCAGCAAGGGCCACAGGGTGACCACTGGTATTTCACCCAGCACACCGAGTTTGTGCGGGACATGATCTGAGAGGTGTGTGGCTTTGTTCCCTGTCACCCCGTGGAGCTGCCCAAGGTCTCTAAGGACAGGAGGGCCCTGAAGTTGATCAAGAGAAAGGTGGGGACACACACCCCTGCCAAGGGGAAGGCAGAGGAGCTGAGCAGTGTCCCTGCAGCCACGAGGAAGGCAGCAGCCAAGGACCGAGCCCCATCCCTTCTGTGGGTAATAGAACCTGTCCAGAAAGAAATAAAAACAAACTTAAGGGAGAACTGATATCTTCGTGCTGTTGAGTTCACCTTTCCATTTGTTCACGTATCGTGTGTGTGTGTGTACGTTTCTCCGGAGCATTTTGAAGTTTTCTTTATGTAAATCTTGAGCTTCTTAAATTTAGTCCTAGTAATGTCTTACTTCTTTGGCATTGATCCTCTAAAGATCCTTTTCCTCCATTGTGCCTTCTAATAGGATTTTTTGGTATGTGAAGGCTTTCAATTTCTGAATATAAATTTTGTTGCCTAGATGCATTACTTAGTTTTCTTACTGATTTTTAGTTTATTTTCTTGAGTTTTTCAGGTAAACAAAAATTATTTGAAATTAGGTTTGAAAAACAATAAAAAATAAAAACATTTACAATTTGGAGATCTGCCTTTCACTGGAGTAGCCCCACCCAGGGGCAAGGAACTGGGTGTTCGTCTTCCCACTCCCACTGGCCGAGAGTCGCTTCTGAAGGTCTTCATTCCTCACATTTACGGCCTTCTCAGTGCAAGGGCTGGATGGACTCCTGTGGTCAAAAAGAGCCCGAGGCAGAGAATAGAAAAGAGTCACAGAGACAAAAGCAAGGGCCCACCCTTCTACATTAGCTCCAGCGATTTGGGTTTGAAGTGTTTGTGATAGGGGTATTCAAAGAGTTAATACCCCTCTTCATACCCCTAAGAGTTTGTGATAGGTAATCTAAGAGTTAAAGATTTTAACCTGAGTGGAGAGGCTTAAGTGATTAATGCTTATGGAGAGCTGCTATATTCCAGGAACTGGAACGAATGACCACATGGCTCCAGGAAGCTGACCAGCAATTCAGCCTTGTGCTCTGGGAGGTCTGTGAGCCAGGAGATGGTATCTGAGCCATTGTGTTTCAGCGGGGGGAAGCTGGTGGTGAGATAAAGAACTGTTCATCAACAGATAAAGAAATACTGGGAAAATCACTGCAGGACTGCAACTCTTCCCCAATTCACCTTCTTCCAAGTCCCTTACCTACCCTTCTCCTTATGCAAAGGTCAGCTTGAAATAAGATGTTAAGACGGCTTTTGAGGGTACACAACCCACCATCTTCTCAGATTGCCAGCCCTCCAAATAAAGCGCCCACACAGATTCAATCCTTGTCACTACTTATTGGTTCCAGTAGTGACAAGCCGCACGAACGCCACCTTTTCCAGTTTCGTTTGCTCAGAGAAGTAAGCCTCTGGTCAGGCTGAGCAATCTCCCTCAAGGCGTCCCCTGCCTTCCATCGCACCTGCCCTGTCACCAGCGAGAGGACCTCGGCTCCAGTCCACCTCTCTCAGAACTGTGCCGAAGCAGGGGAGAGCTGATGTCGGGAGTCACAGGGACGATAGTGGCGGCACCCGCAGAAGATGGGTGTGCCGGTAGGGCATGGTGTTCAGTACGTGGTGAGCACCGAAAAACCAGTAGGTCTTTACCACAAACAATGGTTAAGTGTTTTCAATATCCGACTTGTGCCTGATGTTGTAAAAATGACTCAAGAAGAAATAGAAATAGTCCTGTGTCTAAAGAAAATGAATTCATAAATTAAAATTCACAAAGGAACTGCCAGGTCCAGGTGGTTTACTGGTGAATTATCAAAATTAAGGAAGAAATAATACCACTCCTACAAAAATTCTTTGAGAAAACGGAAGAGGGGCGCTTCCCAACTCACTTTATCAGGCGAGCATTGCCCAGAAACCCAAATCAGAGCTCTTGGAAGGAAAGACTCAGACCAATATTCCGTGTGAGCAGAGATGCTCTTTGTCATTGCACTTATCTACTCGATATATTACATTTTAATGTGTTTCTTTATCGCCCGCATTTTCCAAGTAGAACACGAGTTCCCTGAGTGCAAGGCCTGTTCTGTTTGGGCCTGTCCTCTCCACGCCACCATCCAGCATCTGGAACCAATATTAGATGCTTGGTAAATTTTGGTTAAATGACCAAGTGAAAGATGGACCTCCAGTTGATTTCAGGAGACACACTGTTGCCCTGGCGAGCGAGTACGGACGCAGATTAATGGGACGCTTTTTCAAAACAACAAAATGCAGATTCCAGTCCTGACTTGCCCTCATACTTTTCTATCTTTAAATGCATGTAGATCATAGACCGTTAACTCATTAACAAAGCTTTAACTCTTATTTTGTTGAAATATACATAACATAGTATTTATTCTCTTAACCACTCATAAATCTACAATTCAGCAGCATGAAGGATGTTCACAGTGTTATGTAATCATAACCACAATCTTTTTCTCCATCCCCAACATAAACTCTGTAAACACCATTTAAACACCATTAAACACCAATTTCCCATTCCACCTCCCTAATTCCTGGTGATCTGGACTCTGCTTTCTATCTGTATGATTGCCTATCTAGGTGCCTCATGTAAGTGAGATCATAACAATATTTGTCCTTTCGTGTCTGGCTTATGTCACTTAGCATAATGTTGACCGTAAAGTCAGTTATTTTATCAGCCAAAAATGGTTTACCCAGGAACTACAAAGAATTGTAATTCTGGACGAGCAAGCTATAGCAAAAGCCATAAGCAAATGGACAAACAAAAGAAGGGAACATTATTTTATGGAGGGGGAAAAAAGAAAGTTGGAAGGAGTTGTTTTGAACAAAAGCCCATTGGAGAAGGACAACAGTTTGGGGAGATGAAGGTTTCTCATTAGCGGAGTTGCTGGGGTGGTGGGTTTCCTGTGGGAGATGCCATGTAAATCTTTTCTCCTTGGGGCCTGTAATTGATCATTATTTCCTGTTGACAATTCTGTTGGGGTCTGTAATTGACAGTTCTGTAGTTGACCTCAGTGGTACTGTGTAAGAGCTCCTCCTACTGGCCTTGTGACTCCTTTTCAGTGAGGTTTCCCTTTATTTCACAATGTCTTCAAGGTTCATCCATGTTGTACCATGTGTCAAAAATTCATGAATGCATAAAATTCCATGGTATCTATAGACTTTGTTTATCCACTCATCTGTTGATGAATGTTTGACTCATTACCACTTTCAGGGTTTTGTGAATAATATTGCAGTGAACATTGGTGTACACATCTGTTTGAGTCCCTGTTTTCAAATCCTTTGGATATAAACCCAGGAGTGGAGTAGCCTGGTCACCAGACTGTTTCCACGGTGGCTGTGCCATTTTATATCCCACCAACAGTGCACAAGAGTTCCAGTTTCTCCATATACGGGGTGGTTTTCTTCTACATGTCAAGGTTGCAGCTTCAATTCCCAGCAGGGCATGCACGAGAAGCAAACAATGAACGGACAAGTAGGTGGAACAACAAATTGATGTTTCTCTCTCTAAATCAATCAATGTTTAAGAGTTAAAAATACGTACTGTTTCTAAGCAGGCTTTTTTTATTTTAAGAATGAGATTCAATTTTATAGATGCAAAAAAGAATCTCAAAGTCTCAGCAGGCTTTAATGGTAGGAATCGACAAGCTGATTCTCAAATGATCATAGAAATTCAAAGGACCTAGAATAGCCAATGCAGTTTTTTTAAAATATTTTATTTATTTATCTTTAGAGGGGAAGGGAAGGAGAGAGGAAGAGAAACATCAATGTATGGTGGCTTCTTGTGCATCCCCTGCTAGGAACTGGCCCCTTGCCGGGAACTGGTCCCTTGCTGGAAACTGGTCTGCAACCCAGGCATGTGCCCTGACTGGGAATCGAACCGCGATCATCTGGTTCGCAGGCCCGTGCTCAATCCACTGAGCTACACCAGCCAGGGCCTCCAATGCAGTTTTAAAAAGGAAGAATGAGATCAGAAACTCACAAGACAGCGCAATATTAGCATAAGAAGAGAAACATATCAAAACACAGATCCATGGAACGTAACCCAGAAATAGATTTGCACATATGTAGTCAAATGATTTGTGACAAAGTGAAGAGAATTCGGTGAAATAATAGGCTTTTTAACAAATAAAGCTAAGACAGCTGGACATCCATTTGTAAAAAGGTGAGCTTTGATTCTTCATACCCTATACAAAAATTAATTAAAAATTGATTATAGACCTACATGTAAAACTAAAACTATTAGACTATAACAATAAAACTATAAAACTTCTAGAAGAAAATACAGGAGAAAAATTTCGTGACCTCAGGGAGAGCAAAGATTTCTTTGATGGGAAATAAGCATGAGCCATAAAAGATACTAACTATGAAATAAATAAAAATCTACTCTTATAAAGACATCATTAGCTAGACAAACAGGTGAACCGCAGACTGGAAGAAACTATTTGCAATACACGTGTTGCAAATTTAAGACTTGTATCCAGATGTATGAAAAACTCTAAAAACTCAGTAACAAAACAGCAAAAACTTTGAATGGTACCTTCACAATAGACGACATATGAAGCCAGATTCAAAAGAGTGCATGTTGTATGATTTCATTTTTATAAAATTCTAGGCAGGGCAAATCAAATTAATAGTGTCAGAAAGCACATCACTAGGCACAAGAACTGCAAAATTACGCTCCGTTTCAGTAATCACATTACTGGTGGTAGAACTGGTATTGTTATTCTGAGAGTGTTTCGTATATAATGTGAGGTAGATCAAATGAATCATTGGTGTCATTGAGAATTTAGGGTTTTTTAAAAACATACATAAAATTTACCATTTCAACTACTTTTTAAAAGCTTTTATTTACTTATTTTTAGAGAGAGGGAAAGGGGTATGTGCCCTGACTGAGACTTGAACCTGTGACCTTCTTTTTCCCAGGCTGGTGCTCAATCCACTGAGCCACATCAGCCAGGGCCATTTGAACCATTTTAACTATGTTAAGTGTACAGTTCAGTGGTATTAAATACATCCACATTATTATACAATCATCATCAACATCTCCAGAATCTCATTATCATCCCCAACATAAACTCAGTACCCACACACAGTAACACCCCATTCGCACTTGCTACCCCAGTCATTGGTGACCATTATTCTACTTTCTGTCTCTACTAATTTGAGTATTCTATGTACCTCATATAAATAGAATCATACAATGTCTGTCCTTTCACATCTAGCTTAATTCACTTAGAATAATATTTTCAAAGTTCGTCCATGTTGTAGCACATAACAGGATTTCATTCTGTTTTAAGGTTGAAGAATGTGCCATCCTGTGCCACATCTTGTTGACTCATTCATTTGTCCATGGACATTTGACTCGTCTTTACGTTTTGGCCACTGCGAATAATGCTGTGGACATTGATGTACAAGTGTCTGTTCGGGCCCCTGCTTTTCACTGTTTTGCATATGCCCAGAAGTGGAATTGCTGAATGACATGGTAACCCCGTTTAATTGTTTGAGGAACCGCAATACTTTTCCAACAGCTGCACCATTTTATATTCTCATCGGTGATGCACAAGGGTCTAATTTCTCCACATGCCTGCCGACACTTGTGCTTTTGTTTTTCTGACAATAGCTATTCTGATGGGTGTGATGTGGTATCTCACTGTGGTTTTTATCTGCATTTCCTTGATAGCTATTCTGCTGAGCATCTCTTTATGCGCTTACCGGCTATTTCATATCGTCCATGGAGAAATGTCAGTTCAAGTCGATCGTCTATTTTTTAAATTGAGTTGTTTGGTTTTTGTTGTTGTTGAGTTTTAAAAATTATTTATATACTCTGCATAGTGAGCTTTCTCAGATACGTGATTTGTAAACATTTCCTACCATTCTGTGGGGTGCTTTTTTTTCTTACTCCTTATAGTTTCCTTCAATGCAAAAGAGTTCTAAATTTTGATGCAGTCCAGTTATATCACATCCAAGAAATCATTGCCAAATCCAGTGTCATGAAGTTTCCCCCTATGTCTTCTTTGAAGAGTTTTATAATTTTACCCCTTCAATCAATTTTTTAAAAAAATATGGTGTTGCCCTGGCTGGTGTAGCTCAGTGGATTGAGCACAAGCCTGAGAACCAGAGGACCACGGTTCGATTCCCAGTCAGGGCACAGGCCTGGGTTGCAGGCCAGTTTCCTGCAGGCCATTTCCCAGCAGGGGACACACAAAAGGCAACCATACATTGATGTTTCTCTCCCTCTCTCCTTCCCCTCTAAAGATAATTAAATAAAAATAAAATCTTTAAAAAAATATGGTGTTAGGTAAGGGTCCGACTTCATTCTTTTGCATATGGAAATACAGCTTTCCTAGTACCATTTATTGAAAAGATGGCCCTTTCTTCATTGAACAGTGATTTGCAAAACTTCCTACCGTTGGCACTCTTGCTGAAGATCATTCAGTTATGTGTGGGAGTTTATTTTTCTGGACTCTACACTATTTTATTGGTCTAGATGCGTATCTTCATGCCAGTACTACATTGTTTTGTTTATTTAGTTTTTTTCTTTTTTTTAATTCTTTTTTGGGGGGGGCACATTTTAAAAAATTTATTTTATTTTTAAAGAGAGGGGAGGGGAGGGAGAAAGAGAGGGAGGGAAACATCCATGTGTGAGAGGGACGTAGATGTGCCGCTTCTTGCACACCCGCAACCAGGAACCTGGCCCGAGCCCCAGGCATGTGCCCTGACCGGGAATCGAGTTGGTGACCTTTCCCTCGTGGGCCAACGCCCAGCCAACTGAGCTATACCGGTCAGTGCACATTGTTTTAATTATTGGAGCTTTGTAGTAAGGTTTGAAACTAGTAAGTGTCACTCCTCCAACTTTATTCCTCTTTTTCAAAATTGTTTTGGCTACTGAGAGTTCCTCAAGATTCCATATGAATTTAAGGATGGATTTTTCTTTCTATTTCTGTAAAAAGAGAATTGAGATTTTTTTAACATGAGAGTGATATATAAGATGACTGAGGTTAAGACCCTTAGCCCTAAATTGGAGAAGGAGATGTCAGTATGGCTTCCTGGTGCATTTCATATAAAAAATATGTACATGTTACCTCACAGTTCACTGAAAATGTCTACAATGACTAACCCAATTACAGTAAGGATTCTTAGTGCTCCGACGCTGGTCTTTAGGTATCATCTTCCCCCGACCGGAGGGGAGCCCTACAAACAGCCGGCCGATCTGAGACCTTGGACAGCGCTGGAGTTGCATCAACTGTGTAAAAAGAGCCATTTGAAAAGGCCAAATATAAAACAATTTGAACTTCTGTAAGAATAATAATTATAATAGGTTATGGCATATCAAATATGTTAAAATCTATGGATTCATTAAGGTATTTTTAAAAGTGCTTATAATTTTGGAGGATGCTAGAGATCCAAGGTATTATTTAGACCTTTCCGTCTGTGGGCCTACACTCAGTCCACTGAGCCACACCCGCCAGGGCTTATTTTGAAAACTGATAAAGGGAAATTCCAAACCCCTAATAAGTCACTTTTATCACGTTCCCAAGGAAACTCTTGTATAGTTGTACAACAGGAGACAACAACAGAGTAGTGTACAGCTGTGAAGTCAATGAATTGTGAAACCCACAAACCTTCGTAGTATGTTGAGTGAAACAAAGGCCCAAAACAATACTATCTTCATAGAAGTTCAAAACCAAGCAAAAAAACTTGAACAATAAAAAAAAAAAAAGAAAAAAACTCGCCCTGGCTAGCATAGCTCAGTGGATTGAGCGCGGGCCTGCGAACCACACCATTGCGGTTCGATTCCCAGTCAGGGCACATGCTTGGGTTGCAGGCCAGTTTCCAGCAGGGGACTCATGAGAGGCAACCATACATTGATACTTCTCTCCTTCTCCCCTTCCCTTCCCCTCTAAAGATAAATAAATAAAAATCTTTAAAAAAACATTTAAAAAAAGAGAAAAACTAAGCAAAAGTCAAACAATATATTGTGTAGATATGTATATGTGAATAAATTTTTTTTCTTTAAAGTCAAGGGAATGACAAATACAGAATTCTGAATGGTGGTGACCTGTACAGGGGACAGGGCATGGTGGACAGGTGCGGGGCACATGGGTGAATGTAAATCCTAGTGGCATTCTATCCACCCCCTTGAGTTTTGCAGTGGGTACCATGGAATTCAATGTACTGATTTAAATTATAAATATATCTGGATTTTTAAAGAGAGGATTATATAAAAAAGACAATTATGTAAAGTTCAGTGATTGCATGCCATTAACCAAAGTTCATAATGGATTCTGTCATCTGAATACATTATGAAAAAAAGTAAACTCAAAAAAGTAAACTTTACTAATCCGGGCCAGACACATGAGAAACTAGAATGAGTGGGAGGGGTGGTGTTTTCACTTTTCTCTTCCTGTTTTTTTCAGACCCTGAGAAAGCAAGTCAGAATTTCCAGTCTTTTCCAATTCCCACATGATTCCCTTAGAATGAATTCATAGAAAATAAAGTCTTTTTCCATCTGGGTAAGACTCGGCCGCCTGCCGTGGAGCATCCTCGCTCCGTGATGAGAGAATGGCCTAGGGTGGAGGAGTGCTCCAGCCTCAGCCTCCGCCCGTCCCGCACGAACGCCGCCTTCGGGTTGACATACCCCGGATAAGGGGGCACAGGACAATTAGTGGAAACGCTTTGGCCGACAGCTGGACCCACAACAGGAAGTCCCTAGGGAGACGAGCGGCGGCGGCGGCGTGACACTTCGGGCCAAGCGGCCACTGGGAGTCCCGGACCTTCTAAGACACAGGTGTTGGGCTGCCGAGACGAGGCTCCAGTGATGTACCTCTAGGCGCCTCCTGTGCACCCACGCCTCTGAGGGCTGGCAAGTGTGATGCTTGAGCCCGGGAGGCCTTGGCCCAGCCCGGCCTTGGGAGAGGACGCCGGGCTGAGCTTCGGTCGCCTCTGGCGTGTAGGAGGCTCCGCGTATACCACTACCCAAACACCGCCAGGTGGAGAGGTCCGGGAGCTACCCCCCCATCCCGCTGCATCTAGATTGGAGTGGATGGGTCATCAAAAAGTGCTTCTGCGGCGACAACCACAAAGAGACACCTTTTAGCGATTGTGTAATCCTGTGGAGTTCGGCCACTGAGCCTTTGCGGGCTGAGCAGGCCCGGGCCTTTCCCTGCAGCCCAGCAACCCTGGCTTTGCTCCAGACTTGGCCCGGGTGACATCATCAAACTCCTCGGATCCGCAGGAGGGGCCCCCGAAATCCCCTAAAAACATTGTGAGTAATCGCCGGGCCCGCCCTCCAGGCGGGGCCCAGACTGAAGGGAGATCCAAGCCCGACCGCCCCGCCTTCGGCCTCCCTACGAGAAGCCTCCGGATTCCCGGCGCGGCGCACAGTAGCACCCAGCCCGCGGCGACGGCTCGCTACCAGCCTCCAGGAGCTCCCCGCGCGCTCGTTACGAACCCCGCGAGGGTCGGCGGCGGTGGTGGCGCAGCGCGCAGGCGCGGCCGATTCCCGGCAGTGACGCGGCGGCGGGCGCGCGCGGCGCATTTCCGCCTCTGGCGAATGGCTTGGCTGTAGCGCTCGCCGCGGGCCCAGCTGCGACCCCGGCCCCGCCCCCGGGACCCTGGGACCCCGGGACCCCGGCCATGGACGGTGAGGGCGCCCTCTGCCCCCGGGGGGTGGCCGCACCGAGGCCGCGCAGATCGCGGCGGGAGCCTCCGCGCCTTCCGCCCCTTCCTCCGTGGATGGGCGCTGTGCAGGGAGCGGCCGGCCGGATGGTGGCGCGGCGCGGGGCGGGGCGGGGCCGGCGTTGTGGGGTCTGACTCACTTTCCCCTCTGGGAGGATGGGGCCTTGACCGAGTAGGTAGAGGTGGGGGAAGTGAGCCTTGACTCAGTTTCCCCCTGGGGCTTGTGGGGGCAGTTCTGACTTAGCGCCTCTGTTAGGGGAGAATGCATCTGCCTCAGTTTCCTCTCAGGATCCCGGGAGAGGAGTGCCGTCCCTTGGTTTTCCTTATGAAACTAGAAAAGGCTGTGACTCAGTTTCTCTCAGTGAGGGGAGAATGCTATGCCCAGTGTTCTCGCGAGAAACAGGTGTTTCTGGCTGTTTTACTTACACCCCTTAGTTTCACCCCAGCTTCTGGGGGGGGGGCAGGCCCTGACTCAGTTTCCCTGGGAGGTCCTCCCTAGTGGAGACCGGAAGTGAGCCTGTGCTGACCCTTTCTCCCCTTCTTTCAGACCTGTTCCCCCTCATCTTCCCCTCTGGTAAGTGGACTATCCTGCCGTGCTTCTGGAGGAGCCCCCAGGGTGGGTGCAGCGGGGGCAGCCGCCTGAGGGAGGCTGGCTGGCTGGTGTCCCCGCAGAGCCAGCCCAGGCCTCCGGCCCCTATGTGGAGATCATCGAGCAGCCCAAACAGCGGGGCATGCGCTTCCGCTACAAGTGCGAGGGCCGCTCGGCGGGCAGCATCCCAGGCGAGAGGAGCACGGATACCACCAAGACCCACCCTACCATTAAGGTCAGCGTTGTGCGGCGGGCAGGGGGCCGTGGGGGGCAGGGAGGGACGGTGGATCCCCAGTGAGTTTGCCTCCAGGCCCCCTTAAAATCTGGGAGCTGGGTCTGGAACTCCTGAGCCTCCAGGGTGCTCTCTGTACTTTGGACAGATCAATGGCTACACGGGGCCAGGGACAGTTCGCATCTCCCTGGTCACCAAGGACCCCCCTCACCGGCCTCACCCCCACGAGCTCGTAGGGAAAGACTGCCGGGATGGCTACTATGAGGCTGAGCTCTGCCCGGACCGCTGCATCCACAGGTCAGCTCCTGGCGTGGGCTTCGTTGTGAGCGAGAGGGGAGGACAGGAGGAGGGGCAGCTGTACCACTGTTACAGGGTTACTTCTTTCTGGACAGAGGGTAGAATCCCTCACTGCTTGCGCTGCTCTCAGCTCTGCAAGCAGTTTTCCTTTGTCTTGAATAGACCTGTTAATGTCTACTCTCTTAGGCAGTTATCCCCTCGGTGGGATGGGGATGGGTCAGCAATTGCCTCTGAGCACCCAACCCCTAAGGGTAGCTGGAACAAACAGCGCATGCCTTAGTGTCAAATCTCTTGTAATGAGAAAGAAAAGCACAGAGCCAACAGTCTCTCCTGGAGCTTAATACCAGTTGACAGAGACCAGCTGTAAATAAATGTATAGATAAACAAGATACTGTTCAGGAGTACCTGAATGATGAAAATAAAGCAGTAATAAGTTGGAAGAATAGCCTGAAGTGGGGGAAGCAAGGGAGCCGTTCTCATTACTTTGAACTGGGAGGTCCTGGAAGGCTTTTCATGAACGGTGAGGAAGAGCAGGGAAGCGCAGAGGGAGCGTTCCGAGCAGAGTGAGCAGGTGCAAAGGCCTTGAAGTGGGCTTGAGTGTAGCGTGTTTGGAGATCAGAAGCGGAGCCCCTGTGACTGAGGGCAGGGGCTGGCAGGACTGTGGCCAGGACCAGGCCAAGGGGCAGAGGGTCTTGTCAGCCCAAGTAAGGGGCGGGTTGCATTGCAGCACAGCGAGAAGCCGTTCAAGAGGGTTAAGCATGGAGTGGTGGTCTGCTGAGGGGGCGGGGAGGGAAGGGCAGGCTGGGCAAGGCAGGCGGGCCCAGGCTCTGCTGGGGACACGTGACTGAGGCCCTGGGGGACTCAGCTTCCAGAACCTGGGGATCCAGTGTGTGAAGAAGCGGGACCTGGAGCAGGCCGTCCGCCAGCGCATCCAGACCAACAACAACCCCTTCCAAGGTGAGGGCTGAGGGGCGGCGGCCTCCGCCTCCCACATGGGCCGAGACTCACACATGGAATCTTGCTGGCCATTCAGTACACTCCCATTTTACCACTGGGGACACTGAGACCCAGAGAGGGGACATGACATCCAGGGTCACACAGGTCAGTGATGGGTCTAGAGCCTTCTCTTCCTCCTCTGGGACTCGTCCTGTTTCACATACCCTCAAACAGCCTTTCCAGCCCAGAGCTCCGTGCCCTGGCTCTCCTGACTGTGTTTTTCTGGCAGTTCCCATAGAGGAGCAGCGCGGCGACTATGACTTGAATGCGGTGCGGCTCTGCTTCCAGGTGACAGTGCGGGACCCGTCAGGCAGGCCCCTCCGCCTGTCACCTGTCCTCTCTCATCCCATCTTTGACAACCGTGAGTGACCAGGGAGGGATAGGCCTGTAAGGGGAAGGGAGTCGGGTGGATATGGCCTTCGAGAGGCCTTTGGCTTTGTTTAGTCATCTGGCATGTTGGTCATCTCTTCTGTGTCCAGCTCTGCTGGCGTGGGAGATGGGGCAAGGGAGACCCAGAGCTGCCCTTTGTGGCTTCCAGGCCAGCAGAGTGTCAGGCGGAAGACAGGCGTCTCCAATCTGTGATGAGAGGCTGGTGTGCCAGCACTGTATCAGTAACTCCAGGAAATTAACCCCCAGGAACAAGACAGTGTTAGAAAGTAATAATTCAATGATGGAAGCTCACAGGAAGTTCTGACATAGACTAACTGCAATCTTTAAGTAACCCAGCAGAATGAATGGGAATAAAAGGGCTCTAAGCCCTACAAACAGGAAGCCAGAATGAATATTAAGGGGCAGGAGGGAAGGGTTTTTTGCCGAGGTGGGTGTGATAAACTGGGCCTTGAAGACTGCCTGGGTCAGGTGGAGAAAAGAGGTACGCCTGGGCTGGTTCCCCCTGGACTGAGCTCCACGAGGGGGGAAAGTTTAGGTTTTGTGGGTCGTTGTGTTCTCCTTCCCTAGAGCTGTGCTGGGTGCACACTAGCAGCCAGTAGATAGATAGTTGCTGAACTGGTTGGAGTGAGGGGTTGGACCTTGGCTGCCAAGGCACAGTTAGCAAGCTATGAATATTATCTTATTCATTGATTTTTTAAAAAATTTTTATTTATTTATTTATCTTTAGAGGGGAAGGAGAGAGGGAGAGAGACATCAATGTATGGTTGCCTTTCATGCGTCCCCTGCTGGGAGTTGGCCTGCAGGGAACTGGCCTGCAACCCAGGCATGTACCCTGACTGGGAATCGAACCGCGATCCTCTGGTTCGCAGGCCTGTGCTCAATCCACTGAGCTATGCCAGCCAGGGCTCATTGATTTTTTTAAAGCAAGATTTTGTATCTTGCCCTGGCTGGTGTGGCTCACTGGACTGAGTGTAGCACCAGCCTGTGAACCGAAGGATCACTGGTTTGATTACCAGTCAGGGCACCGCCTGGGTTGTGGGCCTGGTCCCCGACTGGGGACATGCAAGAAGGGACCAACTGATGTTTCTCTTGCAAATTTATGTTTCTCTACCTCTCTTCCTTCCTCTTTCTGTAAAAAATAAATCTTTTTTTAAAAGATTGTATTTATTTATCTTTAGAGGGGACGGGAAGGAGAGAGGGAGAGAATATCAATGTGTGGTTGCCTTTTGTGGGTCCCCTGCTGGGAACGGGCCCGCAACCCAGGCATGCACCCTGACTAGAATCTTTTTTTTTTTTTTAAGTAAGCTCCTTGCGGACAGGACAATGTCCCTTGTCATTTATTTATTTATTTATTTATCTATCTATCTCTCTATTTATTTATTTATTTATTTATTTATTTATAGAGGAGGGGAAGGGAAGGAGAAAGGGAGGGAGAGAAACAGCAATGTGTGGCTGCCTCTCACATGGCCCCCACTGGGGACAGGGCCCGCAACCCAGGCATATGCCCTGACTGGTAATCAAACCAGTGATCCTTCGGTTCACAGGCTGGTGCTACACTCAGTCCACTGAGCTACACCAGCCAGGGCAATAAAATCTTTTTAAAAAAAAACCCAAAACACTCTCTTTAAAGAAAAGAGACAAAAAATTCCCGCTTTTTTTTTTAAAGACTTTATTTGTTTTTTTGAGAGAGGGAAAGGGAGGGAGGAAGAGAGGGAGAGAAACATCAGTCGGTTGTTCCCTGAACGCACCCCCAACGGGGGACCAGGTCTGCAATCCAGGCGGGTGTCCCCACCGGGAATTGAACTGGTGACCTTTCTCTTTGGGTGATGACACCCAACCATGTGAGCCATACCAGCCCCGGGCAAGCCCTACACGGTCTTGACCGGAGGGACCAGGAAGTTGCCTGTCCTGTGGCCAGGCCTAGGGACCTCGGGCAGTTCAGGGTCATCTTCCTTGCACCCACACCCTCAGGCGCCCCCAACACAGCAGAGCTCAAGATCTGCCGAGTGAACCGAAACTCCGGGAGCTGCCTTGGTGGGGATGAGATCTTCCTGCTCTGCGACAAGGTGCAGAAAGGTGCGTATCCGGACGCAGGGCCAGACCAGGGAGCAGGAGGTAAGGGGCAAGGCTGAGCGGAGAAGGCAAGTGTCAAGCAGCTGGCTTTCAATATGCCTCCGCGCACCTCGGGGGCGGCACTGGGGTGCGTCTCAGGAGCCAAGTGCCAGCATCAGGCGGGTGCTGGCTGCAAGTGAGCTGAGCACATTCGCCAGTGCTGCCCTTCTGTCCCCTACAGAGGACATTGAAGTGTATTTCACGGGACCAGGCTGGGAGGCCCGAGGCTCCTTTTCCCAAGCTGATGTGCACCGACAAGTGGCCATCGTGTTCCGGACACCTCCCTACGCCGACCCCAGCCTGCAGGCCCCGGTGCGAGTCTCTATGCACCTGCGGCGGCCTTCAGATCGGGAGCTCAGCGAGCCCATGGAATTCCAGTACTTGCCAGACACAGGTACAGGGCTGGGGAGAGGAGAGTGAGTGCGGCTGGGAGAGCAAGGCCAGGGCTGGCTGGCTGGGCTGTAGGTGAGGGTCAGGAGCTGGAGCTGGGTGGGATTTACACTGTCAGGTTCTCTTTCTTGCCTTATTTAGTAATAACCACACCGAAGGCTCACTGAGCTCTTATCACATGCTTGTGTCTATTTCAAGCCTACCAGTGAATTACCTGGTTTTATTCTTTCACGAATCTTTTGAAGTAGCAGATAGTGTCTAAGTGGCCTGAGGTCACATAACTAGTGACTCGGAGTCAGCATTTCAGCTCAGGCTGTCTGGCTCCAGGGTCCTATTGCCATTCTCTGTATCTCTTGTCACTGTCACACAGCCTTGGTCAAGGCTTTTAGGTCTCTGACCACAGAAGGACCAGCCAGAATGCTCCTCTCTCCAGTGCCCGTCGTCTTGCCCGACAGTGTTCCTACCCTAGGAGTGGTCTAGGACCATTTGGAAAACAGCCCCACACCAGCCAGCAATTCACCCCACAAATAATTATCAAATATTGAGTACCCACTTGGTGCCAGTGCCTGGGCCAGGTACTGTGAATACAAAGATAAATGACGTGTTTCTTGCCCTTCAGAAGTTCAGTTCTGTGAGGAAGACATGCAAAAACAGACCCTTAAGTCACAGAGTGACACGAAATGGAGGGAGGTGTGCAGAGTGTGGTGGGAGCTCGAGGCAGCTGCATGGAGGAGGTGGCATTTAAATTAGAGACACAAAAGCACATTCCCAGGCAGGTGGACCAGCACCTGGAAGGGCAGGGGTGTGGGAGCGCGCACAGTGTGCTTGGGGGCGGCTTTGTGGTGGGAGGTAACGCTGGGCAGGGAGCAAGCCCAGGCAGGAGCACCTTGAATGCTAGGCTGAAGGCAGTCATCCAGGGCTCCATCCATAAGGCAGCGGAAAGCCACACAGGTTTAGAACTAGACAAGTGACATGAACAGATCTGGGAGCTCACTCTGGCGACAGTGAGTAGAGGATCTGAGAGGCAGAGACTGGAGTGGGGAGGCCATGCTGGAAGATGTCACAGTGGTCCAGGAAAGAAGGTAGGGCCTGAACCGCGCAGAGGAAACGGCAGAGAGCGACGATGTCATGTCCTGCCATCCTCCTCGGTCACCCTTCAGCCCCACAGGCCTTTTTGTGTCCTGCACACACCAAGCTTGGTTCCCCCTCAGGACCTGTGTCCTAGCTATTCTGCTTGAAACGGTCGGCCCCCAGATCTTCACATGACGGGCTCACCCCACCGCCTTTCTGGCCACCCCCAAGCTAGACCCCTCGGCGTCACTTCAGTACTGTTAGTGTCACCCTGGGTCTTTTCCTTAGTGCTTTTGTTGTTCGTGTATGGTTGTGTCCCTGTCACTAGGATGTCAACTCTTGGGAGCAGCAGCCTTGTCTGCTTACTCGGGCCTGTGGCCCCCAGTGGCTGGGGCGGCGCCGGGCACAGAGTAGTGGTTGGTGCGATGCGTCCGTGAATGGTGGGGGTGAGAGGAGGGTGTTGAGGGTGACGCCAAGGTTTCTAGCTTTGGTGACAGGGCAGACAGGTGGTGAGGGAACACGGAAGGAAGCAGAACCCGGTTTTAGAGGAGGCGGAAGCTGGCTTTGGCCTGACAGTGGTGAGGACTTCGGAGTCCTCCGGTGCTGCAGCAGTTAGACACACAGCCCTGGAAGCTCTAGGCCCAGCCGTGGAACCATCAGAGATAAGAGTAGGCCTCTGTGGGAGCCTCACACAAGCCTGTCCTGCCTCACCTGCTCCAGGTCACAGAGAGATCGCCCCCAGGCCTGGCTCGGGGTTGAAGATGAGCCAGGACGAGAGCAGTGCCAGCGCAAGAACAAGCCGAGGAAGGGCCCCTGAGGGCTCTCCTCCCACAGAGCGTGGTCCCTTTACTTGGAGACACTTGAGTGGCCCTCAGCGAGGCAGAGTCAGATAACAGAGGCCTTCTCAGAAAGCTGTGGGGTTCTTAGAACTGGAGTGTCACGCAGCTCTTCTCATTGACTGGGAAGGTTTGGAGAGGAGGGTCTTAAAAATTCTGACACATCGCCTTCCTGCTGAGGGTCATTTGAGAGCTTGGGGAGTGCAGCTGAGGAGAGTAAGACTCACTTCTCCCCGTTACTTTCCCAGATGATCGTCACCGGATTGAGGAGAAACGCAAAAGGACCTACGAGACTTTTAAGAGCATCATGAAAAAGAGTCCTTTCAATGGTGAGAAGGCTAGAGGGGAGAATTGGAAGACAGAGAAGGGAGACCCGGGGAACCTGGAACTGACCCAGCCTTGTTCCACAGGACCCACTGATCCCCGACCTCCGCCCCGGCGCATTGCTGTGCCTTCCCGCAGCTCGACTTCCATCCCCAAGCCAGGTAACTGGAGCTGTAGGCTCGAATCTCTTCAGCCTGTGGCTTATACACCCTCTGGGAGGGGGACGGGCAGTTGGCCTCACCAGCAGGTGTCCGAAGCATGCTGTGTGTCGGTCCCACGTTTCTCAGGGCGTGAGGCCTCATTACCTGAGCCCGAGCTGTCTGGAGAGTGGTAAAGGTGCGGGGCCCGGAGCCCCGTTACAGATCTGTGGGATTGGACACTTTGGAAGTGTGGCCCAGGAACCAGCCGTGTCCTGGGGACACTGACACGCACTGACGTCTTCGAGCCACTGTGCCAATTAAAAAACGCATATTGGACACCCAGGGATACTGAGTTAAAAAGTGCACAGTCTCTGCCCTCAGCTGTCAGTTGCACTAGGGAAACAAAACAAATCACATTGAAAGCAGCAAAATGTATGTGCCAGTGTGTGGCTCAGAAGAGGGACAAAGTGCCCTGCTTCAGGCCACACTCACTGGAAATTCCTTGGGCCTGTGCACTCTTGGGGCTTAGTTTTGCAGCTGTAAGATGACATTTTACTGGCTGATCTCTGAAAGCATCCCTTCCTCTAAATGGCTGGGAGAGCTTTCTAGGCTAGAGTAGGCAGGGAGGGCTCCAAGGAGGTGAGTCTGGAACTGGACCCCGAGGGCAGATTGGGTAAAGGGTCCCGGGAGGGGTTGATCCATGTGTCGTTGGCAGGCTGGGGTACAGAGGACAGGGTGGGTGGGTTTCAGGCTTTCTCTGACCCCTGTCTCTCTGTCTCTTTTCCAGCTCCCCAGCCCTATCCCTTTACGCCATCCCTCAGCACTATCAACTTTGAGGAGTTTTCCCCCATGGTCTTTTCTGGGCAGATCCCAAGCCAGACCTCTGCCTTGGCACCAGCCCCTGCCCCCGCCCTGGCTCAGGCACCAGCCCCTGCCCCAGCCATGGCATCAACCCTGGTTCAGGCTTCAGCTCCTGCCCCAGTCCTAGCCTCCAGCCTTGCTCAGGCTATGGCCCCGCCTGTCCCTAAGCCCACCCAGGCAGGGGAAGGGACACTGACAGAGGCACTGCTACAGCTGCAGTTTGATGCTGATGAAGACCTGGGGTCCCTGCTGGGTAATAGCACTGACCCAGCCGTGTTCACGGACCTGGCGTCAGTCGACAACTCCGAGTTTCAGCAGCTGCTGAACCAGGGTGTATCTATGGCTCCCCATGCAGCAGAGCCTATGCTGATGGAGTACCCTGAGGCCATAACACGCCTGGTGACAGGGTCCCAGAGGCCCCCTGACCCAGCTCCCATTCCCCTGGGGGCCTCTGGGCTCCCCAACGGCCTGCTCTCAGGGGATGAAGACTTCGCCTCCATCGCAGACATGGACTTGTCAGCCCTTCTGAGTCAGATCAGCTCCTAAAGAGGGGACACCTGCTTTGCCCAGAGCCCTGGGTTGCAGGAGATTGATTGAAGCCCTCCCAAAGCAAGCACTTAACGGAATCGGGGGATGTGTGCTCCAGCTGTCCTCAACTTCTTTGGGTGATGACTTAGTGGTGAGGGGGGGTGCCTTTTATTCTTTTATTGGCAGTATCTATCTCATTATGGAGGTGCTTAAGTAGAAGCATTAACGTCTCTGGAAATGGGGAAGCTGGGAGAAGTCAAACTCTTCCTTCCCCTATCCTGATGTTTAGCTCCCTTCTTTCTATAGGGAATCCTGGGGCCCCCCACTCCCACCCTCCAGCTTTTAGTACTCTTAGAGGGTCAGGCTGGAACTATGGCCTTGGAGGCCACAAAGCCTTATTTTCAAGTGTCTTCCTTAAATCATGGGTTCATTTCCACTTGAGCCAAAATAATGCCCCTGTCACCAGCTCTTCTGTGGTGCGGGCATTGTTCTCGTGCCTAACACCAGCATTTGAGGGGCTGGACTTGTGCCCTGCTGCGGTCTCCGCCAGCTCCCTCCTTGCTCAGCTGTGGCTGAAGGGTAGCGAGCGGGACGGGTCTGGCCCTCTCCGGGATCCAGGGTGTTGAGTGGGAGGCTTCTCTGTTCCCCCTTTTTACAAGTGCCTTAGGGTGAGTTGTTTGCAGAGTCAGCGGGGGCCGTCAGGCTGGCAGCTCTCAGTCAAGAGGCTCAGTTTTTACTGAACAATCAAAGCAGTTTCACTCTTGCTCTTCCTTTTCTGAACTAATAAATTTGTTGCCAAGCCTACCAGAGGTCCACCTCTTTTCATCACCCTCACTGTTGGTCACATCAGGGTGGGCAGTGGTGTTACAGACTTGGATGAATATTTAGTGTCATCTGGGAGGAGGGTGCCCTTGGAAACCTCCAGTCACTGCCCAGTGGCTGATAGGCCAAGGTGGGTGGGGTTCCTGGGGCAGTGAAAGGCCAGCAGGGCACAGTGGCTGTGGGAGCTTCAGCTCGTAGATAAACGGCAGAAGGTGGTTACTAAGGGGGGAGTGGGGCTGGACAGCACTTGCAAGTGAGCTGGGTAGGATAACGAGGTTGGAAATGTTCAGTGGGGCCAGGCCATGGAAGATCAAGAACGCTGGGCCTAAGACGTTTGGACTTAATCTTTTGGGTTGTCGAGGGAGAGAGTGCATCTGTTGCAGAAGCACCAAGTAAAGGTGTGTGGTTTGATTTCCTGTTCTGGTTAAGACCAAGGACTTAAGGAATCTTCAATCCGCCGCTCCAGGACACCCAAACAAAGCCAAGCCACATCTCAGAGGGCTAGAGCAGAGGTAGTTCCGGCTTAGCCTGACGCGTGCGCAGTAAAGCAGGCTCGGCGCAAGGCCTTGGCCCGCTAGGCTCCGCCTTTTCGAGTGCGCATGCGCACAGGTAATACGCTGCACCGGGGGAACTGGGTGAAGTGCTACGGGAAAACCCCTGCCTTGAGGCGCATGACTTCTGTGTTCCGGGCTTTGCGCTGTGGCGGAAGGGTAAAGGCAGGGTCTAGCTAGTTATCAGTGGGACGTACTTCAACAGCTGGAGAGTCCCACGAGAACATGGTCTGCCCTGAGTGCAGAAGCTGATGGGCAGTGCCTGCAAGGGGGAACAGGAAAATGTCTGTAGCTCGGAACTCTCACCGGCTCGCTCCAGCCTCTTCGTCAGGGGGCGGGGCCCGGGCCGGGGCCTGAAGCACTTGGCTATTAAGATCCGCAGCAGCTGCAACTTCCGCAAGAGGGGCGGAGCCCGATCGTGTTGACCAGGTCAGGACCTGGGCTAACCTGCCAGGAAGCCCCAGAGGAGTCGGGGGTTGACGGAACAGCGGAGCTTGGTGGAGCTGCGGCGCTGTGGGCGCCAAGGCAAGCTCAAGGAGGTGCCTTACTTGGTGAGAAGGCTCCTAAACCGAGGAAGTGGGTGGCGAAGCCGCCCAAAATGTGGCCACCCTGAGGCACAGAGGGTTAGTCCAGCCTGCCTAGTTTCACTCTTTTTGGCATGCCCATTGTCCTGCAGTGCCCTTCCTTGACCCCCGGAAGCCCTCTTATGGTCCTTCCCATACTCCTTGAGTGACCTCATCCTGTTCCTGGCTCACTAGTCCCAAATCCTTATCTCTAGCCTACATCTCTCTTTTGCATGACAGCCCACTGAACATCTCACTCTGTTGTCTCTCAGGCCTCTCACAGGAGCCCTGTTCCAAATGACCAGAGCCACCCCGAGCCTGCGCTCCCCATCTCAGCCAGGGCCCTGTCCTCCTCCGGGGGCTCCAGCCAGAAACTTGGCTGCCAGTACGGATGCTGCATTTTCTCCCCGAGTCCACTCCCTGACCAGGTCCTGACAAGTCTTCCCACTTCTCCCCATCTCCACCCACTAGCGCCTAGTTTAAGCCACCACAGTCTCCCCCTGGGGCTGCTGCTACAGCCTCTTCCCTGGCTTTGCTTTCCGTGCAGCCAAAGGGCTCTGACACCCATGTCTCCCCTCAGTCCTCTCCCTTTGAACACCTGTCATGACCAGTTTTCTGCAGACACACACCCAGACAGGGACTAGAGCCTCCCAGACTGCTCCAGGCGGGCTGCCCAGTACGGTCCACACCAAGTGAAAGCTGAGCGATGTTGGGAACTGCTGCTCCAGGAGCCCTACCTGGTCAGCTTTCACAGCCCTTTCTGGTTCAGCTCCAGCCCCTTTGACCCTGGGTTCTTGCCTGTGCCCTGACTGGTCCTATCAGGGATCCCTTTGATTCAATTTTCAAAACTCAGCCCTCACATTACCTCCTCCATGAAACCTGATCTTCTGATGCTGCTTCTCAAAGCCTAGTTCATCCTGACAAAGCCTACATTAATGGCTGGACCCAGTGGCTGGGCCTCAGCAGGGTGAGTCTCACCCAGCCAGCAGAAGGGGCTGGACTAGGCATGTGGATGCTGGGCAAGTCAGTGCCCTGTTGGGGCCTCAGATCCAGAAAACAAAGGGTTTAGATGAAATCCAAGTTCAGACCAGCTGATGGCACTTGTGGGAATGGGCCCAGCCTGATGAAGAATAAGGGGTCACAGGCTGACTTCCTCCAGCACATGGAAACACATCCCAGGCAACTGAGGCACAGACACTACCCCTCTGGAATTGGGCCCCAGTGACGACAGAGAGGAGAGGTGGGGCTTGCACTGGGGGAGAGGGCCTTACAAGGTGAGATGGCCTTCATAAATGGCTGTGGTCCAGGCTGTCCTTGACTCCTAAATTCCAGCTCTCCTGTCCTGTAGATCCGCCCTCTGCCCCTGACCGCAGCCCCTTGGGTTTGGTTCCGGGGCAGGGGCCTGGCCGGGCCTCGCTTGGACAACTCAGCAGAACAGTGCGGGGCATGGCCACCTGCTTCCCAGCAGACCAAAGAAGTGTTTGTAGGAGGGAAGCCAAGGGAGGCCCAGCATCAGAGAGCCCCTCACTGAGTGCCAGCCCAGCCCCGAGCCAACGTCCCCAGGGCCCACCTTTCTGACCGCTCCTGGGATCTTCTTGGTTGGGGCCTCTGGGGGTAAAACCCTGTCGTGTGGTGAACATCAAATACAAACACACACAAATAGCGGTGGCTTCTTTACTCCCTGAAGTCCCCTTTTCTTCGCAGAATATTTACAAGCAGGAATGGGGTAAGGACAACTTTGCCACCAGATAATGGGCTGGGGAGTGGGGGCAGTGCTCAAATGCGCCTCTGCGCAGGGGGAGTTCCTGAGGGGGCCAAGGCCCAGTGTGACTCCTGGGCCCTGAAGGACCTGGGGAGCTCGGAGCAGGTCCACGGTCAGGTCTAGGGCTGGACCCAAGGGCTCAGGCCAAGTCGGTGGTGGGTGAGCCCAGCTGCTTAGAGGCCAGGAGCAGGCAGGTGGCTGCACTCTATGATCTGGCCTGCAGCCGCAGGCTCCGAACCTCCTCCTCCAGGGCTGCTCTGTCTGCCTTCTCCTGGGTTGGGGGAGGGAGCAGGAGTCAGAATGGCCAGTCCCTTTCCTGGGGCGGCCCTGTGATTCCCCGGCAAACCCCAGCCCACCCTGTCACCTTCTGCAGGTCCTCCTGCAGCTTCCTGAGCATGGACTCCAGGTGAGAGACCTTCTCTGACAGGCTCCCAGGCTCTGGCCTAAGGACATGGGGGTCAGGACTCAGGGGGACGGAGGCAGAGGGCAGCACCACAGCTGGCTCCAAGACCCGCCCCAGTCTTCTCAGCCATATGTGCACATGAAAGCAGAACCCCGGACAGTGCTCAACTCCAGTAGGGGGCACAGGTGGCAGTGAAGGGGCTAGATCAAGGTGGGGGGTCTTACTCAGCATCAGACTTTGGGGTTCCCTCGGCATCTCCACTATCTGGGATGGGCTGTCCTGTGGGCAAAGAGGGGCCATTTGAGCAGGCTGGTCAAGGAAGTAAGAGCCCCACCGTGCTCCCCCCACCCCCGCATGCTCTCGGTGGCCTCACCCCCCCGGGACAGGGACTCCAGGATGGTGTTGCAAGCGGACGCGACCTCCGAGATGGACCGCCACTCGTCTTCCAGGGTCTCGCCGCCCGCTTCTGACAGGACTGGGCACAAGGAGGATGCTCAGCCGGGAATGCCCCGCCAGCCCCCGCCGCCCGCCTCCTAGCCTATATTCCACCTTGCTCCAGACTCACTTTTGCTGATGGAGTTTCGAAGAGACAAGGTTCGTGGCAAGAAGGAGGCCCTCAGCTCTGGGGCCTGATCACCCCTGTCCTCACCACCACTGGGACTGGCTGACCCGTCCTGAGAAATGGGTATGGATGCAGTGATGCCCACCAGCCCCACTGGGTCCACCCTGCCTGCAGGGCTCCAGAGCCTTGTTTCTGCTCACCTGGGCGAGCGGTGTCTCCCCGCCAGCACTAGGTGCTGGCGGCTTGGATGTAGTGGCCAGGAGGAGGTCCGGGGTGGTGTTGGGCAGCACTGGGGCCTCATCTGACAGGGAGCTGCAGAGAGCAGGGATGGCTCAGCACTAGAAGCTGCGCCCTACAGCCCTTGCTCGCAGAGGCCCATCCGCCCAGCCTCCCAGGGAGGGATGAGAGGCATGGCCCGGAGGGGGCACCTGCAGGGTGATGGTGAGTTCTGGCTGCGCAGGAACTCCGTCCTCTCTTCGGCCAGGTCCCCGGGCCCTGGCGGACTGCTGCTGTCATTCAGGCACACATGCAGCAGCTGCTTGGTGATGGGCATGAGGGCCACTCCAGGGGCCTCATCCTGCACTGGCTCTGGGGCCCCCCGCCGGCTGGGCTCCCGCAGAGACAGCCGGTACAGCTCCGAAAAGCTCCTGCGGGAAAGAAGATGCAGCTTCAGGAGGGAGGGCCCTGGCCAGCATCCCGCAGCACAAGCCCCACTCCTGGCCGTCTATGAGGCTCACTCCCAGCAGGGCTCTTCAAATTCCCTGACAATGGAAACTGTGTGCCTGGCTGCTGGCCACTGTCCCAGACCTGGGTTCGGATCCCGGTGCTGCCCCCGGGTATCCTGGGCAAGCACGCTGAGCGTCCGTTTCTCCATCTGCGAGGTGGAGATAATCGTGCTGCAGCTCACTTTGAGGATGTAACAACACCTACCATAGAGACCCACAAACTCCTGTGGCACCAAGTGCAGCCCCTGCCTTTAGACAAGCCTGTTTTTGTACTAATACAAGCTAAGGATGGTTTTTACATTTTTAAGTAGTTGAAAGAAATCAAAAGAACACTTCATGACATGTGAAAATCATGCAAAATGCAAATATCAGTGCCTATAAATAAAGTTTTAGTAGAACTAACAGCTTCATTCTCCCCGTGAGGAAAGTGCAGTTTAGAGGGATTGAGAGCCTGCATCCTCTCAAAACGGAAAGGCCTTCATCTGAGTGGGATCCTTGAGAATGTTAATGGCGACACAGGAGGCACTACGTGGTGGCCAGCTGCCTGGTCCTCCCACCTTTCCGCATCCATGCCGGTGCCCTGACCTGCGAGGCCGGCCGCTCTCGTCTGGGGGCAGGACGGTGACGCAGACCTTGGGCGCTGTGCGCAGCAGGTGAGCCGCGTCCTCAGGGCCAAGTTTGGGCAGTGTCTGGCCGCACACACGCAGCAGGCGCGCCCCGGGCCGCAGCCCCGTGGTCTCCGCGAAAGTGAAGCGCTCCACGTGTGTGATAAAGCCCTCGGCGTCCACTTCGAAGCCCAGGCGGCCTTGGCCATCACGGGGCAGCGCCAGCTCCCGGGTCTCGCAGCCACGGCTCACCAACTGGGGCAGGGCATGTCGTAAGTGGTGTTAAACCCTGACCCGGGAGGGGGGCGCCCCAGCACCAACCCCAGACACCTCCGCCCAGGCCACACAGACTTCCCCCCACCCGCTCTGCTCCTCTGGAGAGCACTGGCAAGCCGCGGG
Source organism: Sturnira hondurensis (assembly GCF_014824575.4). Lineage (NCBI taxonomy): Eukaryota > Metazoa > Chordata > Mammalia > Chiroptera > Phyllostomidae > Sturnira > Sturnira hondurensis. Next base: position 2,131,832 of record NW_028080428.1, on the reverse strand, counting down.
GCAGATGATATAGCCCAGTAGTTCGGTCACCTGCCCGAGGACCCTCCAGTTTCAGCTTTGCCAAGCTTTTGCCAAGCTTTGCAAAGGGAGTCAGACGGGCTGAGTCTGACCCCGCCTTGACTGTCCCTTTCTCAGGAAAGGCAGCGGGAGCAAAGAATTCCAAAGCAGCAAGAATTCCAAAGCAAGCTCAGCTCCCTACACGAACAGGGACCCTCCCCCCCACCCACCCCCCCGCCCCCCAGCAGCCACCGCCCTTACTCCTGGGTCTCACCTGCAGGCGAGCCACGACCTCGCCTACGGCTTGCCCAGGGGGCCCGTCGAACCGCAGGGTGATCGCCTCCCCGCGGCCGTGGTACAGGTCCAGCTGTTGCTCCGAGAAGGTCCAGGCCAGCACATCACGACAGGCGCAGTTAAAGATTACACAGCCGTCGCGCGGCGCCACCAGTACCAGCGCCTCGGCAGAGATGCCCAGCAGGCAGGGAACCTCGGCACCACACGGGCTGATCACTTGGGCCCCAGCCGCGCCGCGCGCCCCGGGCGCAGCACGCACTCCCCACACCAACGCGCCAACCGCCTGCAGTTCGGCGCCTGCGCCACGAGGGGACGCTCGCCGCCTGCCGCCCAGGGAGGGTAGGCCAAAGCGTGAAACGGAGTCCAGCGACGTGGTGGTCACCTCATTGGTGGCCAGGTCCTTCAAGTACTGCTGGCGCGTGCGCGTGGCCATGGCGTGGAACTGGCGTGCGTGGCCCGCTGCCTGCTCGCCATTGAGCGCCTTGGCCAGCAGGAAGGCCCGGAAGTCTGCGTTGGCCGCGAAAGGGCCTCCTCCAGGGGGCAGAATCGGACCAAAGGCCGGGGTGTCCTGGGTGCGACTCACAGCCACCCTGCGGGGAGGGAGATGATAGTCAGGGGCAAAGGGAAGGATCCAGGAAGTCTTGCCAGTGGCAGAACTGAGTCCATGGGGCGCCCACCTGTAGGAAGTGTGCGGAGTGCAGGGCGCTTGCGCCCGCACCACCAGGAACACATGCTGAAAGTGCGAGCGGATGGTGGTGGGGCAGAAGGGCTTGCTGCCTGGTTCCTGGAACACGATGGTCACAATGTTGTTGCCGATGTGGCGCTTCCGCAGGAGCTGGGGGTTAGATGGTGGGGGATGTGAGTGGGACATGTCTGCCTCCAAGTCCCTCCTCATTGGAGCAGGCCAGAGCCTGGGCACCAGTGGCTCCACCACCTGCCCCTGGTTCTTTGAGGAGGGTGACCGGCTGCAAGGGTTGTTGAAGGTCGACAGGGCTCAGATCAAAGTTCAAATATTGCCACCCCCACAGCCCCCTCCGTGGCTCCCCAGAAGCCCTGACCACGCCCACCTCCATCCCAGCCCCCTCCCACCTGCTGCTGGTTATTGGGGGTGTAAGGCAGCATCGTGGACACGTGGAACATGATCTCATGGTCCTGGTACGTGGTGTAGAGCGAGTGTGTGCCTGTGGAATCCGCTGCAGCCGGGAAGTTGGGACATGGAGGAAGAGAAAAGGTAATCTGGGTGGCTTGAACCTACCACCCCTGAGTACCATCTGGAGCCTATGTGTCCCCAAGCAGCAGGTAGACAACCTCTTCACGCCACCAGCCAATGCCCAGGCCATGAGGTCTTCGGCCTTGGCTGCTCCCCTCTCCTTCCTGCCAAAGACTCCAGCCTCCAGTCCAGGGTGGGGTTGAGGGTGTTGAAACAGAATGAACACAGAAAGAAGAAATGGCCTGCTAAGGAGGAGGCAGGGCAGAGGGACTAAAGAGGACAGATATCAGCCCAGGCACCAGTGTGTGTGGGGCTGCCAGAGAGTGGAAGGCAGGCAGGAGGTGCTCAACAAAATCACCTCCCAAGGGCCCGGGGTCCTTCCCACCCCGGAGGCAGAGGCACTGCCTCACCCAGGAGGCTGAGCTAGTGGGGTATGTGTTTGACATGAGGGTGGTGACCCCAAACTCCCTTGGTCCCAGCTCAGGCAGTAGGGCACCAAGGCCTTGGGAACAGTCTCAGCCTCTCCCCCTGCCCATGGCTAGGCCTTTGCAGCCACTGACCCATGCCCCCGGCCTACCCAAAAAACTCTTCACTGTTGTCCCCAACCTTAAGACAATAAGGGACAGAGAAGTGACAAGACAGTTGGTTCTCACCAAGGCATCCTGCCCCTCAGCATGAGTCTGCCCCCATCTCTCAGCCCCCAGCACCCTGGGCCTCACTTTTGATGTCCAGCTGGGCCCGGTAGCTCTCAAAGCCTTTGAGCCGCACCACGTCGCCCAGCAGGGTGAGGAACTGCATGAAGGCCGGTCCTGCCTCCTGGTTGTTGTACATCTCCTCTTCCGAGCCCTGGCCCGCCCGGCAGTACAGGATGCCCACCTTGCGCTGGAAGCTCAGCTGGGGTGGCAGGGAGGGCACAGGGAGAAGGTACAGGCCTCAGTCCCTCCCACCCCCCACCGCTGGGCTATGGGGAATGGGTGGGGCGCTGGCCTGGAGGCTGGGCTGCCTTTATGCCTGGCCCCAAGCACCACCCTCTCTAAGCCCTCTCGGTGTCCTCATTAATCACACAGGTGCGGTCTGTCCTGCTCCTAGTGCTAAGAGGAGGTCACAGGTGTGGGGCTGGGAGGGTGTTGGTTGGTTCTTATGTGGCCACAGAGGAGGCGATTCACGGGCAGGGCCCTGAACACGGTGCACTTGATCCTGACAAATGTTCACACTGTCATCCTCATCTCCAAGCCAGCCTGTCCCCTGCTCCCTCAAGTCCCAGCACCCCGCCCCAGCCTCTGGAGGCCTTGAACCCCACACCATCTCTGCTCATTCTTTGCTCCCAGCTCCTTTCCCTCTGGGGCTCACTGCACGGCTCAAGGCTCCGCGGCCCCGTGCAAACAGGCCCTGTTCCGCCCCAGCTCCGGCCTCCTGTCTTCACACTAACCCTGTCTCTGCCCATAGTCTCCACTTTAATTTCACCTCCCCTAACCCTTGCAGCCCCATCTCCCCCCCGCAGCTCCTGAACCCCAATTCCCTCCCAAACCCCTCGGATCTTAAAGCGCAGGCTCTCATTCAATAGGTCTGGGACCCGGCCACATATCTGTATTTCTAACAGGCTCCCAGATGGTGTGGATGCTGCTGGTCTAGATTTTACTTTGAGAGGAAAAGCTCAAGATGACCTCTGATAGCCTCCCTCCAAAAAGCCAGCTTCCGTGGGGCCACAGTCCTGTCCAGGATCAGGGTCAGGGCCAGGTGTCTGGGAGCTGGGCAGGCTGGGTCAGACCGGGTCTAGCATGCTGTAGGGTTGGGGCACTGTGGCCACTCACCACTTGCTCGTCCAGTGTGAGCAGCGTGCGTGGCACCTTCGGTGAGGCTGAGCCCAGGCGTAGGCAGGTCGGGCTCAGCCTGGGTGCCACATGCTCCAGAAGCTTCCTTGGGGACAGGCCCCGCGGGGGCCCTGGCGGCAGCGCCTCCTCCGAGATGGTGCCACGCAGCGTCCGGAGCTGAGGAGGGAACGTGGGGGCACTCAGAATCCATATAGGTCGTTGAGGATGAAATCCATGGTCTGACCCCATGACCCCGGCCCACCTGTGTGGTCCGCAGGATGATTCGGTAGCTGTGCAGAGTGCCCCCTCCGCTGCCCTCCTTCTCTTCCCGCCGAAGGCTCACGGCCACCGGACCCAGCACCTCATCCAGTCCAAAGAAGTTCTGGTGTTCTGGGGGGACCCCAAGCAGTGGATGACCAGTCCTGCCCACCCACACTGGACTGTGGCCCATCACTAAGTCCCAGCTTAGGCCCCATCTCATACCTAGTGCAGACTGTCCTCAATTAGACTAAGACTAGACTAAGCCCCGCCCACATTCTAACAAGCCAAGGGCCTGTTCTAGATTCCAGGCCCTATGCCCTGGCCCCTCTGTGGGGCCCTGGCCATGTCACACCTTGTCTCAGATCCAGGGGGCCAATGCCGGGCTGCTCCCAGGACTAGAACCTGCCCTGAGACCCTGCCCGTCATGCCTATGTCCTCCTGGGACCCTCCCTTCTGGGCACTTATGAGAACACGGTTCCGGGCTGCAGGGGAGTCTCTCGCCAGCCCAAAGGAGTCTGAGGACGAACCAGATGCAGGCAGAGGGGCATGCCTGGGACATGTATGTGGAGGCTGGGGTTGGCTTTAGGGTGGTGGTTAAATCAGGGCCCAGCAGAGCAGCCTTGGCCCATGGACTTGGCTGCTAACCCTTCATATGGCCATGGACTTGACTGGGAAAGGACAGCTCATGAGTCCTACTGGGTGCTAACCCTTCATATGGCCATGGACTTGACTGGGAAAGGACAGCTCATGAGTCCTACTGGGTGCACTGAAGGCGACAGGGATCTCTACCCCTCCCGAAGGCATTGCCCTCACCTTTGTTGTAGAAGTACTTGCGGTAGTAGCTGGCACCCAGGTCTGCATGCTCCAGGCTATAGGCTGAGGTTCGGTTCTGTGGCTCCTCCAAGACTGACACAGCTGCGTTGGGCAGTGCAGGGGGCAGAGGCGGGGATGCTGGTCCACCCAGGCCCAGTTCTCCTTCGCCCCCAAGCTCACTCACAAAGCCAGGTGCCTCAAGCAGCAGGTCTGAGCTGGCCGTCCAGCTCTCAGATGAGGCCAGGGACCCGGAGCCAGCTTCCGTGTGGCCCCCTGCACCCCGAGGCCTTGGAGCCCAGTCGAAGAGCAGGCTCTGCACATCATAGTGCGCAAACCAGCGGGGCTCAGGCACTGGTGGGAAGGTGGGCTCCGGCTCCACTGCGGGCAGTCCCAGCAGTGCCAGGGGGTCAGTGAAGAGGCGAGTGGGGACTGCAGCGGGGCGGCTGGCCTCCTCATGGCTGTGGGCACGGGCTCTAGGGCTGGCTGGTGTAGGGGGCCGGGCCTCGCCTGCATCACTGCCGCTTCGCAGGAGTGGGCCCCGGGCTGGGATTGGCCTGGGCTCGAAGGTGTGCGGCGTCAGTTGGGGCCGAGCTGGCTGGCGCAGCTTTCGGGCAAAAAGGTCATCGGTGGGTGCAGGGGCCATGCCCCGCCGAGGGCTCCCAATGCCGCCTGCCCACATGGGCGTGCAGTGGGCTTGGCTTTCCGGGGGCCCGGCCGCATTGGCGGGGCTGGTGGTGGCTGCCTGGTTCCCAGCCGCCAGGCTGGTTCCTGCCCTGGGGGAGGAGGGGGCTGCTCAGAGGGGGCGGGGGAGAAAACAGGAACCCGGGTTTCCAGCTCGGTCCTCCACCACCACTCGGGTTGGCTTCCGGTCCCCTCTGAGACCATCAAAGCCGCTTCCGCTTTCCTGGCCACTTCCTTGTCTGCCTTGGGCTAAGGTTTCCAGCCCCCCTCCTTCAACTTAGTGCTGAGCAGGAAAAGGGGCTAGGCTGTGGGGGCCTTGGGCCTGCGGATCTGGAGCCGGGGCAGCCCTTGGGCTGCTAGTGCCCCCCAGTTCCCACTCACATACCTTCAATTTGGCCTGGGCCCAGACTGAGGGGCCCCACCAAGGCCTGGCCCAGCTGGACAGATGATTTGTCTTGGCTGGGACGGGAAACCCATGGGGCCACTGGTGTCTGGGTCCTGCCCACTTGACAAAGGGAGGACGTCCTGTCCCCAGAGACCTTCCTCTCTGCCCCTCCCACTTCCTCTGGGGTCCCTGAGGAGGTGAGCACCCAGAGACCAGGTCTCAATGCCCTGTCCCTCAGAGCCTCAAAACCTCAAGGACACAGGGGTTCCCAGGGCACACTGGCAGGACAGTAGAAATGACAAGAGGACTTCTTTTGGCACAGGAAGTGGCCCCAACTCTGGGCTCAGCCCCCTGCCCAGCCCCACATCCTGAGGAACGTGGTGGGGTCACACCACCTCAGTCATGGGCCTTAAGTCGCCCTGGCCTCTTAGGGCAGGTCCTGGCTCACCCTCTTGCAAGCCACTGTGGCCCTGCCTGGAGGCAGGGGAGTGAGTCACAATGACTAGGCCCCTTGGCTGGGGCTGGGAACCGAGGGGACCTCTGCCTAGCTTCCCTGATGCTGACAGGGAGGTCTGAGTCCCACAACAGTCAAATTGAGGTGCAGATAAAGGGATGCTTTTGCCAGAGCTGGGATCTGAACCCAGGCCTCCATGTCCGGGGCCTGAATGGTGCTGCGCCTGCCCACTCCCATCCTTGTGTGTGCAGATGTGGGGCGGGGGTGGGGGTGCACTCACAGGACATGAGAGTGCTGAGACACACAAGGCTCTGCAGACCTGCAAGGTGCGGAAATGTGCTGAGGTCAGGGGCAGGTGCACAGGGTGGTGTGAGAATGTGACAGGGAGCCACCCCTAAGTGAACCCAGGATGGAACTGGCCACTAGGGGTGCAGGCACATGCTAGTGGGTCTTTGTACATCATCCAGCAGCATGGTGTGGGGCTGGGCTGTGGGGGGCAGGGGGGGGGGCGCAGCAGGCACTCCACGCACTCCTCAGCAGCTAAAGTTCCGGAACCAAGCAAGGGTAGGACTCCAAAGCTCGGAGTGCCTCCTGCCTCGTTTCTCCCAGGACAAGCTCTGGTGCTGACCCTGACTGAGCCTCTGTTCTCTTATCTCTACAATGGGGCTAACCACTCCTGTTCCTTCTCAGCACTGCAGGGAGATTGAATGGAGGATGCAGAGAGTGAAGCTGGTGGAGAGACAGATGTAGCCCCACCTCTATGTGCCAAACTCTTGGCCCTGGGCTGTGGCGAGGGCGGGGACGAGGAGCCCTGAGGGAGGGGTCTGTGAAGGCCCCTGCTCCAGGGGAGCGAGCTCCCAGCACGTAAGTGCACAGCTTTTCTCTGGCCTAGTGCCCGGCTCTGGCCCTGTTTTGGGGGGTGTTCTTGGACTCTGCCCCCCACCCAGCAGCCTCACACAGGGTCCATTGAGGCCGGGACATTCCTCTCTGCCTGTGTCACTGTTGGGGGGGGGGCGGCGCTGGCCCCGCCCCCACAGATCCGGAAAGCCCGACTGCCCCAGGAGGAGGCGTTGGACGCTTCCCAGCACATCTGGAGGTCATGACCCCATTTCTGCTGCTAGGGGGCGCGACAGATGTTTCCTCCCACGCCTGGCCCTTGACTGGGGGCGGTGTGCAAAGGCCGCCCACGGAGAAGGGGAGCCCCCAAACAGGGGGAGCCCTGTATACAGCCAGCAGCAGGGGCAGTCGCCAGTGCCACCGAGTAATCAGGGGCAGCCCCATACACTCGCTCACACACGGTCCGGTTCAGGCAGTCATTCAGAGGACAGGGTGGGGGCTTGGGGCAAGAGACTAGATGTGCCGACTCCGGACTACAGCTGGAGCCAGGAGGGAGGTTGGGAAGGCACAGGCAGCGAACGCTGTGAGGAACCCCCTCCCACACACACGGCAGCCGAGCCCACGCCAGTCCACGTTATCCCCTGTCCAGCCCAATCGCTGTGCCTCTGCTCCCCCTTGCCCGCCGGTACCTCTGGGGCTCCCGCCCGGCGGCCGCCTCCCGCGCTGGAGTCCGGCTGCTGGCTCTCTAGCTACCGCTCCCGGCAGCTCCGCCTGGGGGCGGGGCTATGCCGGGGGCGGGGCCACAGCGGCTGGGGCGAGGCTGGCCTGGGAACTGGCTGCAGCGCCGCTGGCGTTGCTGGAACGGAGTTTGGCCAGAACTAGGCCCACCCTGCAAGTTGTCCGGTTCTCCCAACCTGCGCTAAGATGCGGGAACACGTGGACCTGCCCTTCAGACCAATGGGAGTGCTGGAGCAGGGTACCTGGTGTTGTCCAGCTCCCCGGACGGGCGACATGTGCTCAGGTACCAAGTATTTCTGCCTTGAGCACTTGCTAAGTGCTGACCATGCCCACACACATTTATTCTGGAATGACACCTTAGGCAGGTATCATTTTCCTTATGGCTGGAGACACTGAGTTCAGAGAAAGGTCTTGGCCAAGGTCAAGGCTGATAGTTGTAGGAGCCAGCCCCTGGAGCTGAAAGTCTTCAATTATAGTGCTAAGAAATTGAACAAAATGAACTTCGGATCAAGTCTTGAAAAGGAAATAGGCTTGTGAAGAATGGGACCCAGTTCTACTTGATCCCCACCTTGGTCTGACCTTGATCTCCATCATAACCCAATCTCATATCTCCTCCTCTCCATGCTCATCCACTCTGACCTGGTCACCACCTTCAACCTCTACCCAAACATTCCCAGATAAAAGAAACCACCAACGAAAATCAAAAATAGTGTTATTAATTCTGGTGTCTCTGAAGCACGGAAAAAAAAAAAGAAAAGAAGGAAAAGAAACCACCCTTCCCACATTTCAGCCCCAGGTCCAGGCCAAGGGGCTGCCCCTGCCGGCAGTGCAGGACTAGAGGCCAAGTCGGTCCTGGCCACGGGCTTGAAGTGGGACCAGCCCATGGGTTTGCCTCTTAGGGCCTGGCTTGGAGGCTGCCTGCCTCAGTTTGGAGAGTCCAGGCCCTGGACTAGGGATGAAAGATCAGGGGTCAAGGTAAGAGGTCTGGGCCACTCAGTTCTGGTGCTCTGGCTAAGGCAGCCAGAGGTCAGGGTTCAAATGTGGACGCCAACACCATTCAGTTCTGTGGTCCAGCAGAGAGGGCCAGAGGCCGAGGTCCAAGTTACTGAATCCCGGGCTGGGATCCAGAGAACAGCGAGCCTTCAGTACTGATGATCCAGCAGGGGCTGGGCGGCTGGGCTTTCTCGCTCCTCAGCAGGGGCAAGCCAGTCACCTGGGGCCCCTGTGGGCGTGCCACTCTCAGGAGCACTGCTGTCTAGGCAAGGGATGTCCTGGGCTGCTCGGGGGGTTGAGGTGTCGGTGCTGATGTCCGGACTGAGGCTGAGGTCCAGGGGTGCCTGGCAGAGGGGGAACAGGTTGGTTGGGAGAGCAGACCTGGGCTGCCCAGGACCCTCCCCTCCCACAAGACACTCACCTGAGATTTGGGGGTGCTTTCTTTGGGGCTCCCTGAGGCTGGCTCCCCCTCGGGTCCCCCCAACCCTTTCCGACCCCCCAGGCTCCACTTCCCACTGGGACCCTCAGAACAGAGGAGACCAGGGCCAGGGGGCCTTAAGGGCCGGGGACCCTCGGTGGGGGCAGGGGAAGCGGGGGGCAGTCCAGGGAGCCGAGGGGGTGGCCACTGTAGCAGAGGAGGGGGGCGCCCATCGCCGGAACTGCTAAGGGAAGGCCTTGGGCCCCAGCCAGTGCCTGGTGGGAGGGGCTGGTCGCCAGTGCCTGTGGGAGACAGATAAGAGGACAGAGACCTCCACTGGCCTGTCCCTCTCCCCTTTTGGTTTAGCGGGCCTCGCTGGCTCACCTGCTGCGTTCTCGGGTGTGGGGTGTGCCAAGGTGGGGTTATTGCTGAGGGAGGTCAAACCGCCGCCACCGCCGCAGTCCGAGTCATCCACGTTCCCACCACTATTGCAGCCAGCACCACAGCCCTTATGAAGCCTGGGGCGGGAGAGGCGAAGAGGTGGGTGGGATGGTCACCTACTCCCCCTGACCCCGGAGTGCTCTCTCAGACATTTTACCATCTACTCTACAGGATCGTTTCAGGAAGGCATTGTCAACAGCTCTTAAAGCCAAAGGCTGCCTTCGGCTGTGGGGTGGAGCCAAGTCAGGTCAGCTCTGGGAGGGGTCAGCTCTCAGGGCTTCATCCTGGCTCCAGCATTTTCTCACTGAAGCCTTGGAGGGAGTGGCTTCATCTCTGCCTCAGCTTCCTGCCCCACGAACCCAGCCTCCCACCCAACCCAGCCTCCCGGGCTGGGGTGGCAGTGAGGGCTCACCTTTCCCAGCTGTGCAGAAGCCAGCGAGCAATGGCGCCCAGGCTGACAGGGCCACCCCACAGTGCCCGCAGCTGGGGGTGGCTGCTGGCCAGCGAGGTGGTGAGGGGTGACACGTAGATGGGGTAGCCGAGCGGCTGGTCGCAGGAGGAGTTGATCATGTTGCGGAGCGCCTGCTTGGCGTTCTGGATGCTGCCGCGCTCTGGGTTGCGGTTGCGCAGGAACACCAGCTCCTGCTGCTGCCCGGCCCACAGACCGCGCACGCACTCTCGGTTCACCTACGGGGTCATGTGCAAGGCTCAGGGGGCTGGGGCCAGGGTGGGGCCAGGGGCCGGGTCGGGTGGGTGGCCTGTCCCCACCTTGATGACACGGAAGCTGAGGTGGCGCCGGTTGAGCATGATGATCTTGTACTCGTCGGAGGCGTCATCCAGGACATGGCGCAGCGCCAGCAGTGAGGGTGTGTTGCTGAGGATGGCGCTGCGCCAGGCGGGGTCGCCCTCGTGCGAGATGACGAGCCGCTCCTCATTGGCTGCAATGGCATCGTATAGGGCGGCCGGCTCCTCATACTCATCTGGGGACGTGAAGTGGTCCTGCGGGGAGGCCCGGAGGGCTGGGGTCAGGGGCCCCTGCCCCGGGAGGGGGCTTCGCGTCCGTCCCCACCTGCCCACCCCACCTAGGCACACCTCTTCCCACCTGGTGAAGCTTGAGGGCCATGCGAACCCCAGGTGCCACCACGCGGTGCAGCAGGTCCATGTCAGCAAAGACCCACTCGTCTCGTGGGGAGGTGATGCGGAAGTCCCCCTTAAACAGGGCGTGCAGGCCGTAGAGGAAGGGCTCCAGGCTGCATGAGAAGGAGCATGGAGGTGAGTGCCCGGCTCCACATGCAGTGGTCAGAGCCGAGACCTTCCTTCACGCCCGGTCTCAGTTTCTCCATCTTGACAGGGAAGTCGGTCTCTGCCCGTGACAGAGCCACACTGAAGGGACAACTGAGGTGGTTCCTGGGGGCTTCTGGCCTGGAGCCCATCATGGACAGGGTGGGGGGAGGACGGCAGGCCCGGCTGGACCTGGGGGCACTCACCTGGCAGACATGCTATGCGAGGCTGTCCCCAGGGCCCGGCGGCCCAGCACACACAGGCCAAAACAGAGAGTGACCAGCGGCGAGTTCCAATCCTGGTCCACGGGCTGTGGCACAAGGAACCCCATCCCCAGGGCCCAGCTTAGACACAGGGCAGGAAACCTGGGGCCGGGGCCCAGGCCGAGGGAGGCTGAGAATAACAGGAAGCCGCCCGGGGAGGGAAGAGGCAGCCCGCGGTAGTGGTTGGCCGACCTGGCTGCGCCGAGAGGCGCAGTACTGGATCCACTCAAGGTGCACCGCGCAGAAGGAGGGCAGCGAGAGGCCGGACAGGCGGAGGTCGTAGTCCTCGTCCACGCTCAGGGAGAAGGTGGGGTCCGAGTCAGCATAGCCAGGCGCCCGCACGGGCCGAAGGGCTGCCGAGATGCCCTCGTGGCTCAGCCACGCCTCCAGCTTGGGCGAGCGGCTCACGTAGTAGATGATGCTCTAGGAGAGGGCAGACATCAGCGTTGGGCCAGTGCCTTGGCCCTGGCCACTGCAGGAGGAAGTGTCAGGGTGTAGAGGCTTCCCCTTCACACTGAGCTGGCACCTGCCTTCTAGAACACTCCTCGTGTCCCATCTCAGCTCCCTGGAACCACACAGGCAAACCTGCCCCTCTCCCCTAGGCCAGGGAGGAGAGCGAAAAACCAGAGAGCACCCTCCTTAAAGATCACCACGCTCTGAGGCTGGTGCTTGCTTGGAGGGTGCCCCATCTGCAGGGGACTCCCAGGCCCAGACGCACCAGGCTTACACAGTCGTGCAGGCTGGGCTGGGGTTGGGACCCCAGGGCCTTTAATGCCATGACATTGCGGGATCCAGACCTCGGAAGCCTTGCAAGGGTCGACCGAAGTAGTGGGGCTGCCTGCATGCCAGGAGGGCCTGGGTCAAGGGTCTCTTTGGGCAGCTAATAAAGTTTGACAGCAACAGGTCCTACCCTCAGGAAAAAAGGCACCCCGTGACCAAAGTCGGAGGCCGCCGGATCCCTCAAGACTGTTGATTTCTAGGCAGGGGTTTGGGGAAATGGAGAGGAGGTTCTGGAAGGCAGGCAGCTGGCACAGCAAGGACGGAGGGGCAGTGAGGCTGGCAGCTGGCAGCCAGAGAGGTTACTGGGGTTCCATGTGCCGCCCTGGGATGGAGCCGCCAGGGCTGGCCCTCTGCCTGGGAAACAGGTGGGAAGTCCAGTGTGGGGAGGACTGTGCAGCTGGCCATGGACAGAGGGTACCCAGGCAGCAGGGGTGTCCAGCAGGGGGGCTCTGGTGGGGCATGGAGAGGCCAAGAGCACAAGGAAAAACTACTACAGTACAAGCTGGGAAAAGCCAAGGCCATGAAACAGCTCCCTGAGGACACCTAGAGGCAATGGCTATACATGGGGCCTTATTGCTTCCCAGCACGTGGCGGTGGGAAGGAGTGGCCCCAGCACCACCTTGGCTATGGGGAGGTGGTTGGACACTTTGAAGCGGGCTGGGCTCCCCAGCTTAACAACAGGGATGGGTTCCAGAAGCCTAATGGGGCAAGTGGGGAAGGCTAGCTGTGGGGTGCTCTGGGTTCCAGGCAGACCAGCTCCTGACCAACCTTTTGCCCAGACAGCACCTTCCTGGCCTGGCTCCTACCACAACCTCCAAGAACCAGAGCAGAAGACCCTCAGGAGTGTGAGCAGGAGGTGGCCTCACCCGCCAGGAGTGCTCTGTTAACTCCCACCACTGCAGTGTGCTTTGTGAAACTCCAGCTATCCTGGGACCAAGCCCTCGGACTGGTTCTCAGCTGTCACTGCTCCTGTCTGCAAACACGTGTGGGGAGCCAGGCTCCGCTCAGGTTCCACACATGCCAGCTCACTGGCCCCCACACGTCTCACAACGGCAACACCTTTTTTCCCTTCGCCTCCACCTAACTGCAGGCACGGGTTCGTGAGTCATTTCCTCAACCCTAAACGAGGCCCATCACACCAGCCCCACTTCTTTCAAGGGCTGCTAAGCGGAAGAAATAGTGTAAAGAAGGTGCCTGGGCTCAGAAGTGCTGACAGGACCCCAAGGCTCAGCTGGAGGCAGTCATGGGGCCGGCATTTCCGTGGCTGCGGGTTCTGAGTCCCCCACCAGCTGCACTGGGTGATGCCTGGGGAAGGGCACGGTACGGCAGGAGGCCCGATGTGGCACAGGGAGGGCTCTGCCTGGTCTGCCCACCCCACGGGCCGGATAGGCCACATCTCTGAAGTGCCCCAGGCAGGACAGGCTCCCCTAGACACCTGCTGCCCCCAGGCCCTGCCCTTGGTGGCCAAAATTAGTCTTCCCAAACTTCACCCCATGCTCTGCCTTCAGTGGAGCCTTGCCCAGGTCCTCTGGGCATGTCTACCTGCTCAGATTCTGCCTCACCTTTGAGGTAGTATGGCAAGCTGGCTTCCCTGTGGGACGACACACTGAGCTCCTTCCACCCGCCAGCCCCAGGCCTGGTTGCGTGCCTGGGGCACCGCCCCAAGGAGGCTATGCTGGCTCTGGGCTGGTCCCCAGGAGGCTGCAGGGTGAGTTGGGTGAGAGCACTTCTCTTGGGATGGAAAGAGAAGGTAGCCAGGACCATGACCCCTGAGTGGCCCAGGGCTGGGAAGGTCCCTGTCTGGACCATAGCTTTATTGGTAAAAATGAGGGAAGAGGAGGGGCTTACAAACCCTTCCTCTGGAGTGGGTGGGTGGAGGGAAAAATGACAGGGGGTTACAGCTCTCTCATATATGACAGATGATGGCATGTCCACTGGAGACAAAGAGACAGCTGGGGCGAGCAGAGAAGAGCTCAGGCAGGCAGGCTCACCCTGACCTCAGCAGGTCACCCACCCAGGCTACATGCGGAGCCCCAGGGCAGATGCTAAGAGAGCCTGAGGGACCTGGGCTGTGACAACCGGCCCCACTCCCGTGAGGGCTCTTATACCGGGAGCCATAAAGCATCACAGCTCCTCCTGGATCCCCCACAGCACCCTCACAACCCCCACCACCCCCGACAGGTCTCGCGACCCTCAGGCTAGGAAGGGAGCATCCAGGCAGAGACAGGGAAGCCCAGGGTCCCAGCCTGGCCCTGCCACTTTCTCCTGATTCTGGGGCCTCAGACAGAGTCACCTTGCTCTCTGTGACTGCCACATGTGAGATGGGTGGTCTGTCCTGGAGGATGTGGTGGGCTTAACTCAACTCAGGAGAGGCCCCTGGTGAGGTCAGCAGCATTGCCTGGCAGCTGCTCCTACGCTGTCCCGGACACCACCACTGTTAGCATTGCTGTCCCCCTGCGTGGGTGGGACATGGAGCAGGGGGCCTGGTGGTCTGAAGGCTGGCCTCAGCACCTACACCTCCTGAGACCAGCAGCCCAGTGCGGGGAGCTGCGCACACGCTGCCCACCTGCCCTTGACGCCCCTTCAGAAGGAGAGGCTTGAACTCCCTGAGGCCTCTGCTTCCCTTGGGTAAGAGGCTCCCAACAATCCAGAAGATGGTACCTGGGACGCTCCTGGCCACTGAGCATTCCCAGGAGGGACCTCTGCCACCCAGCCACCACTGCTGTACCTTGACATAGTAGGTGATGAGAATCTTGCGGAGGTCGAAGACCTGCAGCATGGAGGCTGCGTTGTTGTCGCTGATGCTGTAGCCCTCCAGCACGTACTTGCTGGCTGTCACCTCCCAGGCCAGCCAGCGCTGCCCAAAGGCCGCATTGAAGGACAAGACGCGAGGCAGGTGGCCCGGCTCACAGCAGCAGCAGCCCTCGTCCTCCTCCACACCCTCTGTGATGGCCTCCACCTCGCGCTGCTGGCAGTATGTGCCTGTGGGGGAGGGCCACCCCGTCAGGGCACCGCTGGACACCCCTGCCTACCTCTTCCCCAGCAAGCGACCAGGTATGGCGCCGCAGGCGCCTCCTGTACCACTCCCCTCCTGCCGAGATGCTACGTGAGTAAATTAACATGAGCCCTTTCTCCTCCTGACTTCCAATGGCCACAGTGGGATAGGAGCGGAGGGAACTGGCCTCTGGTCTCACATTTACTGAGACGAAGGCTGAGACTCAAAGAGAAGTGACTGTGTTCAGTTTCGTGAGGTCAGGAGCTGTGCTCAGAGCCCTGTGTACCCTTAGGGGCACCAATGTGTGCAACCGACTGTGGACAAGGAGCTAGCTCCCTCGCCAGGGGTTAAATGTGGCACCCAACCTGGGCCAAGCCCAAGACCACAGAGCAGGCGAGCAGAGCTGGCGGGAGAGCTCAGAGCTCCAGGGCCAAGCTTTCCCCCCAGGAACCTGTTCAGTCACCACAGGCCCCAGATCAGGGCAGAGACAGAGCTTGGCCCACGGAGACGCGCCACCTCACTGCTCAGACTGGCAAACTCAGGGAGAAGAGTGCCTTTTTCAAGGTCACCTGGCAAACCAGGGTAGAGCTGGACTAGAACCAGCCGGCACGCACTATGAAGTGTAGCACCCTGCGTCAGACCCAGGCTGAGCGGCTCACCCCGAAACTCAAGGCCACGCAGCTGGAAGGTGACGAGGCCATTGCC
The DNA here is from genome assembly GCF_014824575.4 of Sturnira hondurensis. Taxonomy (NCBI): domain Eukaryota; kingdom Metazoa; phylum Chordata; class Mammalia; order Chiroptera; family Phyllostomidae; genus Sturnira; species Sturnira hondurensis. The sequence goes on along the minus strand of NW_028080428.1, from coordinate 2,116,475 downwards.
AACCTCGATGAGGTGCACCAGGGCGTTGAGGTAGTCAGAGGCCAGCACGAAGCAGTCGCCGGGGCCATAGTTGCCCCAGCGGCCCAGCACCAGGTCCCCACACAGCGTGTGCTGCAGCGAGCGTGTCAAGTGCTCATAGAAGATGGAGTTGAGGTTGTTGTCATCAGCGCCTAGGCCCCAGGACAGACAGACAGGTGGACAAAGTGACTGGTAAGCGAGGCTCCCTCCCCGGGAGGCCCCGCCTGAGCAGCCTGAACAGCCAGGTACGCACCAGGGTTCCGGTCCAGCTGTGTGACCAGGCGGGTGTTGGAGTGGTCCACACGCTTAGTGCTGTTTGGAGAGAGCGACGTCACAGGGGGCCCAGGGGAGCAGGCTGTGGAGGGCTCAGGGGATGCTTCCCGCCAGCCCATCCTCCCTGAGCACACATGTGAGGCAGCTGAGATCTGGGGGCTGCAGGGGGCGTGCCCAGCGCCACACTGCCAAGAAGCCCGGGGTTCGAACCTAAGGCCTGGCCTGGCTTTCGTCCTCATCGGATCGACCACCCAGAACCCACTGTGACAGGCCCCGCAGGCCCATCTCTGCCCCCCATCCAGCTTGGGCTCCCAACCCCTCCCTCCCTCCCAGCAGCCTTTCCCGGCCCACTGGGTGGCCCCATTCCTCCAGGGGTCCCTCTGAGCCAGGGGTTTGTCTCCCAGGAAACTCACTTGTAGTCGCGCTCCCAGAACTTCAGGGGCCGCGCATAGGACATGAGGAAGACGGCGCTGCCCAGCAAGGGGTTGAGTGGCGTGGAGAAGAGCGCAGAGAGCAGGGCCTGGACGAACAGCATGGCCGAGTCTGGGCGCGAGTCAAGGAGGTGGCCAGGACACTGGACCCTCCCCCACCTCCCTCACCACCCCTCAGCCCCCGCCAACCCACCCTGCGCCCCCCATCCTAAGCCACGGCCCTCTCTGCACACCCTGACCCAGACAGCGGGCAGTAGGCCGGGTACGTGGCACGGCGAAGGGCTGGGCAAAAGCATGGAAAGCCGAGCCCCAGGTGATCTGCCAGGGCGCGATGTAAGTCAGCACGAAGCGCAGCTTGTACAGCAGGTCCCACAGCTGGCAGGGTCCGAGGGGGAGAAGGCAAGAGAGGTGAGTCACTCACAGAGGTGGGGTCTACCTCATGCCCATTCAGACTGCCTGCTCGCATGGTCCAGTCAAGCTCATTCCCCTCCCTTTCTCCATGGACCTGGCTCAAAGCACCTGTTACCAAAGCAACCACTCTAAGGGGACTTTGGTCATTTAATTCATATAAACATCCAGAAAGCTTTCCACTGCTCTCTCTCTTCACAGGCGAGAAAGTGAGGTTCAAAGCAGAGCAGATGAATGACTTGCTCGGGCTGTGCCTCTCAGGCAGTGAGGAGGCCGGGACTCGACTACTGCACCCAAGTCCAGACAGAGTCACAGGCACTGCCTGCAGGGGGGCGCAGTTCAGATCACCACCGTCCGGGGCCGGACCAGGCTGTCCGTGTGACTGTGACGAAGGTCAGGCCTATGCTGTGGCCCCAGTGCAGGTGCTGCTGCCAAGACTCCGGTACAGTGCCTGGGACAGGCCTTGGTCCAATGTGACCCCCCAACCCCTGGTTGGGGAATCCTGCAGCCTGGCCAAGGAGTTTATACACACCCAGGCCCTACGACCTTTGGAAACTCAGCTCCACGGCTGTGGCTGGCAAAGGGGCAGAGCCCAGAGGCTGCTGTCCCAAGGTCAAGGCTGAGACATATCCACTGCTTAACGATGGGGGCATTCAAGTATTGTGATTCAGCAAAAGGGCTTAAGTCAGAAAGACCTGGGCTCCAAACCTGACTGGCCGCCAGTTCTCTAGGGGACCGGAGGCAGGTCACACCGCCTCTTTAGAGCAGCTTCCTGTCAGCCCCTGAAGGAGCTGCTGCAAAGGCCCATGTGGGGCTGCCGTGGAGCGGCAGCGTGAGGGGCGCAGGCCCCTGGGAAGTCATCCCCCCAACCTGGCAGAAGAGTTCTGCTCCTGACGGACAGCCTGCAGTCTACAATGAGGCCACCAGCTCACCTTGCTGCAGAGCAGGGACATGAGGAAGTAGTCGAGCAGAAAGCCCTGGGACAGGCGCGGGTAGTCGAAGTGGAAAAGCAGGACTGTGAAAGCTAAGGTCAGGTACTGCTGGGGCGGACAGCAGAAGGCCGAGCGCAGAAGCTTCAGCCCAGCCACGGTCATCAGCAGTGCCCGGCAGCTATGGGGGAGGGGCAGGTGTCAGGTGCCCGGCCAGGGCTCAGAGAACAGGGTCACCCTCTTTGGACACATCTAGAGGGCACATCTGCTTTCAAAGAAGAAATGCTGAACAGAAAGGGTGTCTGGAGCTAAGGTCCTACACTAACTTGCTGGGCAATGGGGTAGGTCTCGTTTCCTTTCTGGACCTCAGTTTCCCCATGTGTCACATGGGGATGTAGATGGGGGGCTGGGGGAGTCCTTACTAGAGGCAGAACTTGTCTGGGTGGCTGACGACGGCGTGGGCGTCCACGGTGAGGGCGTTGAGCACCACAGCAGGGTAAATGAGGTACTTCTCCACGCACTGCAGGCCAGCATACAGTTTCTCAAACCACATCACCTGGGCAGCGCCTGCAACACAAGGCATGACTGTTGGCCAGCACCCGGCCCTCCACACTTCCCCTCCCCCCGCAGGGCCGACAGGTGTGCCCTTGGAGAAAACCCGGAGGGAAGGCAAGCCGCAGGATGCAGTGTCGCAAGGTGATCTTTGGCACTCAGATGAGGGTGAGGAGGCCCAGGCAGGGCACCCAGGAAGGTGCTCTAAGGGCTGCAAGGACATACCCACCGCAGCCAGGGAAGGTAGGGGTGAGGCCAAGCACACAGTGACCCGGGCTCCCGGGCAATTCTACAGGAGCCACTGCCACTTGGCTTGAGCTAATTGTTGCCACGTGGAGAAAGTGGCCCAGTAGGCTGAATCTTCCAGTGTTTTTTTTTTAAAGGTGCGTGGATCTTTGTATAGCAATTCCAGATGTTTCTAAATACAGGTTTAAGGGTGTGCTTGCTACACCACCCAAGTGAAAGTGTGCACCAGGCAGAGTTAGTCCACTAACTAGTTTTAAATTCTGTACAAGAGATCTCTTTAAGGCCCTGGAATTGTTCCACCTCCTCGGAGACCACCAGGCAATCAGCAAAGGGAAGAGCAGGCAGGGTGAGTGCAGCTGGGGCCCAGCTGGCAGGAGAGGGCACAGAGGGCAACAGTGCAGACAGGGCGGCGAGGATGAGGCTGCCCCCTGCTGGCGCTCGGAGCGGAGAGGACCATGGGGTGGAGGGTTCCCAGCCCAGGGCCCGCACTCACCGCGCACTTCGTACTGGCTGTACTCCAGTGGCTTCAGCACGGGCTGCGACAGGCAGAACCAGGGCAGCTGTTTGCGGAGCTGTGGCAGCAGGTAATGTGTGAAGAAGCCCACAGCCCCAGCCAGCGCGTACAACACGAACCCCAGCACTGACTGCAAGAGGGAGAGGCCGGAGACTCAGCCAAGGGGAGTGGGGCAAGGGGGAGCCCCAGGGGGCTGAACATAGGCCAGGCAGGGGCCAAGGGACATGAGGCCACAACTGCCCAGGGCCCTCAGGTTGAGCAGGCCCCTCCAAGGACCAATGGTGAGGGGGTGGCCTGTGCCTCACGAACCTTCAGGGCAATGAAGACGGTGCTGGCGCTGATGGCAAAGGTGAGCACAGCGATCACCACACACATCACCAGGTCGGAGTGCAGGACCTCACGCTGCAGGGCCAGGAAAAACCAGCAGGCATGCCTGTCACTGAGGGGATAGCCCCACCCCGTCAGGCTCCTACCCCAACACTGGAACCCCACACTCTGGCCCCTCACCACTGACTGGCGCATCTTTTCTGGCAGTGGGTCGGGGGGCTCGGCCCGGGCTGTCTCCAGGCTCCGCTCCTCCAGCTCAGGAAAGAGCTTGCTCCGGATCAGAGACCTGGGGTGGCGGAGAAGAGCTGGGTGCCTGGTCTGGAGAGACACCCTCTCCTCCTATGGGCCCTGGCGTCTGCTGGTGACAGGCACATGCAGAGACCCACAGACGCGCCCCCAACCCTGGCCATGCAAAGACATACACAAACACACACATGCGCACACAGACAGGCACTTGCAGCACCCACCAGAGCACGGTGGGGTCACTGCTCTGCCGGCTCAGGTGGTAGGACAGCGCCACCAGGAGGCCGCAGAAGACCGAGAAGAGGACCGGGACGTGCTGGTCTGGCCAAGGAGTCTGGGGAGAGAACCCATGCTGGTCAGGGGAGGTAAGGGTAGGCAAAGGGGTGGAGTGGGGGGTGGGGTGCTGCCCACCCCATGGGAGAAGCCATTGCTGAGCTGAGCCCAATTCACAGCCCTATCCTGACAACACCTTGGGCCTTGGCGTGCGCCCCACCCCACAGGTCATCCCTACCTTGACGGCCCCCAGGCAGAAGCCGTAGAGCAGGGCAGCAGCCAGCAGGCTGCGGGAGAGGCTGAAGACTGCAGTCAGTGGGCTGGTGGCGGCTACGAGGGAAGGAACAGCAGCTGAAGGCCTACCTCTGTCTGCTGGCACCCCCTCACCTTCAACCCGCTGCCTTGGGACCCCATCCCTAGCCCATTGTTCTGTTCTTCCTAGCCCTGAGAGACCTCCAGAGCTTCTAGCGAGCTTGGGTTTAAACAGCTCGCCTGAGAAGTGGGGGGGGAGCAAAGGGGAAGAGACAGGCTCAGCAAAGGACTGGAGTCACAGACCCGATTCATGGGCCTCGTGGGCCCCGCACTGTTCCCCCCAAGCCACCTGTGGGCACCGTACCTGTGCCCCCAAAGCCGTGCATATCTATCTGTTCCAGCAGGTACATGAGGCAGGTGTTGACTTGGGGCAGGAGGCCCAGGAGAAAGACGAACGGGAAGCACAAGGTGAACACTGATAGGAGGGAAGTGAGGGCCCAGTCAGCCTGGGGACTGCCCCTGGGCCTCGCTCCCCCTGGGGCCACTGCAGCCCCACCCAGTCTCACCAGTGGCCACATCACGAGCACAGAAGAAGAAGGAGGCAGAGAAGAAGGTGAGGCCGTAGAGGGTGACGGGCGGGAAGGGCTGAGCTGAGCCTAGGGCGTCCAGCAGCCAGATGAGCAGACAGCAGATGCAGAAGTAGACAGGTCGGCTGTACGCTATCACCCAGTTGTGGCCCTGGGGAGTGGGCCTGTGAGGAGCTGGGTCTCCTCCGCTCACCACCCTGCACACACGCGCATGCATCCCCAGACCTGGCCCTGGACCCAAGACAGGAAGCCTGGCCGGGTGGAAACTAAAGACCTGAGGCTAACCCACGTCCTCCCAACGTGCCCCCTCCCCCCATTCCCTGGGCATGGGCACTGCTCCTCTGGTACTCACGTGCATGGGGGATGCTGCGTCAGGCTGCACACTCTGGAAGAGAGGGGAGCTACACTGGCACAAAAGCCAGCACCCGAAGGGGGTCAGAGTCCCCAGGGGCCACTTAGTTCCACAACTGGGCTGTTATTAGCAACCAGGGAAAGGACCCCGAACTGTACAGAGCCTCAGTTCTCTCATTTGTATGATGGAGGGTTGGCTCCAGGGGAGCTTAGGCACCTCGTTTTTTTAGCTAGCTGAACCCTGTTAAGGTGGGTCATGGGAAGGGGCTGCGTCTGGGAAGAGGTGCAGGAAGGAGCCAGGCCCAACCTTCAGCAGGGAGTACTGGCAGGAGGCGATGACCAGGCAGAACTGGAAGACCCAGATGTCAGTGAAGAAGCCCTTGAGCAGCAGCAGGTAGCCCAGGAAGGCGACTAGGCTGCTCAGGCCAACACCAAGGATGTTCTCCAGCAGCCCCCGTGTCCTGGAGAGACAGCAAGGTCAGGGCACACCCACCTCCTCACCACTTGTGGGGCCAAGAGGCATGGGAGAACCTGGCCACCAAGGCCCCGGTCTGGACCTGTGCCCATGCCAGCCCTCATGCTCTGACCTATGACCTCTCAGGGCACAGCCAGGTTACACCTGCTCCAGAAAGCCACTCAGTGACTACCCTGCTTCCCGATCTTTGTCCCCTCTAGTGCCTGAGTGCTCCAGATGCCACCGCCCCGGGACCTGTCTCCAGCTCAGGCATGCCATGCTACGCACGTAGGCAGTGCCCAGCACACACTAGCCATAGGGCCTTGAGAAACCCAGAACTCAGGAAGCCAGGACATGGATTTCAGGCCAGAAGCGCCCATACAGACAACAAAGCTCTCTGACTCCACTGTCTGTCTTTCTGGGCCTTCGTTTCCTTAGAAATGAAAAGACATGTGGTTTTTCAACTTTTTGAGCTATAGGGCTCAACTTACCCAAACAATCCATAGACTCGAATAAAATAATGGGTTAAAAAGAAATTGTTTTGAGCATCTCCCACGTGTGTACCCCAGCAGCATCTAAAGAAACCCCACCACTGACCCCAGCCTTCAGTGCACCCCCGCACCCCCAGTGATCCCTAGCAGTCAGGCTCTCCACGTGCACCACGTGTTCACGAGGTCCACCAAGCCCGGGCTAGGGACATTCCAGGGACTGGGGGCTGACACAGGGGGGTGCTCACCGGTCCAGCAGGGCCAGCAGGGCGAGCCGCTCGTAGCGCACAGAAGTCCAGCGGCCAGGAAAAAGCCAGTACTTGTAGCTGTGCTGGGTGCGGGGCGGCGCCTCCTCCATCAGTGTCTGCTCCTGGGATTCGTGCTGGGAGTCCTGGTCCAGCAGGTCAAACTGCAGTCCCCAGAGCCACCACCATCAGCCCCTCACCCCCTACGAGGCCCACTGCCGCCGCCCCCGCCCCTCACCCCCACCCCCCAGCACACACTGGCTGGCTGACCATCTCCTCCAGCACAGAAAGTCCCCACCACCTAGCAGCCCTGTGCCTGCCCTAACGCTACACTGCAAGGGCCTCCTTGTTGCTCCAGGTTCCTGGGACATGGCTCAGTGGCTGCTGGCAGGCACTTCTGGGGCTGCCAGGAGCCAGAGTTACTAGCTCTCGTGTCTCTTCTCCACTCAGGCAGCATCTCCTGCCTCTTGCTGGGCTCACTGAAATCCACCCTGTCCTTCAGGACTTGGTGCAAATGCCCCCCATCTCCCAGACAAAGCCATCAGCGTCACCCTGACCAGCACGCCCTGGTGCACACATAACACCAGCCCTGAGGATAGGCCTGCTGCCCTTGTCAGCGCTGTGAAGCCCTGGAGTGAACTTCTTAACCTCTCTGAGCTTCCTGTATCCTTCACTCAACAAGTCCTTATGTTGCCTGCCCCTGAGCTAGACCCTGGGGACACAACAGAGAACCAAAGGTACACTGCTCTTGCCTCTGGAGGCGGCTTTCAGCTGTGCGAGGACAATGCTGCCGCCCCACGAGAGAGCTAACAAGGCCACATGCACCAGGCAGGGGCACCTGGGGCTTCTGAGTGACGCCCACCGTCTGCCTGGGTGTCAGGTGCCCGGGTGCCCCTCTCATGACCACCCTTTAAACCCTGACCCTGCGGTCCACATGCAGGGTGCTAGGCTGACCACACGACTCACTGTCCAAATCAGGAGCAAAAGGCACAGTTGGCGCGTTAAACCACCCCTTCCGTAGGGAGCACGGCTAACACCCACCCTCCCACCGACTGCAGCTCCTTCCAGGATAGACACACTAGCTGCATTTGCTGACTAAGTGGCTCCCTGAACCATTCAGATCCAGGCAAACCCCATGCCAGCCAATAAAGGCCAGACAGACACCTCAGCAGCCCGTTCCTCCTGGGGGAGGGCTCAGTGATCCCCCTACTGCCCCCTCCTGCAGGCCCTTCCCTAACAGACCCTCACCTCCGGGATCTCCAGGGGCACTCGGCGCACCTGCATGCCCTGCAGGACCACAGGCCTCGGCTGCAGCAGGCTCAGGCCACCAGACACCTCAGGGACATCAGCTGAGTGGAAGCTGGAGGAATGTGAGTGGCGGTCCCTGCAGGAACCACAGCCACATGGGTCAGGGCTTCATGAGCCCTGGCACAGGGTGGGGTTGAGGCTGTCACCAGGCCACCACTGGGACCACAAGGTGGGGGGGCTGCTTGGATCAGAAGAAGCATAGAACAGAGGGATCCAGAAGAGGCAGGTGTTCCTGGGCTTCCTGGAAAGTCCTGGAAGCTTCCTGCTTGGAAGTGACATGGAGCTAGGGACCCAAGGGACCCTTGTAAGCCTGCCCTTCACCGCTCCCTACCTAGACAGCCTGAACTGCCCCTTTCCCAACCCAGTGAATGGAGACTGATGAGGAAGACAAGAGGGCCACCCCCACCCCTGCCTGGGCCCCCAGCTCAGCCTTGCAGAGAAAAGTTCCCCAAAATGGCAGCCCCCCAGCTGCAGGCCCAGGAGACCCCACACTTAGGAGACTCACCAGGCCCCGTTGGCTGCCTGCTCCCCCTGCTGCCCTACAGGGTTCTCGTAGCCACCTCCAGCAAGCCCGAAGGTATAGGAACGCCGCACGCCTGGAGCAGGGGTGTGGGACACGTGGCGATGCATCAGGGACAGGAACACCAAGGCCCGACCCACGTGGGCACCAAGACCATTAAGAGAAGAACCCAGAGCTGTGTCCCTCTGGATGGGAGCCCAGCCACTGAGAACAAGAGCTAGAAAGGGGAGGGCCTACCGGTCAAGGGCCTGGGCCCTACAGTCAGCCACCCTGTGTGGGGATCCTACTCTATGGGGTGCTGGGCTGACTGGGGCCAGAGACTGGGTCACAGGACTCCGCGAGGGGCTCACCGCTCTCATCATAAAAGTAGTGCACAGCCCCCTCAGAGGTGTCATCAAAGGTGCAGGCCTCATGCACATGGGTGCCGGCCCGAGTGAGCAGCAGCGAGGATGCGAAGTGCAGGGCAGAGGGCAGCGTCAGTGCTCGGGAGTGGGAGGCAGCCCGGCCCCGCTGAGCCTCGTGCAGGCTGCTGGAGGGGGTGAGTCATGGGTCAATGCCACCTCAAGTCAACTGGCCCCACTGCCCTCCGACCAGTGGCAGGTGCTCACCTTGGGGGCGAGCCCATTACAGATGCTGGAGGGGTGGGGTTACTGCCGGCATTGTGACGCCTCCGGATTGCCTGGGTCCGTCTCACGTTGCTTGAGTGGTCTCGCTTCCCAGATTCCTCGGTTGCTGCCCAGAGAGAGACCCCCAGGCGTAAGTGACAGTAGCTTGGGCACAGACTGGGTAGGGGTGGGACAGGTGCTCCTTCCAGAGATAAGGTCGAGCCTAGTCCAGCCATGCCCTGCCTGTACAGCTCAGGCAGTTCGCCTGACCACTAACACCAGTCTCCACATTTGGAAATAAAGACGACACGACCCGCCCTGCTCTGCCAGTGGCCTGGGATGATGAGTCCTCAAGGGACACAGGCTCAGGCGCTAACTGCAGGATGGAGAGCAAGACATCTGAGATCTCTCTGCTTGTCTCCCCACCGCAGCAGCCCTGCTCACCTGGGAAGTCTGGCAGACAATGTCCCTCAACTGCTGAGTTCGCATCCATCTGCTGCCTGAGATAGGCAGAGCCGACTGACCAGCACGCCCCTTGCCCCAAACCAAGCCCCTACCTAGCTTATACCATCTCCCAGCCCTGGAGCTGGCACTTACCTCCCCCCACAGCACCTTCCTCCTGCAGTTCCCCCCGCCAGCCAGGCTGGTTGGCAGCAGGCCCCCGGCGGGACTCAGCAGACAGCACAGTAGGCTCACCAGCAGCCAGCTCTGCCCCCGCCTGGGCCTCCAGCTCAGCCTTGGAGCCAGCCAAGGGGGCCATTAGAACATCACCCCCCGCCCCATCCATGCTCAGAACACGGGCATGTGTTTTAGCGCTGGCAGTACTAGGTGTCCACTGGGTCCCATAGGGCCGCTTGGGGGGCACAGCGGTCCCCTCCTCAGCCCCATGGGGGGCCCGTCGCTTCCGAGGCCCCCCTGCTGCACCACGAGAGCTCTCAGGGGAGTAGCAGGAAGAAGAGGAGCTATCAGTACTATAGCGACGCTGAGATCGGAGACTGGAGGCCGGGCTCAGTTCACTGCCCTCACTGGTGTCTTCATCTTCAAAGAAGCCCCCGCCTTCCAGCAGGGGCCGCCGAGGTGCACGGCCAGGTGGGGACTGTCTTCGTATGGGTGGCCGCGGTTTGCTAGGCCTAAGCAGGGCCAAGTCTTTGGGCCGCACAACCAAGAGCGGCTCAGCCGGGCCCGGCGGTGTCCCTGCTCCTATGACTGTGTCAAATGAACGCAATGTGTCATCTGAGGGGACTCCAGCATCTGGTGAGGCTGGTAGCTCAGCTTCAGAGGGTGGGTCTGTGTCACTGCCCTCAGGGCCTTGCCCACCAGGCGGGCTGTCCAGGTGGGTTGAGTTGGTCTTCTCGCTCTTGAAGCTGCTCAATGTCTCCCGGTCAGTGCCACTGAAGCAGGAATCTGAGGAGCCAGCCTTCTGGGGCATGGGCTCCCCTGAGCCTCGCCTATCCAGGGGCTGGTAGCCACCCAGTCCCCGGCGCTGTTCCCGTCGACTGCTGGTCCTCACCAGGGCCCGGTCAGGCCGGGTCAGAGTCAGGAAACTCTTGCTTAGCTCCTGGCTGAGGCTCCCCTTCAGGAGGGGACTCATAGGGGTATCAGCAACACTGCTCCCACTCCAGGGGACTCCACCCCCAGCCAGGGGAGAACGTTCTGAAGAGTCCGTGCTAGGGAGAGAGGGGTCTGGGGCAGCCCCTGGGGGTGTCTGGGGAAGGTCTCCAACTGTAAGAAAGGAAGACAGACAGTGAATGAAGGGCATACTGTGAGAACAACTGGCAGCTAAGGGTTCCTGTGGCCTCTACTTTCCCTAAGAGACCAGCTGGGGTAGGACCCTTGGGAAACCCCGCCCAGAACAAAGAGAGCACCAGAGAAGCAAAGTTGGGGTGATTCGAAGATAAGATAGCTAACCCTCACCCCACCGCACCCCCACCAAAGCCTCTGCCATACCACCACCACTCACTCAGTTTGTCCTGCGAGCTCAGCTTCAGCATCTCTCGATCGGCTGAGGTCACGATCACATTGTTGCTGCCCTGCTCCCTCACCAGTTCCTTGATGTCTGCAACCACGGCCCCAAAGGCATCAGCAGGATCCCAGGACAGCTGCGTGCCACCCCCCATTCTGCATCACCACCACCTTCAGCCCTGAGCAGCAGCCCCTACCTCTGAGAGGCCCAGAGTCCTCCATCCGGGGCAGCAACTCCTGAGGCAGGCAGAGGAAGGTGTGAAGGAGCGAAGAGGACAGGACATATCCACGGGGGGAGAGGGCTCCCAGGAGAGGGGCGGGAGGGGCTGAGAGCTGGGATTACTTACCGAGACCTGGTTGAAGCCAAATACGGAATGCTGGGAGCTACAACGTACTGGGGGTGTGGAACTCACTTTCCGAAACACTGTCATCTCCACACCGGGGTCCCTGGCGGTGAAAACAAAATTAGGGTTGAGCTGACATACCCTCCTCAGGCAGTACTTCTTCTGCCATCCCCGTCACTTCTTTCCTCAAGGGTTCCCTCACAGTGCCAGAGTCCACAGAAGGAGCACTCAACCACTCACGGAGCCCATGTTCCCAAAGCCCCTCCTCCATCGTCCCACGCTCAGGCCCAGATAGCAAGCATCCTCAGCCCCCAACACAGCCCCTGCCCCACCCACCTGAGCAGACTGCTGTCCCCCTGAACAGGCTCTTCCTCCTGCTCCCCCAGGGTAGAGTTGCGCTTCTCCACAATCTCGCCTTGATCGAACATGGCGTGCAGCCGATAGTTTACAGTCTTGATGGTAGTGAAGATGACAGCCACCACAAGGCAGTACACACCAGCCACTATCAAGCTGGGGGGCAGAACCTGGAAATGTCAGCAAAAGCAAGTCAGGCCCCTCCTCAATAGCCCTGACCCCAGGGGGTGAGCCTACCACCACAGCCAGGGCTAGGAGTTCCAAATTCACAAAGACTTCATCACCAGCATCACCACTTCAGTGACACTAGTACAGAATACCCGACCAGGGGTTCTGTCTTCTAACGGGAAAAATTACATCAGGTGCTCAAGGTCACCCAGCCCAGAAAAGGAAAAATTTGGCTCCTTCTCCATACATCCCAAACTCTCCGGAGATTCTTCTCTTCAAACCCCAGCACCCAAGGTGCAGTCCCGAATCCCTGCCAGGCTGCCAACCCTGTCACATCTGCCTGGACTTTCGCTGGCGGGAGTTACAGGTAGATGGTGTCAGCGTCTCACCATGTACAGCAAGAAGGGAAAGGTGAGCAGGAAGATCCAGACGTAGAGGTGGAAGCAGTTGGAGAAGGTGCTCTGGTGGGGATCGAAGAACCAACCGCCGGTGAGCGATGCCCACACCCCTTGGCGCAGAATCTGTAACACCTGCGACCCCATGGCCCCGCCGCTTCTGCGCGCGCCCCCCTCTCGGGACCTTCATGGGGGCGGCCCCCGGCCCATGCCCCGCCTGGCGCCCGAAGGCCCAGGGGCTCGGCCGCGCGCTCACGCCATGGCCTCCCCGCAGAGGGGAAGGGGGTCGGAGGGACGAGGGTGCGGGCAGGGGGCGGGGCCGGCCGGGGCGGTCAGCGGTGCGAGGCCCGGGCGCGGCGGTGGAGCCGCATCAGGGGTGGGGTCCGGGCCCCCACCCCCGGGCCAGAACTGCTAGGAGGAGCCCAGCCGGCAAGCAGGCGCGGGACACGGGCCGGGCACCAGTCGGTGGCATCCAGAGGTGGGCGTGGGGTGGGTGCTTCGGCGTTTCAGGCGACTGCGCCCCGGCTTCGTCCCGGGGAGAACCCCGGGACCCTGAGGTCCACTTCCGGGGTCACAGGTCACTCGCTTCGGGGTCCGCACTCGCCCCGCTCCTGCAGGAGCCGACCTAAGGGGGAGGCCGGAAGAAGGAGTCGCGAGCCACCAGCCTGCACTGGCGCATGCGCCCGAAGGGCCCAGTGGGGACCCGGAAAAGGAAAACCGGACGGCTTAAATGCGCAAGCGCAGGAAGGCGGTGCAATGACTGGAAGCTAGGGAGCCCGTTGGGCGTGCGCAGAACGCAAATGTACGGGAAGAGAATCCAAAAACGTACAAGTGCTTAAGCGCATGCGCAACACCTAGGCGTTGCCAACCAAGCGAAAACCACCACTGGGTGGAACCAAAGGTGCTCTGGTCGAAGAACCAACCACTGGTGAGCAGGCCTACACGCCCTGGAGGAGGATCTGTTAGTGGGCGGAGTTAATTGGCGTATAGCTCTCTCCGTGAGTTACAGGAGGTGGGTAAAAGAATGGAGGCGTGGACTCCCCAGGGCTACAGTGAGAGTACAGCGCCTTTAGAGCACGCCCCTCGTGGTCGGCCCTATTTAGTGCTGGACCTCAAAAACGTCAGGAGCGTCTGTCGACTGGAGTTGCCTCTAGTTCCGGGTCAGAGCGCAGATTTGGAGTTTAAGGAGCGATCCTCCAGAACAGGCGGGCATAGTCGAAATAGGATAGCGTCGTTTTTCTTAAAGTGACAGGCTCAGGCAAGGGGTCAACCCTGTGGTTGTGAGGACGGCTTAGCTATTCCGAATCCAATCAATGGGCAAAGTTCGGGACGAGTCTCAGGTTTCTGCCCACTGGAGAAAGGGCATGAAGAAGTGAATTTTTCCCAGGTGAAGGAAAGAGGAAAGAGCCTTAGACAACCCATTCCAAGAGCTTGAGGTGCAGCCAGTCCAGTCCTCCTCCAGTTTCCCCCAGCCCCACCCCACTAGCCCTGCAAAGCATAGCTTCTGGTCTCCCCTTTTCAGATACGAGAATTAGGCTCAGAGAGAATGGGTCACAACTTCAGAGCCAAGACCAGACTTGGGTTTGTCCCACTTTCACGCCAGGCTCTTTACCCCATTTTGCCGATGCTGATGCAGAAGGCGGGGGTGGCCTGTCCTTAGCAGAGACAACTACGGCAGGGATCAGGGCTACCCTTCTCCTCCCCCTGCCTCTTCTCGACTGCGACCCGAGAACTCTCCAGGCTCAGTCTCCCGCAGCCTCTGGGAGGGGAGCGGTGCTACCCGCTCGCGTCATCTGATGCTGTTTCCTGCAGGAGGGAGAAGAGCGGAAAAAAGTGAAACTCCACCCTCCACCTCTGCCTCCCGCCCCCGGGGCCAAAGTACAAAGGGAGGAGGAAGAAGGGAACGGGGGTTGGAGCCATCGGGCCGAGGGAGCCGGGCCAGGAAGGGGCAGCTCGGCCCTGTTAGGGACACCCCAGCTACCCCTGCGCAAAAAGACCCACCCGGAGCCCAGGCGCTGCCCCTTGCCGGCTCCACCTTGCACTTGGCGGGTGCTGGAACCAAGCTACCAGGACTGCTCTAGGACTGAGGGACGCCTGGGCCCTTCTGAGCTGGCAATGGTGAGACTCCAGAGACCCCGGGGTCCCACCCCCCGAGCCTGACCACACTGCCCTGGGTGGCCCTCCTCAAAAAGCCCGAGATGCGGCGGGCCAGGAGGCGACACGCCTGGCTCCCCAGAGAGGCGTGGGTCTGGGACTGAGGGCCAGGGCCCGGATGCCCAGGTTCCGGGACTAGGGCCTCGGCAGCCAGCAGGGGTGGAGACCAGGGGCACCCAGGGAAGGTCCCCCACACGCCCCAGCGCCGGCTCCCAGCCATGGAGCCCTTGAAGAACCTCTTCCTCAAGAGCCCCCTGGGGTCATGGAACAGCGGGGGCAGCAGTGGAGGCTGGCCAGAGGGGTCCCCGAAAGCAGCGGCTTATGCCAACCCTGTGTGGACAGCCTTGTTCGACTATGAGCCCAATGGGCAGGATGAGCTGGCCCTGCGGAAGGGTGACCGTGTGGAGGTGCTATCCCGGGATGCAGCTATCTCAGGCGATGAGGGCTGGTGGGCGGGCCAGGTGGGCGGTCAGGTAGGCATCTTTCCGTCCAACTATGTGTCTCGGGGCGGCCCGCCCCCCTGCGAGGTGGCCAGCTTCCAGGAGCTGCGGCTGGAGGAGGTGATCGGCATCGGTGGCTTCGGCAAGGTCTACCGTGGAAGCTGGCGAGGCGAGCTGGTAGCTGTGAAGGCAGCTCGACAGGACCCCGATGAGGACATCAGTGTGACAGCTGAGAGTGTGCGCCAGGAAGCTCGGCTTTTCGCCATGCTGGCACACCCCAACATCATTGCTCTCAAGGCTGTGTGCCTTGAGGAGCCCAACCTGTGCCTGGTGATGGAGTATGCAGCTGGTGGGCCCCTCAGCCGGGCCCTGGCTGGGCGGCGTGTACCCCCCCACGTGCTGGTCAACTGGGCTGTGCAGATTGCCCGTGGGATGCACTACCTGCACTGTGAGGCCCTGGTGCCCGTCATCCACCGAGACCTCAAGTCCAACAACAGTGAGTTTTGGGGGGCATGCTTGGAGGGTGACATGGACCACGCACATTCAGATTGCCCACTCTCGGTTGAACCTCCCCCGGGGCTCCTTTGAAAGGTGCCTGGCCCCCAGACCTCTCTTAGTCTGGCCTCTGTGGTACTAGAGGCAGGAGCTCATGCCCAAGGGGAGTCCCAGGTGACTGGGATGTCCACTGTCCTCAAAGCAGGAGTACCAGGCACTGAAGTTCTTGACCCTAACCACAGGAGTCCTTGAACCCAGCCCACAGCTGCCAAATTAAAAAACTTGGGATCTCTCAGGTGGGCCATAATTCTCCTGCCCAGCCATGGCCACCATCTCAAGGCAGCAGAGCGCCAGATGCTGGCACTCCTCGCCCCCGTCCCCTAACTTTCCCAGTTATGCTGGTGGTACACCTCTCTCCCCTCTGCTTATGAGGGGCAGATGCTCCGGAACGGAGCTCTGCCTGGAGCTCAAGGCTAGGACTGGGGCTGCAGTTCTGGCCATGGCCTTCCCCCTGGCTGCGTGGCCTCTAAGTGGTTATTTCAACTCAGAGCTTCAATTCCAGACTCTGTAAAAAGGGAGTAATGGGGAGCAAGAGATGGCTTGACAGACCTGGCAAGCCCGGTGTCTGATGCAGCACACAGTGGGTCCTCCACTGTGAGCATGCGCATTTGGAGGTTGGACCACCTCTCCTGGGACCAGCCTGTGGAGTAGGTGTGGTGGGACTAGGCATTCCGTGTGTGGATATTTCAGGCCCCACACACTGCCCAGCAAGGGTCCAAGACAAGGAGTGACAAGTTCAGAGGGCTTCCTTAAGCAGGTGAGCTTCGTACCAGGCCAAAGGCAGGCAGCATTCACAGAGGCACCCAGCTGGATGTCCAGACAGGGCTGGACAAGAGCAAAGCCCAGGAGGCAGGATCCAGCACAGTAGTGGGGACCTAGGGCTGGGTCTGGTGGGGCCCAGGGTGCAGTCTACAGAGTAAAAGGAAGTGTAGGAAGAGCCAGTGGGGTTACTGGACAGGCGTGGGCAGCTCTTGGAGGGGCAAGCATAGATATTTTGAGCCTCCTGGCTTGGGTTGACCATGGACAAGGGACCTGGGAGCAGCAAATACCAGGACCCGGTGACATCCAAGTCCTTGTCAGGGCTGGAGGGGCCAGGGGATGTCTGCCAGTCACCCCACTCACTCCTCTCATCTGTAGTAGGGGGCATTTCCACCTCTCAGCCTCATTTCTGTGTCCTAGTCATCTAGGGACCCCCACTCCTTGCCACAGCCTGAGGGGGATTCCCCGAAGGCCCCAGGGGGAGGGGACTCCGTCTTCTGTTTTTCCTCCAGTTTTCTTTCCAGAAAAAATGGAACAATAGCCCAGGCCTCTGCTCCCCACCCTCCCCACCGCTTCCTGCGTTTCCTGCTGCCCCTGAGCCTGCTTCCTGCCCTTGCTCCAGCCTCTGCTCCCTCCCCAACCCAGCTGCCTGCAGGGGAGGAAAGAGCTGGGGGGTGGGGGGTTTGTGGGAGAGGAAAGAGCCAGGGATTGCACCCCCACTCCCCTCTAGTTCCCTTGCTTTTCTTCCAGAGCCTGGGTGGTGGTTAAGGGCAGGCAGGGTGCCCTCAGCCTCCCTGAGCCTGGCCTCCCACCTTGCCAACCCCAGTCCTAGGCCTGGGGTGCTGTCTGCGGGATTGGGGCGGGGGAGTCCCTGGACTGGGGGGGCGCAGGCAGGAAACAATGGCGTGATTTTCCTGGACAATGGGGGCCTTGTGAGGAAGCCTGGCGGGGAGTGGAGGGGGAATTCTCCAGGCCCACGAGTCACAGGACTGACCAGCCAGCCCGGCCTGGGCCTGACCTCCCCCACTTCTCCCCCAAAGGACCCCCCCAGTTGGAGACCTGGGCCAGGCCCCCAGAAAGGAGAAGTAGGGACCATGGGAGGGAAGCGGAAGAGGTGTGAGCTGCCTAAGCCACTCCCGAGGCCCACAAGAAGCCAGCCTGGGGAGGGGACTTCGGGCCAGGAAGCCCTAAGGGGGCACTGAGAGGGAGATCTCTAGCCCCCTCTCTTCTGGGTGGCCCCTGACCACCCCATTCCCAAGGTCTACATTGGACACCAGAAGAACAACTTGGGATGAGACCAATTCAAGGTGCTTGGAGAAAAGCAGGAGATGCAGGGGAGGAGAGGAGGGTCTGAGGTGTAAGGTCAAGCTGAGAGCGGGAGTGGGGCAGAGGGCCAGTACAAAGCAGTCCTGAGACTTTGGCTGAGTTACCTGGGGTGCAGATTAGCTGGCTGGAAAGGAGAGGCTGGCCACCATGCCTGAGATGCTAGTGCAGAAAGCGCTCCACTAGTCTGCGAGGCACCAGGTGTGGCTAGGGGCCCAGCCAAAAAAGCAGCAAGCATTGGTCTTCAAGAGGATGGCTGGGTCCTGGCACCAGAAGGGCAGGAGTCCCTCCCCAACCCTGGCACATAGAGCCCTTTACCTGGTCCCACTCCAGCCACCTGCTCCAGCCTATCGTGGTTCTTGGGAATGAGCTTGTATAGGGTTTACCACATGGTCCGGTTCTGAGCCTCAGCAGCCAGGCCAGAGGCTGCTGCAAAGCCGGGAGTGAGTTGTGATAGAAGATGGAGGGTGAGGACAACTGGTTTTAACACACTCGTGCTGCATGTCAGATTCTGCTAAGTCTTTAAAAAGTGAGATCTCATGACAACCCTCTGAAGTGGCTTTTGTTGTCATCCCCAGCTTTATTAACTGTTCAGGACTCAGCCCCAGTCTGGCTCAGAGGGGAGGGTGTATTGCAAGACCATTCTCTGAATTGGGAAAAACGGCAAGAAAGGTTGCTGGGCATGGTGGGATGATGAAGGTGGTTCTTGAAGGCACGTGGACATCAGGTAGGACAGCTGGTGGGCAGCTGAGTTGACTTCTGGCCTAGGACTCCAAGCATAGGAGATGCCGATAGGTGGCTGGCACCTGGGAGAGGCCAAGAAGTCTGGGGGCAGTGGGCAGAGGTTGAGGAGAGGCCGGGCTCTGAGGAACACCGGCACTGAAAAGGCTAAGGGTTGGGGAGCCCCTGAAGGAAACAGCACAAGCAGCCAGAGGCCTCGGGAATGAAGGACATCAGGGCAGGGTTGGGTAGCAGTGCCAGATGCCCCCACAAGGCCCAAAGAGCTTAGCGAGAAGCAGGGTCAGGAGCTGTGACTTTAGGCCTGGAAAAGTGAATACCCTGGTTCTACCACCTCTTCTGAGAAGTCTTCTCTGACTCACTGGGCTGTGGTAGGTGCTGGGGCCCGCCCCTTACCAAGCGGCATGTTAGTACTCCACCCCAAGTACCCTGTGTGCCCCCGTTACAGTGCAGTCACCTGGGTACGAGAGCCGAGAGATGTGCCCTGAAATGCCACGTTCAGAAACATAGTTGGCTCGGCTGTCACTTCTCTCCAGTGCAGTGCTCTCTAACTAGAAAAGTAGAGAGGCCCTTTCAGAGCCTTGGTGGTTCTATGGCTTGGTCCTCTTTCTGTTCCTCTAAAACCTCTTGCATTGGAGCCACGTTTTTCCCTGATGAGAGGTTTGCAAGTTGCTGCTTCTCTCTGTACAGAGTACGGTGGCCCCACTTGGGTCCAAGCCACAAGCCCTTGCCAAGTCTAACCATCCACTCCTACATTTATCCCGAGCTCCTCCTTTCTGGCCAAGAACCATCATTTTCTCAGACTCCTCCCTTTCTCTCCACATCAACTGTGTTAGTAGTTATCTTTTGGAGTCTCTCTCCCCTGGGAGTGGCTGCACTAGCCGCACTGTGATACGGGCATCAGGGGCCTGCAGTGCCCGTTGGGCTTCCTTTCTCACCAAAGGGCTTCCTCCTGCTCTCCACCCCACGGGAGGTTCTGATTCACACTTCTGCCTTAGCAAAATGACAAGACTTGGGTTTCTCTTGAAGTTAAAGTCATAAAGGCTGTGGCTGCTATACTGCTGGTTTCCATCCAACACAGTGTTAGGAGAAAGTTACAGGACTGGCTTTGGAACCACTCAGACTAGGTTGGAATCTGTTTAATTTGCTTATGGCCTTAGCCAAGTCATTTCCTTGTCCAGTTTCTTTGTAACATGGGGATAATAATGTCTACCTGACAAATTGTTGTGTGTAACTGCTACTTTGGAGTGTAAAATGCCTGGCTTATAGTGGCCCCTCTGTAAGCATTGCCCAGCATTATTTTGTCTGATTCTGCCCTAAACCCAGCAGCAAGCTCTCCAGGGCACGATCACCTCTGTGCCCCCTGCACCCAACCAGTTGTCTGTTAAATGACAGTTTGCTCCCAGCTTCTCCCTTGTCCCCGCCACCTGAGCCTGGAACAACCACCATCCTGCCTCTTCTCTTCCCTAGTACTGCTGCTGCAGCCCATCGAGGGTGACGACATGGAGCACAAGACCCTGAAGATCACCGACTTTGGCCTGGCTCGAGAGTGGCACAAAACCACACAAATGAGTGCTGCAGGCACCTATGCCTGGATGGCTCCTGAGGTCATCAAGGCCTCCACCTTCTCCAAGGGCAGTGATGTCTGGAGGTGCGGCTGGTTGGAGGCTGGATGGGGCCAGCAGTGGGACTGCAGGGGGCAGTGGTGGTTGCCAGAGTCTAGGGCTGGGCAGACAGGCAGAGGTGTGTGGGTGGGGTGGGCGGGGTGGGGGTGGAGCAAACCATTTAGTTCCTGGTTGCCTTTGGGGTGAAGTGGCAGTGAGTACAGGAGAGTACACTGATCCTTTGTCTCCCCTACAGCTTTGGGGTGCTGCTGTGGGAATTGCTGACTGGGGAGGTGCCCTACCGTGGCATCGACTGCCTTGCTGTGGCCTATGGAGTGGCTGTTAACAAGCTCACACTGCCCATCCCATCCACCTGCCCTGAGCCCTTCGCACAGCTCATGGCCGGTAAGGGAATGGCGCTGGAGGGTGATGGGCAGGACTCCTTGGCCTAGGCAAATCCACCCACAGACCTCTTCTTACTATCTCCCCTCCACGCTGTGTCCCCAGATTGCTGGGCGCAGGACCCCCACCGCAGGCCCGACTTCGCCTCCATTCTGCAGCAGTTGGAGGCGCTAGAGGCTCAAGTCCTGCGGGAAATGCCGCGGGATTCCTTCCATTCTATGCAGGAAGGCTGGAAGCGTGAGATCCAGGGCCTTTTCGACGAGCTTCGGGCCAAGGAAAAGGTGGGAGGAGTCAGGGTCCCGGTGTTGGAAGGAGACACCCGGAAGGAGTGTCTCCCCAGTCTCCGTTGAGCAGAGTGCGGGGGAGGGCGGGCACCACCCCGACTCTCTCTGGACTAATCCCACCACCTTCCCTGTCTGGGGCACAGGAACTACTGAGCCGCGAGGAGGAGCTGACCCGCGCAGCGCGTGAGCAGCGGTCACAGGCAGAGCAGCTGCGGCGGCGCGAGCACCTGCTGGCTCAGTGGGAGCTGGAGGTGTTCGAGCGCGAGCTGACGCTGCTGTTGCAGCAGGTGGACCGCGAGCGGCCGCACGTGCGCCGCCGCCGCGGCACCTTCAAGCGCAGCAAGCTCCGCGCGCGCGACGGTGGCGAGCGCATCAGCATGCCACTCGGTAAGGGGCTGTTCCCAGCACGGCTTCCGCCATTGGTTGGATGGGTGGAGGGGTGGGGTTAGGCATTCCTGACGTATTGGCGTGCTGAAGACTAGTAGGGGTTGGGACTTGGCGTGTTTGTGGGCGGGTTCCGGCGGGGATATTTGCATGCCGGCCTGGGAATGGCTGCGGCCGGGAAGGGGCGGGGATCATGGAAGTTCTGGGAAGGCCGAGGGGCGGGGCAGGCAGGCTCCCTGGAGTCTTTGACTCAAGCTTCTCGTGGTGGAGTCCGGGCAGTCGGCTTTCCTTACTGAGAGCGTGGGGCCCAGCACGGCAGTAAGGCTAGCCCCAGTCGCACAGCCCCCGTGCCGCCAGGTGCGGTCCCTGCACTGCTTATGAGCTGGCCCAGGGCCTTGCAGGTTTGGTCTTGGCTCTCCTTCATCACAAACCTGCACTCTGCTTCCTTCCTACACGCAGACTTCAAACACCGCATCACTGTGCAGGCCTCGCCCGGCCTGGACCGGAGGAGAAACGTCTTTGAGGTCGGAGCTGGGGACTCGCCCACCTTTCCCCGGTTTCGGGCTATCCAGTGTAAGAAACCTCTCCTCTTTATGTCCTTGTCCCCGCTGCCTATCCTGTCAAAACTTATCCTTGGCCTTGGATCCCACCAGGTCTCCTTTTCCTCCCAGCATATATTTTACTAATTTTCTAAAAGTCAGAGAATTGGACATTTCCGGTGCCAGACTCCCGGTCCCATGGCCTGTGCTCCGTAATCGGAGCAGACCTGTAGGAAAGTGCTTGGGGTACTTGCCCCTGTAGGTGCAGACCTGGTGTAGTCTCCTGTCTAGACTGTGTGAAAGGGAACAATGCAGGACTCTGGCGTACTAGTGCCTTTACATTGGATTGGCTTTGGCTATGCAGCACTAGTTGCTTCTGATGGGATCATTGGTTGTGCAAAAGTCCGCAGTGTCCCATCCCTGGCTGCTGGGCTCCTCTTTGGTGGTTTAGCAGGCCTGGGCGCTTATCAGCTCTCTCAGGATCCAAGGAACATTCGGGTTTTCTTAGCTACATCTGGAACCTTGGCTGGCATTATGGGAATGAGATTCTACCACTCTGGAAAATTTATGCCTTCAGGCTTAATTGTGGGCGCCAGCTTGCTGATGATTGCCAAACTTGGGGTTAGTTTGTTCAATAGACCCCGTCAGTCATAGTCATGTTCCAGCTTGGACTCTTTAAGAATTTTAAAACTACCACTACTTTTAATATATTGAGAGAAATAAGTGCAGTATTTTCACATATACAGACATTTTACTAAACACACACACACACACACACAACACTGAACTTTGCAGAGAAAAGTATTGGCCATTATTATTACAACCCTAAAGAGATGGGTAGCATATAACATGAGAGTTTATAATACCCTCATATAATTTGATTGTTGTATGTTGATGTTATTTCTTCTTCCTGTACTTTTACATAAAGTCTCAAGGGGTAAAATGTTAGGTGTCAACATTGGGGGCCCTGCAACTCCCCATGGCCAAGAACATTGTGAAAAAAAATCACTTACGAGATTTGGGATGTCTGTTCTTTTGCTCGTCTTAGAGCACAGGCCTACTTTGAAATTATGTAAAGGAAATATTAGTGGGAATAAAAAGTTTAGTATAAGAAAAAAAAGTCAGAGAATTGTATACTAGTATTTTCTAATTGTACGAGTCCTTGTTTTTCTAAGTGTTTTGCTAATGTTAACTTAATTTCTCACAATAACTTTGAGCTAACTGTCCTTGTTACTAAGTTTTATAAGCAAGAAAAGTGGGAAAAACAAACTTGCTTAACATTATAAGAGTTAAGAGTCAGAATTAAATGGCTAATAAGGGTCAGAATTAAAACCCAAGCAGCATTCTACTGAGTTTGTACTGACTGGTGAGCAGCAAATGCCAGGTGAGGACTAGATAAGATGCCCCATCCTACTGCCTGCCCCAGGACCCAAACCCACCTGCCCAGCCCCAAATCTGCTCAGTTCTCTGGGGCCCAAAGCCCGCCCTGGGGTTGGATTGGGGCTTCCATCCTCTGGCATTACCCCTGGAGCCTGACTCATGATGGGAGAGAACCTGGATGAGGGCTCTTGACCTTAGCTTGGACTCTATCGGTTTTCCCCTGGACAGTGGAGCCTGCAGAACCTGGCCAGGCATGGGGCCGCCAGTCCCCCCGACGTCAGGAGGACTCAAGCAATGGAGAGCGCCGAGCGTGCTGGGCCTGGGGTCCCAGTTCCCCCAAGCCTGGGGAAGCCCAGAATGGGAGGTGAGTGCCTGAGTGCCCGAGTGCCCCCAACTCCAGTATCATCTGCCTCTCAGCCATTCTTAAGGTTCACGAAGCACAACCCTCTCCCCTCCTGTAACCAGGAGAAGGTCCCGCATGGACGAAGCCACCTGGTACCTGGAATCAGATGATTCATCCCCCTTAGGATCTCCTTCCACACCCCCAACGCTCAATGGTGAGTGGCCTTGTTGCCCCCCAGCAGACTCTTGCTGCGCTCTTTCTGGAAGTACAATGGGGAGACCAGCAGAAGCCACAAGGTACAGCAAACCCAATTCTGACCTCTAGACCGACAACTGAGCTGGGCACAGCCCATGCCTCAGGGAGCCCAGAATCTGGTCCCTTATTCAGGCCTGGCCTGAATAAAGGCTCTTTCCCAGCCCCGTGACAGTCACTTTCCCTCAGCAGGCTCTAGGGAGGGAAGGAAGATGGAATGGTACCCCCTCGATTTGGGACCCATGGGAAGCTAAGCTTAGAAAGGTGAAGGAAACTTCCCAGGTGGGGTGGAGACAGACAAGTAGCTGCCACACTATGCTTCTCAGAGTCCCTTCTGAGGAGTTTGGAGCGGGTGGCAGGGTAGTAGAGCTGAGCAGGCAGGGCCCATTCTCACCGCATCTGGGGCAGTTCTGGGCTTTTATTTTCTCTGTGATGATAATGATACTTACTGTGTGCCAGGCATTCCGTCCAAGCAACAGCCGTGTAAGGCAGGTGCTATTATCATCCCCATTTTACAGGTGAGAAAACTGAAGCTCCGAGAGGTGGGATAACCTACCTAAAGCCCCCAGCTAAGGATTTGAACCCAGAGAAACCTTGGCTGCCACGCTCATGGCGAGCTTCCTCGGAAGTTTTCACATGAAGAAAGGGTTTCTCACATACAAACTTCTGGGCAGGCTGGGGGGTCAGGCAGAGGGCAGGGCTCCCATGTGAGCGGGATCAGGGCTCGGCTCAACACTGTCCAGCGCTGGCAGGGCTGGAAAGCTGCAGCCCCTGCTGCCCGTGGGTCTCTCCAGAGCCCTCAGCTGCCTCGCTCTGCACGGCCAGAACGCAGGGCCTGCCTCCACCCTCTCAGACTGGCGTGCTCTCCAGCCAGCCACGCAGACTCTCCTCCCACCCGCCCAGTGTGGCACCTCCGCCACCACCTGCACTACTGCTCATAGCAGTCACAACAGCTGACATTTGTCAGGTCTCTCCTATGTGCCGGGCAGCCCCATCAGGCAAACATTATTATTAGCTCCATCTTACTTAGGAGAAAATAGAGGCACAAAGCAGTCAAGGGCGTTGAGATATATAGGGCACACAGTGGACAGCAATTTTAACCAGGTCCGCCTCCAGAGGCAGGGCTCTGCACCCCTGTCTGGCACACTGTTTTCTGCTTACCCCGAGCTGGCTGTGCTGCAGGGACTGGCCTGAGACTTGGAAGGCCAAAAGGGCCACTTGGCACTTACTTGTCGACAGAAATTGCCCTGTGTTGCGTGTTGCCCTGGAGCTGATAATTACCATTTTTTAAAGATTTTATTTACTTATTTTTCGAGAAAGGGAAAGAAAAATCTATATGCGAGAGTTACGTCAATTGGTTCCCCCACCTGGGGAGCTAGCCCGAAATCTAGGCATGTGCCCTGACTGGGAATCGAACTAGTGACATTTACTGCAGTAACTTCTTTCCACTCAAATATTGTGTAGTGCCCTCCATCTTAACTTAGTTTCATCCTGTTTTTCTTGCTTATTTGAAACCTACTTTCCCCTATTCTGTTTAAACTCACTGTAAGTGATCGCTTTCTCTGCCTTGAAAATGGGGTCATGGCAGTCACCTTATGTGGTTGCTGCCGGGCTGTAAGAGTGGGTTCTCCCATCAAACACGTGTCGGTGCATTTCATGAGCTGGGCACCTGTCAGAGTCGGATCCCAGACCTGCACTGCCCAGAGCCCGGGAAGGGCGGGGAGGAGCAGGAGGCAAATTCGTAAATAAACATGCAGCAAAAGCAGTGGGTGAGGGTAGGGCTGTGCACAGACAACCTGAGCCGTCACTGCACAGGTGGGGGGCATTCTGGGAAGGCTTCTAAGAGAGGGAAAAACTGGTTTTCCTCTACACTCTACTCAGTTCATGTCTGACACCAAATATGTGAGGTTTTTCCCCATGCTGACCGATTCTCCAGTACCAGCTGGGTTCCTCCTATTCAGTTCCTACACTGTCTTCCTGGAGTTAGTTCCTTGGAGCCTGCAGGTTAAGGGCTCAGTCCCCCAAGACTGCTCCTACTTCGGATGCCACCTGCGCTTCTGACTGACTGGCTGTAACTCAGAGGTTCCACAAGCCCTGCCTCAGGTTTGGTGATCTGCTAGAGCATCTCATGGAACTCAGGAAAAGTTTACTTACTAGATTACCAGTTAGTTACAAGGCAGGGGTGTCCAGCCTTTTGGCGCCTCTGGGCCACACTGGAAGAAGAGCTGTCTCGGGCCACACATTAGATACACAAACACTAACGAAAACTGACGAGCAAAAAAAGGCCCGTGCATAATTTTCGTGAGATCCACCACCAGAGATAAGCAAAAATGATCATGTAATAACGCTAATTATGCAGCGGCCCTTTCGATAATCTTTCAAAATTGCCAAGCAGGTCCCAAATTTGTGATCACTAATACAGGAAATGTCCATATCTAAGTAATAAAACTTAATACAAAACCTAAGTAATGTTTCAAATAAGTTAACGATTTTGTGTTGGGCCACATTCAGGGCCGTCTTGGGCTGCAGGTTGGACACCCCTCTGTAAAGGAGGCAGATCCAGACCAGCCAGACGGGAGAGGTGTGCAGGGCAGGGGGCGTGGGAAGGGGCGAGGGTGTCAATGCCCTCTCGGAAAGTTCTCCAAACCCTTCGGCTAGGATTCTTACAGAGGCTTCACTACGTGGATGTGATTGATTGATAAAATTATTGGTGGTTGAGCTCAGTCTCCAGCCTCTCCCTTCCCTGGAGGGAGCAGGGCTGGAAGTTCCTAATGACACTTCGGGCGTCCCTACGGGCTTACCAAAAGTCACCCCATGTGGCTAAAAGGGGGTTGCTGTGAATTTAAAAACTGCTTCTGCTTTAAAAAAAAAAAAGTGCTCCTTTTACCTTTATCACTCTGCCACCTAGAAAATTCCCAGGGTTTTAGCAGCTCTGAAGTTTTTAAAAAATATTTTATTTATTTAGAGGGGAAGGGAAGGAGAGAAATATCAATGTATGGTTGCCTCTTGTGCATCCCCTGCTGGGAACTGGCCTGCAACCCAGGCATGTGCCCTGACTGGGAATCGAACCGTGACCGTGTGATTCCCAGGCCCGTGCTCAATCCACTGAGCCACACCAGCCAGGGCCAAATATATGTTTGTATTATATCTCAGTATCAGTTTCACAGAGGTGACAGCTGAGCTGGGTCTGGGTGAGTGGGAAAGGTATGCTGGGAGGCGTGGGGCTCACCAGACCTGAGCAAGAGGAAGCCTGGCTGGAGCTCAGCTCAGAGTGGGGTTGAGAGCCAGGGAGTGGTGGGAGGGGCTAGGCCTGCACCTCCTGGATCTGTGAAAGTTAGCCCTAGCACATCTGTTAGCAGAGGTTTGTTGAATGAATGAGTGAATGAAGCTGGAAAAATAAGCAGGAGCCAATTCAGGAAGGGTCCGGAAATAATAACTTTTTATACAGAGACCTGTCTCGAGAGTCGCAGAGACTGGGTAAGGGTTGTGGCTGAGAACAGGGTTCCCTCCCACCCCAGCCAAGTCCTGGTTCACAGTGGAAGCTCACTTCCCAGCCCTGCATTTCTCCCACTCCACACCCAGCCCCGTGCTCCACTCCAGGCAGGCCCGCTCCATGCTTGGCCCAAAGAGAAAGGGAGGCAGAAGGGACAGCGCAAACTGCGAGTTTGGACTTAATTCTAGTGGCAGTGGAGGGTCATGGCAGGTTCTACAGCCAAGGAGGACCTGACAAAATTGGGGTTTGTGGGAGGCCATCATAGACACCCCCTCCTCAATGTCAGGCCCCCTGGGCTCACAGGTAAGACCCAGGTGTCCTGAAATCTGGTTGGAAAGTGGTGGAGAGCAGAGGTTCTGTTGCCTTTATGAATGGCTTGAGGCCGGCTCCGCCCCATCCTGGCTGTGCAGCCTCAGGTCGGCGTTTAACTTCTCTGAGCCTGGTCCGGTCCCTGGGACCCTCCAGGTGCCCCTGAGAGAGAGGGAGGTGAGACCACTGAGGCCCACTGTAACCTGGCCTCAGCTTGCCTCCTGGTGGATCCCTTTTGTCCCATCCCTGGGTTCCAGAGCAGCTGGCTGCCTCCCAGGCTTTGCCTCTGCTGGTTCCTTGGCCTGCACTGCTCTCCCCTCACCGCCCACCCCCAACTTCTGAAAGGCCAGTGTATGTGAGAGAGGGGGGGGGGAGGGGAGGAGGGGAGGCCTGGTGGGCTGGGTCAGGGAAGATATGGGAGCAGAACTCAGTCCTTGAACCAGGGCCACTGAGGGTCCCAGGGCTCTCCTGAAGACAGTCTAACCTGTGTCTCACCCTCGCCACCAGGTAACCCTCCACGGCCGAGCCCGGAGCCGGAGGAGCCACGGCGGCAGGCCCCAACCCCAACGGAACGCAGTAGCAGCTCCGGGACTCCCAAGCTGATCCAGCGCGCGCTGCTGCGTGGCACAGCCCTGCTCGCCTCGCTGGGCCTTGGCCGTGACCTGCAGCCGCCCGGGGGTCCAAGCCGCGATCGTGGGGAGCCCCAACAAATGCCCTCCACGCAGCAGCCCACACCATCTCCAGTCCAGCCCTCTTCCCCACTCCCCTCCCGGCTCATCTGCTTCTCCTCCAAGATGTCCAGCGCCCCCACCTCCCGGTCGAGCCCCAGCCCATCCAATCCCGCGCCCCTGCTGTTGGACCTGGGTGTCCCAGCGGGCCAGCCATCAGCCAAGAGCCCCCGGCGTGAGGAGGAGAGGCGCGGTGAGTGGGCCTTTGCAGGCCTTACGCTTGGTGAGGGAGAAGGCAGTCAGGCCCGGCCCATAGGCCCACAGCCTTCTGCTGGGCCACGTAGCAGACTGCTGGGCACACATGAAAGGAACTGAATTCTAAGCTCAGCTACCTGGTGGTCAGGGGTGGAGTGGGGCGGGCCAGGCCAGTTGTGAAATAACAAGTGCTGATGACAGCAGACCCTACTTGTTGCCCACTGTCAGGGGCTATTCCCAGGGCTTTAGAGAGAGTGTCTCAGCAGTCACCATAAGGACCCTGTGAACCAGCAACTCCTGCTAGACTTATTTGTTAAACAAAGAACCTGAAGGCACAGCTCGAGCGAGCGCCTCACAGCTGCCACAGCTTCCCAGTGGGGAAGTGGCAGAGCTGGGGTCCAAGCCCGGGCTTGTCTGCTCTGCAGGCCTGGCTCGTAACCGTGGCCTAAACTGAGGCCCTGAGCAGGGCAGTGCCTGCTGGGGACACCCCGGAGTAGGTGGCTGCCTAACCCTGTGCCCCTTTCCCGCCCTTCACAGGAAGCACTGTTTCGCCCCCCCCAGGGATATCGCGCTCCGCTCCGGGCACCCCAGGCACCCCACGCTCGCCGCCTCTGGGCCTCATCAGCCGACCTCGGCCCTCACCCCTTCGCAGCCGCATCGACCCATGGAGCTTCGTGTCAGCTGGGCCACGGCCTTCACCCCTGCCCTCGCCACAGCCTGCGCCCCGTCGGGCACCCTGGACCTTGTTCCCAGACTCAGACCCCTTCTGGGACTCTCCACCCACCAACCCCTTCCGGGGGGGGCCTCAGGACTGCAGGGCACAAACCAAAGACATGGGTGCCCAGGCCCCATGGGTGCCCGAGGCAGGGCCATGAGTGGGCCATGCCGCTCCCCACGCTGCAGCTGTCCCAGAGGAGCCACAGCACACACTGGAATGGGAGCCAGGCGAGCCTCCACTGCCTTGGTTTCCCCCCAGGGACCCGCCCCTCTTGGGGGTCAGGAACACTACACTGCACAGGAAGCCTTCACACTGGATGGGGGGCCTGCACCCCCCACATACCTGCAACCTGTGGGTCCCCCAACTTACCCGCCCCACTGGGGCCTGACACTGTACCCAGCCGGTTGGGAGGACCATAGGCTGTCTCAGGGAACTGCCCCCAGGGGTAGTGCAGGGGGGAGGGGAGGTGCGAGGGAGAGGGGCCAGCTGCAGCTGTCACCAGCACTTCTGACCAAGTCCTGCTACTGTGGCCCCTGCCCCAGGGCTTAGTGCCTGGTCCCCCCCTGCCCTGGGGGTCATCCGGGGCCGGGGTTCTCTGGGTGCCTTTCTGCTGCCCCGGCCAGGTCTGGGGCCTCAGCCTCGGGATCCAATGAAGCCAAATAAACTCCCCAAGCTGTCTCCCGGAGCCCAGCCTGTCACCTTTCTTGGAAGTAACTAGGGATCTGACCCATCACACAACCGTGGTGACTTCATGCCCCCAGCAGTTGGCCAGGGCTTAGGCAGGTGCCTTGCCCCATACCTCTCTCCTGGGACCAAGTCACTGGCTGCAGTCAGGCTTTCATGGCCCTTGTCAGCCTCCCTGGCACCCACACAAACGTGTCACCCACCTCCCCACCCCTGCCAGGCCTTTCCCACCACTGTGAGCAACTTCACTGCTGCAACAAGGCCCCTGCTTACGCTCAGGGGCTGGCTCAACACTGCCTTCCCTGGCCGTGCTGCTCCCCACCTGGACAGCTGGCTGGATTCGAATCCATAGCTCTCCGGGCAGCATTTTGGGGCTTTACCCTGGGTGTGTCTATTCTAGGGTCTGGACACGGGAGGAGTGAGCCACCCTGGCAGCCGGTCCCACTCCCACTTTTCCTTACTACCATGGGGTTCTGATGTGTATGGGGGTCCCAGACTGAGCTCCCTGCCTTCTGTGCCCTATGGCAGCCAGACCCACTGTGTTCAGGTGGGTGGGCACGGGAGGTTTTCAGGAGGGCCTTGGACAGGAGGCCTGACCACGCCATCCGCTGGGGGCACTCCACACGTCCTTGATGAACTTCACCGGCTCTGCGCCCACTGGACCCCGTCGTCCAAAGTCCCACATTCCTCTCCTGCACAGCCGCCCGGGCCACCACCTCCCATCTATGTCTACAGCAGCACCTGCCCTGTGGGTCCCCTGGGCTACCTTCATCCTCAAGGCCCTGTGTCCTTGCCCCTGTAGCTGTCCCCCTTGACTGGTGTCTTCTGTCCCCCAGCTGAAATGTCACTCACAGGAGCCACCCACGGAGCTTCCCCTCCTGCAGAACTCTCCCATTACCCAAGACTTTCCTTCAGGGCGTCGATGGCAGTGTGACACGTCGTGTCTCCTTGCTAACATGTTTTCTTGTGTGAACACCAGGAGGGAAGGGGCCTGTGTCTATCCTCTTCCCATGTCCTCAGGATGGAAGCCACTGCTAAGTGGTGCATGGAGCACATGAGACCAAGTGAGCATGTCCCTGAGCACACCGCTGCAGTGTGACTTTGAGCCAGTCATTCACCTCTCTGGGCCTTGTCATTCTCCACCCCACCCTCACCACCCCAGCTTCAGGGAATCGGGCAATTAATGGCTCCCAGAGGACTGATCCAGTTCACCTCCAAGCCTGAGCTGCCTCTCCCCTCCCTCCCTTTCACAGTCATCCTGGCTGTGTCCCTGAGCTTCCCTCACTCTCAGCCACCCACGCAGCACCTCCTCCCAGCCTCACCTGCCAGCCCCTCCCAGAGGCCTGAGGTGGAGCAGCCGGCTCTCAGGACACCTCAGACTCCCAGGCAGTGCGCCATGGGGGGCCTGAGGCCCTGGGCCCGATGCGGGCTACTGATGGTGGCCCACTTGCTAGCTCTAGGGCTTGGGGCCGTGGTATTCCAGGCCCTGGAGGGACCTCCAGCACTCCGGCTCCAGGCCAAACTCAGGTCTGAACTGGCCACTTTCCAGGCGGAGTACGGGGCATGTCTGCCAAGCGGGGCCCTGGAGGAGTTGCTGGGCACCGCCCTGGTAGCCCAAGCCCACGGGGTCTCCAGCTTGGGCAATGGCTCAGAGGCCAGGACCTGGGACCTGCCCTCAGCCCTGCTCTTCACCGCCAGCATCCTCACCACCACGGGTAAGGCCACCAGGTGGCTGGGCAGGAGGGGGCTCCTGATTCCAGCACTCCCTGGGGTTCCGGGGGGGTGCAGCCCTTCCCCCAGCTCCAAAGTGCCAGACAGAACCCAGGCCCTACTAGGCTTGACATCAGAGCAGAGCCTCTTCCCATCAACACACCCCAACTGGTGCCTCAACTTCAGCTGCCAGGAGAGGTGTGGCCCCCAGCCCCACCCCCAGGCACCCTCTGAGACCCAGGAGAGGTGCCCAGAACCCATGGGACGAAAGTGAGACAAGGATAGATTCTTGGATGGAGGCAAATGGAGCAAACCTGGGGAGTGCAGGAGCACAGATGCAGGAGGGAATGTGGGGGGGCGGCCCCTGGGGGAGGAAGTCTTGATGAGATGCCAGTCAGGGTAGAGAGACAGGGGTGAGGGAACTCCTGGCAATGGGCACAGCATGCGTGAAGAAATAAAGAAATAAAGCAATGGGACTCAGCTCCGGGAACCCACAGCCAGTTTCCTGTTGTTTTTTTTTTTTAATCTGCAAAGTCTCTAAATATATATTTTTTAATTAGTCTGTTTTCCAACTTCTTTTGGAGAAATCAGAAACCTACTTACATTGAGACACTATACCAGCTGGAGTGGAACGGGGCCTGTCCTTCCAGGCAGGGGGCACACTCCACGGCGCACCCCAGTCCCCGCTCCCTCGTCTCACCTCGGAGCACTGGAGCACCCCCTAGGCACTGGCGGTTGAGGCACTGAGGTTTCCAGCCTCGGACTAGCTGATCCTGTTCTCCCACTCTCACACCTCTCCCGGGCTTTGCTCGGGCTGTTCCAGCACTGAATGAATGCCCTTTCTCACGCGAACTGCCTCTTCTGTAGCTCTTTGCATCACGCGTCTCAATAGATTTCCCTGCAGGCCCAGCACATAGGATAACTCGATACACCTTTGGGGAAGGAAAGAGTGGGTGATATTCTGCCCACTGGTTGTGGAAGTATCAGTTAAGAGGCAGAGTTGAGGAATCCTGGAAAGCCAGGCAAGAGGCCTGAGGGAAGACTGTCTCTTTCAATTCTTTCACTTTCCAGAAGATAAAAGAGTAGCCCAGAGAGGTTAAGGGACTTACTACCCAAGAATCCCCACCAATGAGGAGCAGAGCCAGCCAGAGCATGGGCCTGAAAAGTTCTGGCAATTTCAGCCACTAGAGGGCAGCCTTCAGCTAAGGCTTATCAGGGGAAGTGGGAACCCAGCAGGCATTGCACTCAAATGCTCACTGCCCTGTC
Source organism: Sturnira hondurensis (assembly GCF_014824575.4). Lineage (NCBI taxonomy): Eukaryota > Metazoa > Chordata > Mammalia > Chiroptera > Phyllostomidae > Sturnira > Sturnira hondurensis. The sequence continues at coordinate 2,083,968 of NW_028080428.1, read as the reverse complement.
TTGCTTCTGTCCAGGTTATGGCAGCATGGCCCCGCTATCCGCAGGTGGAAAGGCCTTCTGTGTGGTGTATGCAGCCCTGGGGCTGCCAGCTTCCCTAGCACTTGTGGCCACACTGCGCCACTGCCTGCTGCCTCTGCTCAGCCGCCCGGTTGCCCAGGTAGCTGTCCACTGGCAGCTGGCCCCAGCCAGGGCTGCGCTGCTACAGGCAGCTGTGCTAGGTCTGCTAGTGACTGGTACCTTTGTGCTGCTGCCAGCACTGGTGCTGTGGGGTCTGCGGGGCGATGGCAGCCTGCTGGAGGCCATCTACTTCTGCTTCGGCTCACTCAGCACCATCGGCCTAGGGGACCTGCTGCCTGGTCACGGCCGTGACCTGAATCCAGTGCTTTACCACCTCGGCGAGATGGCACTTCTTGGTGAGTCCAGCTGCCAAGGAGCACCAGTGGAGGAGGGAAGAGGAGTCTGGACTACAACTCCCATAAGCCACTGGGGAGGCTGGCCTTCATAGGTGGGGGGAACTATAGTTGGAAGAACCCAGGCAACAGAACTGTGAGTGGCATCAGGTGCCAGGGTGGGTCACCGGGCTAGGTGGGCAGGAAGCATCAGCAGCACCCCAAAAGCTGCCCTAGCAACCTTTCCTCCCCAGGCTACTTGCTCCTGGGGCTCCTGGCCATGCTGCTAGCAGTGGAGACGTTCCTGGAGCTGCCACAGGTCCGTGCCATGACGAAGTTTTTTGGGTCCAGTGGCCCTTCCACCACTGAAGACCAAGGTGGCATCCTAGGCCAGGATGCACTGGCTCTAAGCACCCTGCCCCCTGCAACCACAGCCCCAGAACAGACCCTGGCCTGCTGACTGACAGGCGTCAGGTGATGCAGTTAACTCCTTTCAGATGAAGCAGCCTGAGGGGTTAGCCTCTAGAGATGGGAGGGGAGGGTTGGAGGGGAGGGTTGGACGTGAGGACCTCAGAGAACAAAATGGGCCCTGGCTGGTGTGGCTCAGTGGAGGTCGCCAGTTCAATTCCCAGTCAGGGCACCTGCCTGGGTTGCAGGAGTGTGCGAGAGAGGCAACTGATCGACATTATCTCTCCCACATTGATGTTTCTCTCCTTTTCTTCTGTCCGAAAGTAAATAAAATAAAAATAGGCAACAACCTCAACTGTGCTTTTGTCTCTTTTTTCAAAATGGTTCTCTACAGGGATCAACAGCCCAAACCCCCATCAACCTTCCCAGGCTGAGGTCCCGCCTCTGCAGGGCATCTGGGAACCTCAAGGTCCACACAGCCCCCTTTGGGATCAAAGACCTTAACCGCCTGAACACCAACCCCTTCTGTCTATTGAAACCCCAGCTGTCCTGAGAAAGAGCCAGCCTCGGGTAGCCTTGTCCAACTTTAATTCCTCACAAGGAACAGGAAGGGAAGGAGAGTGGGTGTGGCAGTTCCCGCCCATCCCGCTCCCCTGGGGCTGGCCACCTGGGCCCTGCCCTCTCGGAGGGGTCCTGCGCGGGGCCCTGGGGACCCCTAACCCCACGAACACACACACGTGCACACACACACGGACAAATAAATAAGGCCTGACGGCGCGGCCGCCCAGCCGCTCCTGCCCCTTTGGGCCTGAAAGGCCACCCTACCCGTCCGATTAAAGGGGCGACGGTGGCCCCTACAGGCCGCTCGTGGCAGCCGAGACGGCTCGGTCGTCCGGAGCGGAGCGCACGCAGGGAGCAGCGACAGAAAAGCTGAGGTCACCGGCAGTGGCGGTGGCACGGCCTCAGCTCAGCACACAGCGTTCGCGCCGGCTCAGCTGCCGGCTCAGCTTACGTCGTCGCTGTTCCAGGCCGCGCTCCAGGCGTTCGTCCTCCTCTAGGGCGCTGCGATGGAAGGGTTCGAGTCAGCGAGTGGTGGGCCAGACCCCGCACTCCTGGGAGTGCGCTCCCGGACTCCTCCCCCCTCACCCGCACGGCTCCGCGGCTCCGGCTCGCGGCTCCCAAAGTGACCGGCCCCACTCACATCCGCTCCCTGTGGTCCAGGTCCCGGACCAGCTCGTCGCGCTGGTTCACCAGGGACACCAGCTCCTCCAGCAGGAGCTGCTCTCGGTGCTGCTGCGCTGAGGTTTTGAGCCAGTCTGAGGGCGGAAGAGGCGGAGGGTCAGGCGGCACCACCCGCTGCCCCATCCCCGGCCCCAGGCCCTCTGGTCCCATCTCCCACCTTCGACAGCCAGCATGGCCCGTAGCTCTCGGCTCAGCAGCTCAAACTTCCTCTCCAAGTCCTGCTCCTCCATGCTGAGGGGCAGAGATGCCAGCTCACGGGAGGGGAAGGGAGAGCCCGGGGTGCTGACCTCTCCCTGGCCCCCATCCACCTCACCACCAGTCAGTTGCTGGAGGGCTGGGCTGGGGGCAGAGCTATAACCCGGAATCAGTTACCTCTTTTGTTCCAACTGCTGGATGTTCACAGTGTTTCTCCCAACCCCCACCCCATTTTTAAAAATAAAAACAACCCCAGTGGGATTATTTGCATGAACATTACTCATAAAGCAAGTATTTAACTAAAATTATTCTGAAAAATGATCCAAAATAAACCACCTCCACCAAACAGGACTACAACGGTTTCTGGTCCCACACAGGAAACCAGCTAAGATCTCCTGGCCTCGGTTTTCCTAACTGTAAAGGAACAGGGTCAGGCTGGGGCACCCAGCCCAGAACTGTCTGCATATTTTTCTCTCATTAGTAAAACTGGCACTCATTTAAGAACATACACATTTCATACAGGAAATTAGATAGGAAAAGAATTAAGATGGCTGAGCAATTCTTCAAAAAGATTTTCATCGAGAGAAGAAAGCAGTGAGTCCCTCCAACCAAAGTGGCAGAGCTCTCTGCTCCGCGGGCCCAGGGAGAGCCGGGCGGACGGCGAGCGAGGCACGGCACTCACAGCAGCTGCAGCTGGTCCTGCCTCCGGATGAGAGCGTTCTTCTTGTTGACCAGTGTGAACCACTCCTGGATCAGCACCTCCTCCTGCAGCCTGTTGGCACCTGCACCGGGCCCGGACAGTCACCAGGCCTGCTACTGACCCAGTGGGGCTGGGGAAGGGGCCTGCTCCCTAGTGGCAACCCAGAAGCCAGAGCTCTGTGCCTCAGCAAGCTGCTTCCCTGCTCAGGGCCTCAGTGTGCCCGGCTGTAAATGGGAATGTGAGCCCAGTCTTGCCTCCTCCCAACTCCTCCCAAGGTCAGAAAGGGCTGCAGGACTGGGCAGGTCTGGGGGCAAGTGTTAGGGAGCAGACTCCAGATGCCTGGCCCACCTGATTCCATGAGGCTCCTCAGCTGTGTCTCCACCTCAGCTGCCCGCCCATCGATCTGCCTCTGTTCCTGTTCCAGGGCCTGTAGCTCTGCACACACGTACTGACTTGTGTCCTGGAACCGTTGCTGGGGTAAAAAGTGGGGGAGGGAGGGGGGTTCAGCCCAGGCCCTGCCTAGGAAGAGCCTACTCATCAGCTCCTCCCACCTCAGCCCACCTTACCAGCCCAGCCTCCTCCCCTGGACTTGGGGGTGGCTCCTCTGACGGGGGACTGCCACCTGCAGACAGAGACCAGGCTAAGGAACCTCCAGCTGACACCTGCCCCCAGGAGGCCCCCAGCCCAGGATCTATGAGCAGCTTGAGCGGAGCCGGGTCACCACCCCTTCAACACTACTCACCAGCAGGCTGCGGTGGGGCTGTGGCTGTGGGTGGGCTGGGGGTGGGGGTCAGGCCTTCCTGCAGAGGAGGAAAGAGACAGTGAGGCTTGGAGGGGATCCCCAACAACCTCGCCTGGGGGCCAGCCTGAGCCTCGCTCTTACAGGGCAGGGTCCTCAATTTCACACCTTGCCCCCCCCCAGCTCTGTCTCCCATCCTGTACACACGGCACCCACCCCACACCCCCTCTAGGAAGACTGCCTCCTCCCAGGAAGGCCACGGCCTTCACCGTCTCCGGCCCCGTGGTCCTGGGGCAGTCCAACGGCACACTGTGAGTCTCACCATCCTTGCTCCTGGTGCCTTACAGGGCTTGGGTGAGAGTCAGGGATGGACGGCTGTGAAGGGGCCAGCCGGGGCCTCTCCTGCCCTCTCTTGCCCCCTCCTCCATGGAGCTCCCTCAGGCCATCTCTGACTCCCATCACCTAGTGCTGACATCGTCATCGTGGCCATGGTCCCCACACAGTGGCACAGAGCTGGCCTGATGGAGCTATCCTGAGCTAGTACCTCCACCTACTGACCAAAAGGGGGCGGTCTCCTGTTATCGATTCCTACGCACGGAGCCTTTCCCACTTCACGAATCTCTCAGAACCAGACGGGTTGGCCAAAACTACCAGTTTTAGCCTGGAAGGGAGGGACGTGATATGCCCTGCCCCTGGTGACTTCCCGGGACTGTCGGACCAGGGGGCTCCCTGCTTTCCGCTCAGCTGATAGCCAGGCTCCACTGATGGCTCCTGCTCTGGCCACCCTTCTAGTCACAGAGCAGGGAAAAGGGACTGAGCAACCCACTGCCCACCCCATGCTGCACCTCTCCGAGGTGGCCCTGGGCACCCCTTGCTCAGGAGCCATCCTCTTTGGCCTGGGTCATTGGTGGCCTCACCAGCCACTGCCCAGGCCCTGCCAGCTGACTCCACTCTCAAGCCACAACTGAAGGGTCTTCCTAAAATCTCCACCACACCTACCTCAACCCCAGCCTGTTGTCAGGGTCCACTGGCAGCTCTGGCCTCAAATCCCACCACCCTGAACCCCACCCAGATACCACTCTCCGCCATCTACAGCTGTAGACTTTCGCTTCCCCAAATAGCTTCCTCAGCTTGGAGTCTGCCGTACACCAACTTGACCTTCACGATCTGGCTCATCTCCACCTCCTCCAGAGGCCCCTTCAGGCTCCCATAGGGCTTTCTGCCCCCTCTGTCCCCATCATGCCTCCTAAAGCACCCCCTGAACCCCAGGCTGGGGAGATGCTCCCTCCATGGCCTGCTGGGCTGTCCCCATCACAGCTCTGACCCCACCCCTTGCCCCATGGTGGCCATGGGTCATCACCATGTCTGCCCAACCAAAGGCAGCCCCTGCAGACAGGGTGGGGCCCAGAGAATGTACTCAGGGTACACTGATTAACATAGTTAACACTTTCTGTCCATAGCAAAACATTTAATATTAACAGTACTAAATAATAGCTGGCATTGATGAAGCAAGCATTCACGTTGGGTGCTGTACATGTGTTGGCTCATTTAATTCTTCCAACAACCCTGGGAGGCCGGGAGACTACCATCAGCACTTCGCAGGTAAGGAAACGGAGTCAGAGATGAGGCTGACACAGGGCCTGGCCAGGGGGAAGGGCTGCCTTGGCTAAAAGGTCTGTTCCCAAGCTTGCTGCTCTGTGTTCCTGAATGTCAGGCGGGGAAACAGCCCAGCCCCAGAACCTGGTGCTGCAGGGCTCCAGAAAGGCACCTGGGGGAAACACAGCCCCCTTTTTAACAAGAGCCCCGAAGTAGAGCCTCCAGGCTACTTTGCAAAGAACTTGTATGCCTTTGCCTCTCATCTTCAGGAAAACAGCACAGAGAGTGTAAGTGGCTTTACCAGGGTCACACAGCCAGTCCACAGTGCTGGGCCCAGAATAGGGTGCCATTCAAGAGTTCAGACTCTGAGCCTGACTTCACATCTGTATCAACTCCTTTTGCCTCTTTGTTCACCTCCCTGAGCCTCAATGTTCTCATCTGCAAGATGGGATAGTCATTCCTCCCTGGAAAAGGCAGTGGAGTGAGTCAGAGAGGGGCTGTAGAGGCAGGCCAGGCACGGAGCACGAGCTCAGCCACCAGGCAGGCAGCGGCAGGACGCCGCAGAAACCCCAACCTCAGCAGCAGCTGAGCTCATTTACGCCAGCCCTGATGGGAATTCTCATACTTCCTCATGTCTGACACAAATTCCCCTTTTACACCCTTACACACGGCCCCTCCTCCAGGGAGCCTTGCAGAATTGCACCAGAGGCGTACTGCCCTCCTCATGGCTTTGCTTCAGCCCCACCCCAGCTTCAAGGTGCCTGACCTCACCCCACTCCAGGACTTTGGGAGTGTCCGAGGGTGAGGCTGGGCCTGACACCTTCCACCACACAGGGGCATGAGGGGTGGGAGTGGCCAAGGAGAAGTCCACTCTAGCCCCACTGGCCGAGTACCTCCTGTGGGTGGGACAAGGGCTGGGGGGCCCTGGCTTGGATGGACGAGACGCAGGAACTTGGGCCCAGAAGCCTCCTGTTTGATATTCAAAGAGCCACTGACACTTTAGCAAGGCTGTGTCCAGAGGCCAAAGGCCAGCCGGGGTGACCGTGTCCCTCTGATTCCCATCTATCGCAGCTCCTACGGGGCCTTGGGGGCCTGCCCAGTCTCCCATCACAGGCTCCATGCTGAGCCTGAGCCTGCCCTCGAGGTCCCGGCTTCCCAGGCCAGCTTCGCCATCGCCTGCGGGGCCCGGCAGTTCGCTCCATGAGACCTGAGATTCCCCGCCGCCACATTTTTGCTTGTACAGACCCTGCCCTCCCGTCCTTCCCCTGGGAAACCTGTCCTTCCCCTGGGAAACCTGCCCGTTCTCTCAGCCTGGCTCAAGCGGCTGCTTCTTCCGAAAGCGCTTCCCAGTTTACTCCCTGCTCTCCTCAGCTCAGAAGCCACCCCCGGGCGCTGAAGGCGTGGAGTGGCCTGACAGCTGCTCCTGTTGTCACAGGCGGGATGCTGTAGGCGGTGGACCGGGGCGGAAAGCCGCGGCCCGAACTTCAGTGGCTCTGAGTCCTCGCGCAAACCCCTGCCCCCTCTGGGACCACCTCCCCTTTAAGATTTTCAGTGACCACGTGACACCCTGGCAGCCTTCGATCTGAGACCTGCAGGGGTTGGGGAGGACAGGGATGTCCAGCTGGGCCTCCGATCTCCGACCTCCCATTATCACAGAAAAAAGGAAACTGGCCTCCCGCATCTGGAGTTTCAGACCCAAGTCAGAGGATTGTGGGGTCCTGACTGGCCCCCTTGAGTACAGAAACCTTGGCCCCAACTTCCAGGGTAGCAATAGCTGCTGGGTGACCCCTGGCTACCTGCAGGGGAAGAAAAACTCCAGCCCAGTTCACAGTCCGTACAGAGTATTGTGCAGAGCGCTGACACGCTGGGGCCTCCTGGGAATTTGCTGCCACAGCCCGTGACTGTGGGAATGGGGGCCACGATTTCAAAACCACCACACCTACAAGGAACGGATCAGCATGGCAACAGCAAGTGTAGTCCAGCATTGACCCGGAAAACCGATGAATGCGAGGCGGCACACAGGAGCCAGGTGTGCAGATCGGCTTTCCCGTGGGGAATCAGGCCTGCATGGTACCGAGGCTGCTGTGACTTGCTTTTGCTAAAACTCCCTCACCCTGAGTTAAGACTGCAGATGTTTAATGCGTGTCTCTGAAGCAAGTCCCTAAAGTCTGTGCTCAGATGTCCCAAGAACGAAAGGTAACCAAATCAATCATTTTTGTCCTGTCCTTGCATTTGCAACTTTTCCTCCATTTTTGTTATCTGTAAGAAGTAATCAACTAAATCTAGAAACAATGAGAACCTTCTTTGATGTAACGTGACTGGAAACCAATAAAAGCCTGTCCAGACAAGGGTCAGGGCGCCGTCGTTTTTCTCCACGGACTACTGAGTCCGTGTGCTGCATCCACAACAGACTCCGGAGGGCGGGGGTCTGCTTCACACACCTAAGGCTGGCAGCGACGGCCAGGACCCAGCTCCCGCAGCCTCTCCGGGCCTGGTGGGCCTTGCTTGACTCTTCCCCAGGGCCTTCTGATCAGAAATCGCCTCCCCAAGCCCAGCTGAGTCCCCACACCATGCCAGCTCTGCCCTTGGCGGCACTCGGGACCCACCCCTTTGCTCCCTAGGACCCTTGTACCGCGGGGAGGCACTCACCGCAGTCTCGCCTCCTGCAGCTCCCCCCGAATCGGGGTCTTCTGTTGAGAAGGAGTTGCTGTTCCGAAGCCTCGAGCGCCTCTTCTTTAGCAGGTCGGCGTCACGCACGTGGGAGAAGGAGCCATGTGCGCGGGGCGGGGGCACCGGCCCCACCTCCCCATTCACTGATTGCCTCCGCAGCCGCACCCCTCCCCCTGCGCCTGGTGCTGCAGCCCCATTCACCAGCCCCTCCGCAGGCGGCACTGATGCTCCAGCTCCAGAGCCGACGGCCGGGGTCTCCGCGGAGCGTGCCTCCTGGGCAGCCTCAGCCCCGCGGTCCTGAGAGGCCACCCTGGGGGCTGCCCCATGCACGCAGCTCTCGGCCTCCTTGGTCTCCTCAGGTGCCTCCGCCCGGTGCTCACGCAGCCGCTGCGCCAGACCACTGGTGTCCAGGTCTGTGGGAGAGCTGGACGGGGTGCTGGCCACGCGATAGGTGCCGGTGCCACCGCGGCCCTCCAGCTGCACCAGCTGCAGCTCCTGCCCAGTGCAGAAGGCGCGGATCTGGCACAGGTACGTCATGACAATGAGCTTGTCTGGCACGGACAGCAGCACCATGTCTGCGGGCTCCAACAGCCGTGACACGCCCAGGGCCGCAAAACCATCGAAGGCCTAGGAACGGTGTGCTTGGGGTCAGCAGTGTCACCCAGCTGTTACCCAGCAACACTATGGACCCCCCCGCCGCCGGACTGATGAGGGTCCCCAAGACCTGCAGGACAGGGTTGGCCTGGCAATGCCTTCATCCTCCTATGGGGGGAAATATAGGGCTACACATTACTCAGCAAAAGGATGGCTTTTAGTGGAAATAAGCTTAAAAAAATAAACTAAGCTAAGGAAAATGAACAATTAAACACCAAAAGCGTAAAAAGTGGCAGAACTTCCAAAGCCGCAGCCGGGGGCCACCAGCCCAGGCTCCTTCGGACAGACGGGTGGACCCACATTGTGGACTCAGGCCTGGCGCTAGACCCGCCGTCTCCAGGCACTGCTCCCCTCCAGCTCACCTGCTTGTTGTTCTGTTTGATGTTGAGCGGGTTAAGGGCAGCATAATCTCTGTGGAGAGAGCTCCCATCAGAGGCTGGGCTCACAGTGCCCTCCTGGCAGGCTCCCCAATTCATTCCCACCCCCTCAAGCCACTCACATCTTGTCTGGATAGAATCGGTGTAGGATGGCACAGAAGGCCAATCCGTTGCGCCAAGATGTAGTGAAGTTGGTGATTCGGACGCCACGGTAGCCAGCGGTGACTTCCTGGCACCACTCCAGTAGGGACTGGCTGGAGCTGACCAGGGCGGGCAGGGCCTGGGGACACAGGAACGATGTGAGAAATGTGAACCTGGGCCCTCTACCCCTTGGGCATAAAACCACCCCAGCTCTCGGTTCATAGGAGTCACCAGAGACCACCGGCCAGAGCCTCAGAGCCAGGCAAAGGGTTCTGAGCTCCTGGGTCATCTACCAAAGGCAACTAAAAGGTCAGTGACCCCCAGGCAAGATCGGAGGACATCAGCAGCCATGCCTCAAGGTCAGCCCAGAAAATCAGCTTAGGGATGTCCCACTCCATGCAGCCCAGGGAAGAGAGAATCGGGGAGCCAGGACATCCTGAGGGGAAGGCGTGGGGGGCTCCTTGAAGCTGAGCCCCTGTCCCGCCCCAGCCGACCAGGTGGGTCCATGCAGAGCCGCCGTTAGCTCAGCCCCAGGTTAGCGGGAAGCAGAAGACGGGGCCCGCGGCGGCCCCACCCCTACCTGGCTGCCCGGCAGCCTCCTGTCCTCTTCAGGCTCCTCTGGGGGAGAGGCCCCTGAGCGCCTGGGCACCCCAGCCTCTGCCTCGCTGGCCACCTGCACCTCAGTCAGGCTGGCCTCAGCTTCTTCCCCCTTCTCGGTTCCCAAGACCCCAGCCTCTGCTTCCTGGGCCTCAAAAATACCAGGTTGGTTCTCTGGAAGACCTAAACCCTCCATGTCTGCCTCACAGGCCCCCCAACCCCCAGACTTGGCCTCTGAAATCCCCGAAGCCTCAGCTTCCACCTCCTGGACCCTCAAAACAGAAGTCTCTGACTCTACTCCCTGGGGCCCTAAAACTCCATGCTTAGGAAGTGGGGCCTTGAATGCCTCATTTGTGAGGCTCCCCCAGAGCCCAGCCTCTGCCTCCAGAACCCCTGAGATCTTAGCCTTCTCATCCTCCAAAATTGCAGTTTCTGTCTGTTGAGTCCCCAGTTCCTTAGCCTCTGCCATTTCAACCTCCAGCCCTGAGACCCCTGAACACTCCACCTCTGTCTCCTGGGCCCCTGCCACCTCAGTCTGCATCCCTGGGGCCCCCGGACCCTCAGCTATTTCCTCCTGGGTCTCCAATGTCTCCACCTCTGCTGTCCCAGACTCGAACCCTAGAACCTCAGAACCCCCTAACTCTGTTTCCCAAGTCCCTGATATCTCAGATTTTATTGCTAAGACCCTGGAACTCCCCACCTCTGTCTCCTGGGTCCCCAATATCTTAGTCTCTGCCCTCCCAGCCTCTATTGCTGGCACCCCCAAACCTTCCACCTCTGTCTCCTGGGGCCCCATTATCACAGGTTCTGCTATCTCAGCTTCTATCCTCAGTGCCCCTGACTCCCCCTTTATCTCCTGGGTCCCTAGTGTCTCAGCCTCCGCCATCCTAGACTTTGTCTCTGGAACTCCTGAAGCCCCAGCCGCTGTCTGCTGGGTCTCTAGTTTCTCAGGCTCTAACCTCCCAGAAGCTTCTGTTTCCAGGAGCCCTGGTCTTGCTGCCTCTGCCTCGTGGGCCTCAAGTATTTCAGCTTCTCCCGTTCCAGTCTCTACCTTTGGGAACCCCGATCCCTCTGCTTCTGTCTCTTGGGTCCCCCAAACTTCTGGCTCTGCCACTCCCGTCTCTGTTCCCAGGACCCTCAAGTCCCCAGTGTCTGCCTTCCAGAGCCCCAGATCCCTAGACATCGGCCCCTGGTCCGCTGTGGGTGGAGCTTCCTGGTACCTGCTCACCTGGGGCCTGGCGCTTGCTGCTCCAACAGAGGGGCCCTGCTCCAGGCCCGTCCCTTTAACACCAGAGGCCCCACCCCTCACCTGTGCACCCTCTCTCTCCTGGCCTGCAGCAGCCCTGGCTCCCTGGGAGTTGCTGAAATGCCCACAATGCCCTGCAGGCTCTGCTGGGGGTGAGCTCTGCATAGTAGGAGCCTCAACCCCGGGCCTGACCCCTGTCCTCTCCTGAGGGCCCCTCAGAGGAGCCCCAGGAGCTCCCTGAAACACTACCTCAGACATCACCCCTGTAGCCCCTGGTCCCTCAGTGTCCACATGTTTCACCTTTGACCTCTGTTCAGCATCCATTTGAGTAACTTCTGAATTTTGTTCAGCCTCCCCAGCTCTGACCTCTGACCTCTGACTGTTCACTCCTCTGAATCCTGACACCGGCTCAGTGTCCATCCCATTGGCCTCTGTCCTGTTCCCCAAAACGCCTTCCTCAACCTTGGCTTTCTGTCCCCCCAAAGAGTTTCTGCAGCCTCTGTCCTCAATGCCTGGGCTTGGCCTGGCTCCCTGGGCTTCTGTTCCTTCCTGAGGGCTTGCCTGGGCCTGGGTCTCCCCAGCAGAACCCACTCCTGCTAGGGGAGCCCCTGAGGCTTTGGGGGCCTCCTCCTTCCCTTGGGGGACTGAGGGCCAGGGGGCATCAGAGCCTTTCCGGAGCCGAGGCGCCGGGACTGGGGCCAAATCCTGGCCTGGGTGTCTTGAGGACCTGAGGAGAGAGCAGCAGGAAGTGTCAGGGGAGCCATTTGTTGCCCGACTCTCAGCCCAACCCCCACCATTCGGGCACTGGGACACCGGAAAGGCAGGCTGGTAGAGGGTCTGCAGCTCCCCAGCGTGGGCAGGGCAGGGGGCAAGGGGCTGGTCCCAAAGCTCACCTTGTCTCCAGTGGGGTTCCAGGGGGCCTTGGGGCTTCAGGCCCCACCTGGCCCCCGACTACAGTAGCAGGTGCCGACCCCTGTCCCCGGGAGGCCCTGGCTGGGGGCGCAGGGGCACTCACAGGGGCTGGTCTGGCATCCTCAGCACTAGCAGGGCTGGCAGCTAGGGAAGAAGGAGGGGTAGGCATGAGGCTCAGGCATGACAGCCAGCCCCCACCCAGCCCCAGCCTGGGCCTCACCTGCCTGCTGGGGCCGAGTAACTCGGACCTCATCCTCCTCCTCACGAAGTGTCTTCAGCTCCCGAGAGGGATCTGGAGAAGGGTTTGGGGGGACAGGGTGAGGCCAGGGCAGAGCCCTGCAGGTCTGACCCCCTCCCTCCACCTACAGCACTGGGCCTACCTGGGAACCGCCCCGGCCTCAGGGCACCGCCCCGGCCTGCGAGAAGAGACAGGCCCACGAATGCAGAGAAAAAGAGAGAACCAGGAGAGACAGAATAAAAGCCTTAAGAAGCTGAAGGGCGGGATGAGGAAACCTGTGACTGGGTGCAAGCGGGGGTGGTGGGACTGCACTGGGACCCCTCTGTGCACTTTTGTGCCGAGTTGTAGGGCAGACACTAAGCCGTGCGGGTCCCCACTCTGGGGAGAGGAGGGGGCCATGAGGGGGCACTGGAATGCATCCTGTGGGGCTTGGCTGGGGACCCAGGCCACCGTGGGACCAGGGGCTGAGTCTGCACGGAGAGGGCTGCAGGGCAGGCTGGGCAACGGTGAGCTCCCATCACTGGGCATGCGCAAGCTGGCCCTGCCCCCAATGCAGCCAGGGGCTTCCACAGCGCCCACCCCCACCTCCCTGGTCTCAGTCCACAGCAGGCTGGGAGCCCACCTGGCTGGGGGGCACGAGCCTGTGCCTCAGGGGCCCCTGGACCATTAGCCTCCTCCTCGTCACTCTCAGCAAAGTCATCCAAGTTGCCCACGTCACTAGGCTTCACGCTCATAAGGCTTGCAAGACTCTGCATGTCATCGTCCCTGGGGGGTCAGACATCAGGGGTGAGGGCTGGGGTCCAAGGCTGCAGACCAGGGCCGAGGAAGGCAGGCAGGCACTCACGTGGCACGGCCCTCTCGCAGCAGCACGCCCGAGAGGGTGAGGCTCAGCTCCGCATGTACCACCTTCACCGACTTGGCCTTCATCCGCAGCCGCAGAGGAACCTGGGCAGGCACGGGCCCCGCATGGCGGGCCAGGTCCACCTCAGCCGAGGCCAGCACCTTCCGCTGCCCTTTGGACTCCTGTAGGTAAGGGGAGGGGGAGGCCGGGAGAATGAGCACCAGTGCTGCCCCAGAGTCTCCAAGGCCCCAGACCCCAGACCTCCCCAGCCACTCACATTCTCAATAACAAATGTCCACTCTTTGGCTTCATACTGGTCCACGTGGGGGTCCTGGGAACAGGGGGCACTGGTGAGTACGGGGGCTGCTGGGGCAGGGGCAGTGCAGGGACAGGAAGAACCTGTGCTGGCTCAGGAGGTGCCTGGTTGGGGCCTTCACACGTGCCGGTCCATCCTGCCTGGGACCCTCCCCAGCTTCCCTGGGCCCCAGCTGTCTCTCCCACTGCACGTGGCCGGTAAACTCGGTCTCTGAGGAGACCCTGGGGCCACTCATGCTGAGTAGGCCCCTGATGTGATTCTTGGTTCACCACTCTGCTCTTTCCTGGCTGGACTGAGAGCCCAGCAGGGACCGCTGTGGTTTCCTGGGGCTGTGATCGCCAGCCTGCTCCCTCCTGTGTGGGGGGGGCTAGAGACTCACCCTGTACAGGGTCACAGAGATGTCCACGTTCTCAGGTACCATCCAAACCACGGTGCCCCGGTAGGGGTTCTGGATGCCCGGCTGCCAGCTGTGGGCCTACGAGGAGCGGTCTGAATACCTGCAGCCTTAACTCTCCCCTCCCCCTTTGCCCCTGTCTCCAACCTTGACTGCATCTTTCCCTCCGTCCTGTGGATTCTGATCTGAACCTGACTCCACAACCCTACTAGCCCTCCCCCGCTTTGCCCCAGCCGCCTCCCTGGCCCTACCCTAGTTAACATCTCCCCCACCTTGGAGCAGATGCGTCGGTTCCGCCGGGTCCACACCACCGTCAACTTATCCGGTTGCCTGGGATGGGGGGGCGGGGGAGGAGGAGAGGGGACTTCTCAGTCAGGCTGCCCAGCCCCTCCATCTCCAGGGCCCCGTCTCTGCCCCAAACCCCCTCCCCCAGGAGAGGGAATGGACAACCCCTTATCTGCAGCCACAGGGAGCAGGGTGGGGCTGCGGAGGCAGGGTGCGGCCCAGAGCAGAAGGGCAAAGGCCCAGGGTGGGTGAGCAGGGATTATGAAGAAAGACAGGGAGAAGGAGATGAACCAAGAGGCAGGCACACAGAGACAGAGAGATGCAGAAAAAGTCAGCAAGGGCCCTGCAAGAGACACAGCGCAGGGTACGAGATGTCCATTGGGTCACAGCTGTCTGTGGCCTGCATCCTACACACCCAGTCTTGTCTGGGGGCGGGGCAGAGAAAGGCAGAAGCAAGACCCTTCGGGGGCTGGGGGCAGCAGGGGTGGGGAAAGAGCGCCAATCAAGAAGAAAAAGGAATGAACAAGTTGACTTCAGGGAGACGGGAGAGAGCCGCTAGGGCCTGCTTGAGGTTGGCTGTGGGAGCAGAGGCCCGCATCAGGGAGGGATGGGCTGTGTGAGGGTCTGGAGGGGCCTTCAGGTAGGAGGAATGGTAAGTGTAGGAGTCCCAGGGTCAGAGTGGGGAGCAGAGCGTGGGAGGCAGCCAGAGAGGCAGACGCTCTCCCAGGGTCTTCCAAGCCCAGTCCGCTACTGGGCCCAGGGGCCCAGAGAGCCAGCCATGCTCCCCACCTCTCAAACCCGGAGCCCTGGCCTAGCTTTGTAGGGACACTGGCTCCCGTGACAGGCATCAGGAAGACTCCCAGGTTCTATCTAAGCTGCGCTGCGTCCGCTGGGGCAGTCAGAAGAGAGGCAGAGATGTGAGGAGACAGACAAATGGAGGAGGGTTGCCTGTGCAGGGCCCAGTCCCAGACACAGAGCTGACACGTGGCTAGGCCTTGGAGAGAGAGGGTCCCTTTGGGTCATAGTGTCCCACTGCTGCTGCCCAGGGGGTGAGTATGGCTGAGGACAGCCCAAGAGCCCTCCTTGTCTGTACCCAGTCCCATGCCAGGACTCTTGGGTTCACTCACTTCCCTGCCCTTCTGGAGTCTGAGCCAAGACAAATGGCTCTCTGTCAACTCCTGAGGATGCTGAGCCCCAGAGAGACTAGGGGCTAGTCAAGGTCACGCAGCTGACCCTAGGGGCCTCTGGCCTGGAGCCAGGCTCCTTTCCCAGCCCCAAACTGCAGGCAATGACTGAGCAAGGGTATCCATGGGGCCTTCCCAGAAAGGGGAAGTGGCAAGGGGTGTCTAGGGGGGTGGAGCCTGGCCAAGCAGCCTGACTCAGGCTCGGCACACCCTCCTGGGAATCGGCGACCTAGGCCGGGGCAGCTTCCTAACCAGCGCTCCAGGCTTAAAAGTCCAGGAAGCCCTGACTGTCCCCTGTGACTCACACGTGTTGACAATGCCCACACCCCTGGCCTATTCTCCAGGACCATGCCCAGCATCCACTGACCCTACCCAGGGTGCTGGGACAAAAGGTAGAAGCCAGAGGCCCGAGTTCAAGTATCAGCCCTGTGCTGTGTTACCCCAGTCAACTCCTGCACTCTCTGGGCCTCACCTAAAGGACTGACTGGCCCTCTGGCTGGCCGAGTCCAGAACAGGAATCTGGCCTCTACCCAAGGGACCCCAGCCTCCTTTCACTCCCCTCCCATTGGACCCAAGGTCCCTTCCTGCCCCAGCGGCCCGTTCTCTTGGGAGCCTAAATTTATCCCCGCTTGGCGGGTAAGATCACCACAGCTGTGCCCTAATCCAGCCAAGGGAAGCTGACACCAGTGAGCACATATATTTAGGGTGTGACGCAGGGGCCTAGGCAGCTGCGGTGGGGGACAGGAGAATGAGAGGCCCCTGGGCCCTTTGGCAGTCCAGGCCAGGTCCTACGCCCCACCCCACATCTCCCCCACCCCACCTTGCCCTCTCCAGGCCCTCTCTTCCCAGACCCACTACCTCCTAGGCCCTCAGGCCCCTTTAAGACACTCCTGTCTCCTTCCTCATCCCTCCCGATGCTCAGTTTCCCCTTTTAAGGACATAGTGGAGATGAATCCAGCCTCCCGGAGCCCAGTCTGGCTGAAGGAGGGGGTGTCCCCTGGCTCAACAAGTGGGCAGGGGAGGAGGGGCCGCAGCATCCTTGTTCTGAGCTGGACTGAGGTCCATGAACGCTTCTGCCCCAGCCCCCGGCTGCCAGCACACCTCAAAACTTTCTCCGTTTCCCCACACCATCCTGAATCATCCCTTTGGCCAAAAACACGAGGCCTTCCTTCCCCTCAGCCCTGCGCACAGCTGAGGAAAGTGTGGGCAGACAGATTCTCAGGCCCGGAAGTCCTGACCTCACTCCCCCAAAGCTTCCACAACCCCGGATTCTAGGGGGGCTCACCAGTTGCAAGGTCCCCCTTGGGGTCTCTGTGCCTGGGACATGAGGGCCCAAGCTGGGACAGGGGCCACTTTAGCCATTGGGCTGTGGACAGGTTTCTCTCAGGCTCCAAAGGCCTGTGGGGTCTCAGGAAGTCTGGGGGTCCCCGAGGCCTCCTTCCACTCACCATTTCTTGGTGCACTCCACCACCAGCTCGTGGTAACAGGCCACAAACTGGAACTTGGCCGCCCGCTTGCCTACTCGCTGCAGGCGCTTCCACACCGAGGTCATGGCCCCTGCCGACCCGCAGCCCTACCGCTCTTCAGACTCGGGGCTCCCGCTGGCCCACGGCTGCTGGCCCCGCCCAAGTCCCCATGGCCTCCCAGGTTCCCAGCCGTGCTGCCCGCCCCGTCTGTGCGATGGTGTCCGAGGCTCGGACCCGGAGCCGCTGTCCCCGCTGCTGCCTTTGGGGCCTGCCTGGTGGTCTGGCTGAGTCGTCGGGGTTGTCTGGGGCGCGTCGGGTCGCTGTGTGTGGCACTGAATAGGGAGCGCGCCGTTTCCTGGAGCCGCACCCCCGTCGGAAGGCGGGCGGGGCTCCAGCGGGCACGGGGGCGGGGCAGCCAGGCTTCCGGGGCCTTTGCGACCGACCGAGAGGTTGAAGGGGGGGAGGGGGCAGGACGCCAGAACCACAGCGCCCGCTCCTTGCATGCCCTGTGCGGGGGAGAGGGCAACCAGCACCTTGGTGCCATCCTCGCTAGCGCGGCTGGGGCCGCCTCCCTTCCTACCCTCAGCGCAGGGGGATACTTACTGGTGGCCCCGTTTTACAAACTGGGAAACAGACTCAGAAAAGGGAAGAGACTTGTTCAGGGTCCCAGTGCGAGTTTGAGGCAGACCCCGTCCTCAACACTAGGGTGGCAGACTCCTGTTTGCCCCCCACTTCTTACCCAAAGCAGGAGGGAACAGAGTCAAGCACCAACCTGGGTGACTCTACCTGTGGACAGCACCCTGTTTTCTGTCTCCTGAAACAGGAGACAGAACCTGACTCCTCAGCTTCCAAGTGGAAACACACTCCCAACATCTAATAAGCAGCTGGAGGTTCAAATCCTGACCTCCAAAAAGTGTGTGACCTTGGGCAAAGCACTACCACCCTGAGGCTCAGTCTCCACCCCCGTTAAATAGGGATAATTAGTCTGCCTTTTACACTGTAATTGAGAGCACGAAACCTTGAAAATTTGTATTTGTACCTAGAAACCTTACATTTAGTATGGAGCCTCGCTGATTTTGAGGTTTCATTTAGTAGAATCCGTTATCACGAAGGCAGTGTGTGTGTGTGTGTGTGTGTGTGTGTGTGTCCCTCCCATGGAAAGTATGCCTGGGGCGTTAGCAGCTCTGTTTACACCTAGATTACAGCGCGCCCCGCCAGGCCTGGAGAGCGCCAGAGCTCTGCAAGGTTTTCGAACATACTGAAGCCTGGTGCTTGATACTCTGTTTCCGCACGTGTCTCATCTGCCAGGAGCACCAGCTGAATGGTCTGCAGGCGGCAAGTCACTACACAGCAGGGTATGGGTACGAGCAACCCGAAAGCCTAAGCATGTAACTTCAAGGTCCTCTCCTCTTGGTCTCAGAAAGTGTGGGCTTAGAGGAATGAGCACCGGCTGTCCCCGAATGGGCAGCCCTCCTCCTTAGGGCCTGACGTCTGGGATTGGCTCCCAGTCTCAGCAGCGAGGCCCTCAGTTTTCTCTGTGAGAGACTTTTACCCTCAAGATCCCAAGTGCAGTGGGGCAGGGCCAGGCAGTCTGCTGGAGACTTAACAGTGGGGGTGGCTGGGGTCACCGCCCCCATCTCTCCTCCAAGGCTTGTCTGGCCTCTGGGGGGCCTGGGGGACCACCAACTTCACACCCTTCTGCCTCTGCAGTGCCTCCCTTCCATCCATAGGTCACTCACTAGCTTCCAAGCCCTTCCCGAAGGCGCCTTCCCCTCTCTCA
Source organism: Sturnira hondurensis (assembly GCF_014824575.4). Lineage (NCBI taxonomy): Eukaryota > Metazoa > Chordata > Mammalia > Chiroptera > Phyllostomidae > Sturnira > Sturnira hondurensis. The sequence continues at coordinate 2,065,598 of NW_028080428.1, read as the reverse complement.
CTGAGGGGCCCCTAGGCCTGCGGGCTTGGGCCCACCCATTTCCTGTGCTGCCCCAACTCCTCCCCGACTGGAAAGTTTCTTTCAAGTTGGGCGGCTCCTTCTCCTTTCTTCCCCGCTGGCCAGGAAGGGCCAAAGCAAGTGAAATGTGGAAGATTGGGCTCCGGCCTCTGGCCAGAGAGGGGAAGTGACTCGCCCACAGCCACACACCCGCGCCACCAAGTGGGGCCAGTTTGGACCGCTTCACAACCCGGGCAGGGAAGAGGAGATTCACATCCACCCCCCCACCCCGCCACCGTTAAGCCTTTTTTCTCAGGGCCTTGGCACCACCTGCCGGCTGAGCGCGGGGCTGCACTTGCCAAAAACACCGCTATGTTCCTGCCCGGATCCAAGCAGTCAGAAAGTACACTGGCACGCTGAGCTTGTTTATTTATGTGCCAAAAAGGCTGGCCCCTAAACTTAAATATTCAGCGCAGAGCCTTGGCCTTCTCAGCTGTGGGTGGGTGCAAGAATGGGTCCCGGAGCCCTTGTCTAGGGGAATGGGACCCAGGGACCAGAAGCGGGATGCCCCTGAGCCAGCAGCTGCCAAGAGCAGCAAAAGGTGAAAAGGAGATGGGAGTCAGGCACTCATCCCAATCCCAGAGACGCCAAGGGGAATGCAAGATGCTTCGGGCCCCGCTGCCAGCTTAAAGGTTAGCCAAGGTGGGGGGGTCCAGTGTCATGGGCAAAGGCTGTAGCCCAGGTGCCTGCCCTAGTGCCAACAAACCGAGACAGGAGAGGGGGTTGGCAGTTGTGCCTCTGCATGGCCCAGGCCTCGCCCTCCTGTGGGTGAGGCGATATGGGGAGAAGCAGGCACTCTTCTCTGTGCACTTGCTGAGGGGTGAGTCTCTGAGCCTTTTGCACGGGTACACGCCTCCCACCCACCCCCAGTTCTTCAGAGGTTGATATGGAAGGCGTCCTGCAGCCACTGGTCACGGGCATTGTGCGTCTGGGGCACAGTGAGGGGTGGCGGGTCCGGGGGCAGGCTGGCATCGGGAGGGTCGTCGTCATCAGACAGGCCGGCGTCGGGAGGGTAGGAGCTATCTGAGTGCAGCGAGGACGACAGGTCCTGGCACAGGCTCAGGTCTTGGCACAGGTTCTTGTAGTCCTGGATTGACTCATACAGGCCCCACAGCTGGCACAGCAGGGACATGTCCAGCTGCCGCAACCCCACCTGCAACAGACTCAGAGTGGGCTGGGGCCGGGGACCACCCTCAGCCCGAACCAGAGCCCTCAGCCCGAACCAGAGCCCTAACCAACCTTTCCACACTTTCTAAGTTTTTGTGGACACAGACGCCACCTGCATGCAGTGAATCTTTAGGCAAGTCATTGGCCCTCAGCTGTTAAAAGGAGGTAACTCTCATCTAGCAGGGTGGAATGAAATAAGATGATTAAAGCACTTAAAAACACATGGTAACTATTGCCATGAACGGTAGATTACTGTTATCATAGCCCCTCTGACCGTCCACCTGGCTTCTACATGTCCTGAGACTCAGGCGTTCCTGGTTCTGTGCCTCTGCGCTCCACCGCACCTCGGGACCCCCCTGCTCGGCAGCGGCACCCCCCACCCAACCCCTTGGCCCGGGTCCCAGCCTCTCACCATCTCTTTGCGCAGCGCAGCTAATGCCGAGTCGAGGTTGACAGGGCGACGCGGCCCGAGAGGACCGGCTGCAGATCCGGCGTTGGCGGAGCCTGTGGCACCACGGGGCCCTTCAGGGACGCGGGCCGCACGGCTCAGCTCATCGTGGATGCGGTTGCGCTGGCTGTAGACTCGCTCCAGCTCCCGCCACGAGCCCCCACTCGCGTTAAGGAGACCGCTGAGGCCGCGCGGTAGCGGCGGAAGTCCGGCCAGGGCGCAGCCCGCGCCGCCTGGCGCTTCGGCCGGAGGCAGCCCATTCATGACCCGACCGACGCGGACGACGATGAAGCCTGTCTCTCCAATGCTCTGCCTGGGTTGCCGCCCGCAGACCCGGCACTCCCGGGGACCCACCGGCCGAGCCCAGCTGGGGCCCGCAGGCCGGGCTTTGTTCCTTCCCCGCCGCCTCCGACTCCGCCCCTAACCCAACCCCTTCGCATGGGCGGGGCCTCTCTTAAAAGGGCCACGGTCTTGGGCCCAAGTCGCTATGGATCTCGGAAAGCTGAATAAAGGGATTGGGTCACAAACAGGAGACAGAAAAAGAGGAAAGGGAAGACACCACAAGCGGTGGGCACGGTTCCTTCACAGCTCTTTATGCTCCCCTACCCCCGCACTGTGCTTCATTATTCTGTCGTTGTAACCCCCAAGGTAAAGGATCTAAAATCGGGGATCAGGAGACTGAGGTACATCCACACTCGGTTCCCACTGTGCAACCTGACAATACCCCGTCAGTGTCTGAGTCCCTGGGCTAGGCATGAGGTGGGAAAGGATGACGGTCCCAGGATGCTTCGGGGAAGAAGCAACCAAGGGAACTGGATCCCAATCTCACTCGAGGGTGGGGAAGGGGCCCTGGATGGCTACAGAGGTGCTGCAGAGGCCTATCTCTCTAGTTCCTGCCTTTGAGGGGCAACTATCACACAGTCCTCTCCCTCCCCGTCATCCTCTGAGTGGGGAAACTGAGCAGAACGAGCCCAACTCCCGTCTCAGGGCATCAAGATCAGAGAGCAGCAGGGTGAGAGACCAAAAGCAGGCAATAGACGCGTGGAGCTGGGGCTGGCATGCACACTCGGAACCATGAAAAGAACAAACCACACAAGAGGAACGGCTGTTTTTCTAGAGGGTTTTTCTGGGGGGTTGGCAGGGAGGGGCTCTTAGCGTTGCAGCTGCTGCAGGCTGTGCAGGGCCTCAGCACAAGCCCGGATGAGGCTACAGAGCTGGATGCTAGTCTCCAGGGAGGCACTAGAGCCCAGTTCGGCTGAGGCCCAGGTCAGCTTCTGCAGGAGGGCCTCCTGTGTGCTGGCCACGACAGCTGCATTTGGAGGCACAGCAGGAGGGGCCGACCCCTGGGCTGCCTTCAGCCCTGCCGCAGCTCCCTCACAGTGCTCTGGACGGGGTACTGGGGGCTGAGGGGTGGGCCGAGAGCCTGCAGGGAGCTCCAAGGAAGAGGCGAGTTGGTGCTCCCGAGCTTGGGAGAGGGCAGCCTGGGCATTCAGAGCTAAAAGAGGAGAAATCATGTGGAATGGTCAGGATGCCTGAGCCCTTCCTCAGCCCTGAGCCACCTCCTTACTCTCTATTGCTCTGCTCTTTCTGTGCTCCTCATGTTTTCCCTGCCACTCTCTAAGGCAACTCATTGCTTCTTCTTTGAATCAGATTTACTTCTGTCCTCAATTCATCTCTTCCATCAGGACTATGCCTGACTGAGCTGGGGATCTCCCTGGTGTCCAGCACACAGGAGGCGCTCACTGCTCTTGCTGAATGCACGTTCCTCTATGGAGCTACAAGGAGAAAGCACCTTACCTCCAACCCACTCAAGGATGCCACTGTCACCTCCCAGGCCTACTGTTCCCAGGGCTGTCACCACATCTCTCCACCAAGTAAACGCAGCCCCTCACCCGGATTATCTTTATCCACGTCTGAGTCGAGCTCCTGACAGGCCACGCAGTACACCTGCCGCTGCTTATTTTGGAGGAGAATCGTCTAGGGGCCAGAAAGCACAAGGGGCTGGGGTGAGACGCTGGGCTGTGAGGTCCAGAAAGGGGCTGGGGAGGCGACATGCAGCCTGGTATGTGGCCCCACCCCGAGTCTCTCCTCACCCCACAGTCCGCGCATGTCTCGCCCAGCATGCGGTAACCACGCAGCAGGTAGTCGCCCATGAGCGCGGAGATGCGATCCTGCCGCTCGCGTCGCGCTTGCAGAACCTTGGTTTCCGCTTCGGTCGGAGGCTCCCAGGGAAAATCGTCGACTTCTGGGGAAAGAAAGGCACAAGAAATTCTGGTTTCTTTGCAAGAGATTTTATTTATTTTCAGAGAGAGGGAAAAGGAAGGAGTAAGAAAGGGAGAGATACATCCATGTGAGAGAGAAACATCAGCTGGCTGACTCTCGCTTGTCCCCAACCAGGGACCTGGCCTGCAACCCAGGCATGTGCCCTGACTGGGAATGGAACCAGCGACCTTCCGGTTCACAGGGCGGCGCTCAATCCACTGAGCCACGCCAGCTGGGGCTCGATCAGGCTCGAAGCAGGCTACCTCCCGCACCCCGCAACCGCAGACCCCCGCAGCTCAGGTCCTCACCAGCGCCATTCAGAGCCATGTTGCCGTTGTCGCCGCTCGGCTCAACGGAAGTGACATACAGACAGAGCGCCTTTCTCCGGCTCCTCCTCCTCCACGTTGGGCAAAGAACGAGGGCGGAAATGACGCACAGAGCGCCCCTCGGAGGTCGCAGTGCCCGGAGTGGGGCGTGTCTGCTGCCCGCTTGGTCCTGCGCAGTTCGCGCCGCCCGGCGGGAACTCAGCCTCGGGAGCCACTTCTCCGCGGGAACTCCTCTCAGATCACGGGATCCCGAGGTGACTGCGCAGTCGCTCTTTCTGTCCGCCGCGGATGGAGGAAGCCATTCCTCTTGGCTCGAGGAATCCCCGCTGGCCTCCGCCTGTCCTGGGCTTTCCGCGCGGGCCGGACCATTGACAGGCGGGGCACTGGCGTCATCACAGTAACACCTTTGCTAATAACAAACGGCCTCTGAATCGCGCGTGGAGCCTTTTCAAGCCTCAGTACTTCTCACTTCAACCTGCAAGGCAGGTCAGGCAGAGAACATTCTGGCTTTCTGTACCTTTCAGCCTATTTGTATGTTTCCTGTCCCGGTCTCTCCATCTCCTACCTACCCTAAGGCCTAGGACTGATATAAAGTCAGCTCTCAACTTTTCTCAAGTACAGCCCGTTTTTCAGGGAGCAGCCACAGCGGAGTAATGCGTGCTGGAGAGTGGGTGGCAGTGAAGGGCTTATTACATAAGCCGGCGACTGTTTCGCTGTCCTTGGGTGAGATGCTATTAAAATTACTAGTGCTGCCCCGGCTGGTGTGGTTCAGTGGATTGAGCACAGGGTTGTGAAGCAAAGGGTCGCCAGTTCGATTCCCAGTCAGGGCGCGTGCCTGGGTTGCAGGCCAGGTCCCCAGTAAGGGATACATGAAAGACAACCTTCCCCTCTCTCTAAAAATAAATAAATAAAATATTTTTAAAAAAATTACCAATGCTCCCTAACATTGGTCTTGATGATTTTTTCCTCTTCTGTGTTTTTTCTTTATTAAGATTTTATTTATTTATTTTCAGAGAGGAGAAGCGGGAGCGAGAGGGAAACATCAATGTATGGTTGCCTCTTGAGCACCCCCTACTGGGGACCTGGCCTGCAACCCAGGCACCGTCCCTGCCTGGGAATTCAACCAGTGATCCTTTGGTTCACAGGCTGGCACTCAGTCCACTGATCCACACCAGGCAGGGCTCCTTTTCTGTGTTCCTTCCCAGACACATCCTCTCCCTTTTTGGAGGTTTGGAGAAGCCAGATGGGGCAGGCAGCAGTCTCCGGTTGTGCATCCTCCCCTGCCCCAAGGCTGCACGCCAAGGTTCAGACCCCCATCATCTCATCAGCAACCTCCTCCTTCAGTTAGACGGCACGTGCATCAGCGAGATTACCTGAAGACTGAGCACCCTCCTCCCAGTCCCGTTTCCCTCCTGCATAGAGAGTCTTTGGAACTGCCATTTTCAGGCCCTTGCTGCCTCTTGCTCTCCTGGAGAGCCCTGTGCTCCTTTCACTCTCGCCACCTACCCGCAGGCTCTTGGGCAGCAGCATAGCTGACCCAGGGCCTGACTCCAGGTCGGTTCTGCCAAGCTGACTACAGGGACTCAAGCCTGTGTGCACAGACCTTCCCAGTCCTTACTGTCTTGGGTTCCCGGCCCCACCCTGAGCTCTTCAATCCACCCTTCGTGTCGTCCTCATGGCCAGTGTCTCTTCAATGGTCTGTTCCTCCCGGCACCAGCTAAGGCCCTTACACTCACCCTCTCATTTAATCTCTTGCATTTTCCCCTGACAATCTGGGGCAGGAACCACTGCTATCCCCATTTTACAGAGAAGGAAACAGTAATTCTTTCAAAATATAAATCAGATCATGTCACTCTTCTGCTTAAAAGCCTCTGGCATTTTCCCATCTCATTTAGATGAAAATCTGAAGTCCTCACTATGGTCTTCAGGGTCCTACAAATCTGGCCCTTGGTGCCCTCCCACTCTCCCTATATTCTTCCTCTCCCACTACTCAAGGGGACCCCCATCATGTTTCTCCACTCAGGGCTCCTGCCTGCCTCAAGTTTCACAGGAGCTTGCACAAGGCACAGGCTTGGAGTCAGGCAGGCTCAGGTTTGATTCTGACCTGCTCCTTACTGGCTGTACCACCTGGAGTCATTTACCTCACCTCTCTGGTCTTCATTCCTCATCTGCAAACCGGGACCAGTGACGCCTGTGCAGCAGGGCGGCTCCTGCTGGAAAGCAGTGTGGCTGTGGCTGCTAGTCAAGGAGTCCCAAATGTGGAATAAATAATGTCAGCCACAAGCCCACAGCCCAGTGGAGGGCTTTGGATGGCAATGTTTTCAGTTCGCTGTGGAAACCAGTCATGATGGATCAAACTACCTGGAGCACTATGCCAACACTTGGGGCCTTACCCTGACGGAAGCAACAGGAATCAGACTGTTGCTCCAGCCCTCACTGTCCAGACTGTTTCCATTGCTGCCTGGATCCATCACTGCACCTGATGTGGCGACACGTCCGCCATCACTGAGTGGGCACAGAGTACAGGACTCCGTGCCTCTGAGTCCCTCCCGGTCCTTGACAGGGGTGAACATGTAGAAGGTCCCCAAGATGCTGGTGGGAAAGCCGATTTACAGCAGCCGTGGTGGGGAGGCCAGTTGTCTGGGAAGCAGCGGGCGTGGGCTCTCTCTTCCGTTCCCTCACCAAAGAATTTAGCACACCCTCTTGTGAGCCAGCCCAGCACCAGTGGCACTGTTGACGTGGCAGTAGTTAGTCCCAATCCTGAGTGACAGTGCACACAGTGGTGGCATTTTTACATACAGTTCAATCATACTCCACCACTGCCTCATTTGGGGGTCAAGTTCAAATGGCAACAAGTGGCTTTTGCCACATAGCTACGGCTCTGAAAATCACAAGTTACGTTACTGTATTTTCACACTTACAGGCTCTGAAGAGGGGTTGACTTTCCTCTCCATTTTTACCGCAATGTGAATTAACGTGACATTTCTGTGAAACAGAAAAAGATCAGGTGACAGTGGTGAAAATAATAATGCTCAACTCTTGGTGTATGTTTTCTTTGGGCTGGGCACTCTACTAAGAGGTTTTCGTGAATTTTCTCATTGAATCCTCAGGACAGTGCTGTGAGTTAGGGCTTGTCATCACCCCCAATTTGCAGATGAGGAAGCTGAGGCTGGGGCAGGGCAAGTGATTTACCCACAGTCACCTGCCGGGACGTGGCGGGGCTGTGGCTCCACCCAGGCTGCTCACAGCTGTGGCCTAATTCTGACCAGTGGACCTTCTCTGTTTGAAAGGTGGAGAAGAGCGGTGGGGCTGGAGACCCTCTCTGATTTACCAGGACTGGAGAGAGGTTCACTTCATTTTCCAATCCCGAGTCTCAGTGCCCTTCATCACAGTGTATGGCACATCAGAGGGACTCAGTGACAGCCACTTTCCGTGAAGTGTCATTGGAGAGAGGTGCTTTAGGGAAGAATTGTCTTCTCCAGGCCCCTGAAACTTCCGACCCTCTTCTTTGTTCTTTAATCCTCACCCAAGAATATGCTTATTGATTTTAGAGAGAGAGAAAGGGAGAGAGAGGGACGGAGAGAAATATCAATCAGTTGTTTCCCATCTGCTCCCTGACCAGAGAATCAAACCCTCAACCTAGGTGTGTGCCCGGACCGGGCATTGAACCCGCAACCTTTGGGTGTCCAGAACGACGCTCCAACCAACTGAGCCAGTGGGCCAGGGCCAACCCTCATCTTTAGATCTGATGCACAGCCCCCACCCATCCACCCGCAGAGCCTAGAAGCTTCCCCAAGACATTCAGAACTCAGAGAGGAGGCACAGAGCCTGGTGACAGTCAGCCCTCTTTCACCGGCAACTCTCCTCCTACCAGCCAAGCCAGCGTGGCTCCCAGACCCGATAATAATAAAAAGAATTAATGTATACCGAGCACTTACTATGTGGCCAGAATCTGCTAAAGACTTCCTAAATGTCAGCTCATTCGATCCTCTGTTTACAAAGGAGGCAAAGGAGGCACATGGAAGCTGAAGAATTTCCCCAATTCACACAGCAGTTATTGGACACTGCCGGGCAGAAGTTCCTCCAGAAAACAAGCGCGGTGCTGCGCCACCTGCAGAAACACGGCCCCCACCATGCAGGCTGCTGCTCCCTGTCCAGCCGGTTCCGAGTGGGAGCCTGCGTAGTGGGGCCGTAGGAGCCTGGGTCTGAGTCCTGGCTCCGCAGCTGACCAGTTACATAACCTCAGCCCAGTCCCTTGCCTTCTCAGGGCCTCAGGGGCCCCTCTGCACACAGAGCCCATCCTCAACACTTAAGCAGTCTGACCATTCCCTGGGCTTGGATCCCGCAGCTCCTCCTTGTCCCGTTCCAGCAAAGCCCCTCATAGCCCTCAGGGTCCCACCGACCTATCTGCAGGACATCTGTGGGACCCTCTCATTCCTCCACCCCAGGAGAACTCTGTGCGTTTTGAGCCCCGCAGACCTGAGTTCAGCCCCGTGTCTTATCACCAGAGGACCTGAGCCTGTTACACGGTGCAGAGCCTTGGTTCCCCCCTTTGTGGGTACTGGCATGATGAAATACCGAGACAGTACAAAGCACACAGAAAATGCTGGGCGCTCCTGTGGCTGCACTCCATTCAGTCAGCAAACTTCAGCGGCCTCTGTGAGTAGCCCTGGGCTAGAACCTGGAGTTTGTGCCTTCGGGGGGCGGGGTGCAGTGAGAGGACAAGAAGTGAGCAAGCAAACTCACAAAGAAGAAAGCTTCAGGTTGTGATGAGTTGCAGCAGCAACCAAACAGGTGACGTGACCCAGAGGGCCAGGGCGGTAGTTGTGGAGAGAGACACACAGAAATGCCTCACAGGGCCAGGACGCCCCGACCCAGGCAAAGGCCAGAGCTCAGCACCTTTGAAGCACGGAGGACTTTGTAGGTGCAGGTGAGCAAAGAGAAGCCGCTGGAGGTTTTTTAAGTGTGGGAGTAGCCGTGTTAGAATCAGGTTTTTAAAAGCAACTCTGGCACCACCAGGCGGAGGAGGGCCCGCAGTAGGCAGAAACGGTGCTGGGGAGGCCTGTTAGGCAGCAGGAATGGCCTGGAGTGACCACAAAGGTCACAGTCCCCTTGCACTGTCAGGAGGACCTACATGTTGGAGGCATGGAAACGTGCCAGTGTCAGGAGATTCTAGGAAGATAGGTGACTGGGTGTGGGGACACAGGACATGAGGATAGAAAAGGTGGTCAGCCCAAAGATCCCACCAGTCCGGATGTCGCTGTCTGCCCTGCAGCAGACCCGCGCTGTGTCCTTGCCCTCCCTGCCCCAGGCCATGAGGCTCACGTGCCCACCCAGGNGGCAGCAGGAATGGCCTGGAGTGACCACAAAGGTCACAGTCCCCTTGCACTGTCAGGAGGACCTACATGTTGGAGGCATGGAAACGTGCCAGTGTCAGGAGATTCTAGGAAGATAGGTGACTGGGTGTGGGGACACAGGACATGAGGATAGAAAAGGTGGTCAGCCCAAAGATCCCACCAGTCCGGATGTCGCTGTCTGCCCTGCAGCAGACCCACGCTGTGTCCTTGCCCTCCCTGCCCCAGGTCATGAGGCTCACGTGCCCACCCAGGCTGCCCTGCCTGAAGGATGCTTTTTGGGTTCAGCCCCTGAGAGGCTCAACTGGGCAGGAAAAGACTAGGATAGCGTTTATTCCCCTAACCCCCACCCCACCCCCGCCACGGGCTGCAGGCGGGCAGGTGCTGCGGGTCTCTGTGGAGGCCACAGTTCACCCCGCCTGGGTGTCTCCACTGCAGGGGCAGGCCAGCGGGGCAGTGGCTTCCTCTCTTGGTCCCTTTAGCGGGGCTCTGCTGCCCTCTGCTGCCCTTCGTGGTCTCCTTAGCCCTTTGTAAACAGTTTCTCCATTCTAGTCCCCTCCACCACCCACTTGGGGGTGCTGTCTCCTGCCAGATCCCCCTGAGCCTAAGGAGTTTGGCAATGACCACAGGTAAGTTATTGAGCACTCACTCTGTGCCAAGCACTGGGCGGAGGGGCTTGCTTTTGCTGCTCCAAGTCACTGAGTCCCGAGTGGCCCCTGAGAAGGGCTGTCCTTTCCCCTATCCGACTGTCAGCAGCATCGGACACTCGGCCACCCCCCAGCCCCATACACACTCACTCCTCTTGGCTGTTTCTGCATCACATTCCTGGTTTCCCTCTCTCCACTCCCTCCAGCTGTTCTTCTAGTCACTTCTGACTCTGCCTCCTCTCCCAAACCTGGGAATGGTGCCCTCCTTGGTCTGCCTGGCCCTCTTCTCTCTTGAGCAAAGGCCATCTTTTCCCAAGGCCCAAAATGCCCCTGCGAGCTGAGGACCCTGAGTCTGCATCTCCAGGAATCTCCACGTGGATGACATCAGCACCTCCATCTCAGAGGGTCCCAACCACAGCCATTCACGCCGCCTGCCTCCCGGCACCCTGCACTTCACCAGTTTCTAGATCCTGCTCCCCACATACAACTCCATCGCCTCCGCACTAGGTCAATGTTCCTGGGATGACACAACAGTACCCCTCCAGCCCTGACACTGTCTCATTGCAATGACACCCAAACCCAGATTTCTCACGTGGCCTCCCACCTACCTCCCAAAGTCTCTCCCCTTCCCATTCAGTTGCCCCGAGGGCCTTCTCTCAGCTCCTAGAAGAACCGGATCTCTTCCTCATACTCCACTCTGTGGGCTCCCTGCGCACCCCTCTGTGAATTGTCTCTTCACCAGTCCCCTCAGTCCAGTGGGCCTCCTGCAGCCCTCCCTCTAGCTTCGACGTCCGGCTCTTCCTCCAGCTTAGACGTCCCTCTGGCGCAGGGGCTCCCTGGACCTCCAGGTCCCACGGCCACTCTTGTTCCCAACTCCTGGCTCTACTTTCACAGCGCTGACCTCTGTTGTGGTCACGCCGTGTGTGTGAATTGATTTGTCACATGTCTGTCTCCCCCGGGGAAGAAGCTCCAGGAGTTGGTTCTACTTCTTTCTTTCTCTTTTTAAAAGATTTTATTTATTTATTTTTAGAGAGAGGGGAAGGGAGAGAGAAAGATCCATGTGAGAGAGGAACGTGTGAGAGATAAACATCGATCAGCTGCCTCTTGCTCACCCCCCACTAGGGACCTGGCCTGAAACCCAGGCGTGTGCCCTGAGCAAGAATCCAACCCATGGGTAACCTTTCACTTTAAGGGCTGACACCCAACTCACTGAGCCACACCAGTCAAAGCTGGATCTATTTCTTAGCAAGAGCTTGACATGTGATAGTTCTCAGTTTGTTGAGTGACTGGATCCCCATTTTGCAGGCGAGTAAGCTGAGGCCGGCTGCAACTCCAGCCCTGCTCTGTTTTCTGTGCTGTGTTCCGAAGCGAGCCACTTCCTGCTCTAGGCAGGGGAGGGTCGGTTCCGATGAGTATGAGGGAAAAATGATCATCAAACCCTCAGCCACGCACCAGTATCGTTTCCTGCCTCAGCAGTGACCTGAGCACTGAGAGCAGGTGGGGCTGCCCCGCCCACTCTGCTGGATCCTAATAGCAGAGGAACCCTGGGGACAAGGGACGACCCCTGTCCCACCCCTGCGACTCCAGCCTGGGCCTGAGCAATTCAGGAAGGGGCTCCCCTAAAGGGTTCTGCTCAGTCCCCCCAAATAAATCTACCACCAAAGTAGAAACCATGAGTCCCTTGGACAAGTGTGCCTGAAGGACAAACCCCGAGCCACCCCTCCTTTAGTCGGTGTCAGGCCTGGTGCCCAGCAGGACGGGGTTTGGTGCCACCTGGACTTAGCAGTGTCCTGCTCGGGACAGACCCTGGTCACACCCACCCCCGCTGAGTTCTGTGAGTCAGAGACTGAATCCTGGGGTGTCCCCACCAGGCCTTCCCCCTTACGCCCCAGGCCCCAGGACACTGTAGTCTTGGGCGCCCCCCTTCCAGCCCAGGGAACAGACCGGGCTCCTCTCCAGCCTTGACCAAACTCGAGGCCTCTCCCCAGCCCCTGCCAACCCCTGCCCTGGGGCCCTGCTGTGCCCCTCCCCAGGCCCCTGGGCCCTGAAGCAGCACCCCCCTCCTCCCGGCTGTTAGCCTGGGAAGGGGGCCAGGCCCTGAGCTCAGACCTTGGCGATTCCAGAGTGTCTGAGGCCCAGAGCCAGCCCCGCCAGCCAGGCCAGACAAGGCGAGGGGGCGGGGTACGGTGGGCACCAGGAAGCCATTTGGGGGGGTGGTCGGTAGGGAAGCTGGGATTCCAGCTTCGTTCTTTCTGTTCCTCTTCAGGGACCTTTCACCGAACCCCTGGCCAAAGGGTGGCCCCCCCTCAGCCCCTAGCCACAGGAGAATGGACCAAGACAATTGGGAAGTGACTTTGGGGTGATAGGACCCTCGCGTGTGCAAGGGAGGCTGCGAAAAGGCTGAGGCCTGGGTTCCAATCCCACCTGGCCTCTCCTCCCTCCCGCGACCTAGGCAAGACCGCTCCTCTGCTCCCGGCCTCGGTTTCCCGCTTTGATGGGGCTGGCAGAGGTCTGGGCAGGCCTCCCTGCCGCGCCCCGCCCCGCCCGGAGGAATCTGGTGGCCAGGCCAGCGGGCCCAGGTGAGAGCCTTCTGGCAACGGCCCAGGGCGAGGCGGCGGGTTCCGGTGGGGCGGGCATCTAAAGAGGGGACCGCCCCCAGCCTCCACCCGCCCGCACCCCCTTGCTCCTCCAGGCGGGAGCGGCGACGACGCTTTAAACAGGAAAAAAAAAACTGTCTCCCTGGCCGGAGGCCAGCGTCCCAGCCCCCTCGCCGCCGCCGCGCTGCAGCCAGGGAAAACAACTGCTCACTTCTCCCTGCGTCCTGCCCGCGCTCCCTGCTTCCCGACCGCCCGGGAGTCCAGCCCGGCCGGGGGAGGCGCGGAGCGGGCCGGTCGCCCGGCCTTCCTCCCCTCGCTCCTCCTCTCCGCTTCGACTTGCTGCGGCCTCCTCGCGCCCGCCTCTGTCTGGGGCCTTCGCAGGCCCCGGGTCCGGCTCGTGGCTGGGCTCCTTTCGGGCGGTGGAAGTTTCTGGGCTCCGGGTAGTCGAGCCTCCATCTCTTGGCCTCCCGTGCACCCCCGCCCGCGCCTGCCGTCCCCTCCCTGCGCGCTTCCTCTGTCCCTCGCCCTCGCTGCCCTCTCTACCCTCTCCCGTGGCTCCTGGCTCGCTGCCCGCCTGGGGCGCCGGGATCATAGCCCCCGTCCCGGCGCGCCCCCTGGGTCTTGAGGCCCCGGATGCCCGGGCCCCGAGGGGCTGCTGGCGGCCTGGCCCCTGAGATGCGCGGGGCGGGGGCGGCGGGGCTGCTGGCGCTGCTCCTGCCGCTGCTGCTGCTGCTGCTGCTGGGCCCGGGCGGCGGGGCAGAGGGGGGGCCGACGGGAGAGCGGGGCACCGGCGGGGGCGGGGCGCTGGCCCGCGAGCGCTTCAAGGTGGTCTTTGCGCCGGTGATCTGCAAGCGGACCTGTCTCAAGGGCCAGTGTCGGGACAGTTGTCAGCAGGGCTCCAACATGACGCTCATCGGAGAGAACGGCCACAGCACCGACACGCTCACGGGCTCCGGCTTCCGCGTGGGTGAGGGCCAGAGGGCACGGGCTGGGGGAGCGGGGAAGGCCGGCACCGGGACACTAACGGGGTGCAAGGCAGAGTAGGCCCTAAGACACTGGGAGCCAGGGGTGCTAAGAGCCCAGCCGCGCTCTGGGGACCTGGGGCCTCAGGGGCATCAGGGGCTTGGCAGGCTGGAGTCCTGGGGCCAGAGTTGGGAGGGCTGCGCGGCTGCTTGGACTTCCCAGCTCCGCTTAGGGCTGAGGTGTGAGTAAGGTGTGGGGTAGTGCTGGGGTCCGGGATGAGGACACTGCCCCCAGGAAGGAGCTGGGCTCTGAGACAGAGGGAGGGTCCGCGCGCAGGGTGTCTGAGGGGTGTGATCTGGGGGCAGAAGATCTCGGAGAGGGGGTTAATATTCCTTCAAGAAACAGTTGCTGGAAGAAAGGAAAAGTCTTTAAAAATGTCCAAAGTCAGGCCTGACAGGGGTAGACACCTGTGTTCTCTGGGGGAGGAGCTAGCGGCAGGGCGGGGGCCAAGGGACTTAGTTACTGGCAAGGTCTGGGAGGGGAGGGGTGTTGAGGACCAACAAGTGAGGTGCGGGTCTGGAAATCTGTGCTGGTTTGGGTCTTCAGTCCCTCTTTCCTGGCGTCCCATCTGTGCCTTTATGGAGGCCATAAGCTCACAACAGCCCTGCCTCGGAGGCCCTCAGTCTCCCTGCCAACAAGCCCTTATGACTCCCCAGTTCCGCCTGGAGCCTGTCCCTCGCCCAGCATCTCTCTTCAAAGGGCCAGGCCTGGGGCTCAGCTCTCCTCCCCCGGGGCCCTGTGGGCCAGGCAGAGGGAGGTGTCCCAGCAGTAATTACCCTCCTGGACAGGGTAATTACGCTGGGCCCAGGATGGCACCAGCAAAACAGCCCCTCTTACGCATTCCTGTACTCACAGCCCCAAGGAACCCATACGGTTTGCAGTTGAGGTACGGCGCGCACACGGGGGTGTGCACAGGCTTTGGTGTGGTGCGCGGTGATTAAGTACATGTTTCTTCATACTGTCATCTTGGATGCCTGTCTCCAGCCTCTGTGGGAGTGTTGTGTGAACCTGTGTCGGTGTCAGAATGCGTCCATGAGTGTATGTGTGAGATGAGAGTGTATGTGGGCTGGACCTCCCAGGCCCCCTGGTCATCCTGCCCAGGCTGCTGTCTCCATCCGTGCTGCCCACATCCCCCAGGCTCAGCGCCCAGGCCACAGTGGGCGGGTGTCACTGGAAGGTCACCCTCACCGCTATGGGTGACTCACTGAAAGGCAGGAAGGAGAGGATCCTGTCTCCCCTGGCCCAGGACACACCCTTTCTGCTCTGGACGTCCTGGCCCCAAGAGGCGGGGCAGGATGGGCTGAGCTGGGATGCTCTCAGCCAGGCCCTGATGGCCACGAACGTCGGCTGACCCTCTGAGGTCCTTCAGGTGTCCAGGAGAGCAGCACCCCGGCCTTCCCATCCTGGAAACTCACCCTGGAAATTAAGGGCCACATGGGGCAGGCAGGTGTGTGAGCTCACGGTCCCAAGGCTGGATGTCGGGTTGGGATAGAAGTGGGTGTGGCAGAAAGTCAAAGGTCACCCCATTCATTCCCCTGCACCTCTTCTGGAGCCCAGAGTGGAGGCAGGCCTAGCCCTGCCCTGCAAAACACCCTTTCTTGTGTGGGAGACAGACATGACTATCCTAACTGAAGTCAGTGGCAGGCAGAGTTGGAGCAGAGGGTGATAACCCAGGAGAGGGGACAGGGGTGATACTGGAAGGGTAAGATCTGGATATGCAGAGATGGGGTACAGGGCTTTGAAGTGGAGGGAATGGCATGAGCAACGCTCTGGAGGCAGAGGATGTGGCTGCTTTGTAGCAGGAGATGAGTCCCGGGGCATGGGGTGCACACGGAAAGTGCCGGGTGGGGCACTGCAGGAAGGTTCGCTCAGGGCCACGGAGCGCCTTGAATGTCCCCGCAAGGAAGCCAGCTGTGAGCGGGGGTGTGCCTATGCCAGGGCTTTGCTTGAGGTTTATTTGGCATTAGAGAGAGAGAGCCCAGGAGGGGTCTGGGTGGCAAGGTTCTAAGCAAGGGAGGGGCAGAGGGCCTGAGGTGGAGGGGAGGTGGACTCAGGAGGCAGGACAGAGGCCAGAGCTGGGCAGGGTGGGAGCAGGAGAGATGGAGCCTCCAGGCTGTTATGAGTGACCAGAGCAGGCAGGGATCCCTGGTGGTCAGAGGAAGTGGGGAGGCAGGATTCTGATTTCTGACAGTGCCCCTGGGTGGAGGTGCCCGAGCGGTTCCCAGGAGCTGTAGCTACAGATATGGGCATTGTTGGCAGTGGTAAGGTGTGGTCCCTGAATGGCAAGGTGAGGGATGGGGAGCCCAGAGAGGGATGAGGACTGAATGGGGGTGGGGGTGGGGGTGGCGGGGGTGGGGGAGGATTTAGAAGAGGAAGTGCCAGGTGGGGATGGCATTTAAGGAAGAGCTGGAGGAAAGCCGGGAGAGAAGGCTATACCATCCCCATCATTTGCTACTCCTTGCCAAGCACTCTCTGTGCACTAGGTGCTGTGCCAAGTGCTTGAACCGGCATCGACTCACTTAATAGACACTAGGGATGAGGACACTGAGGCACAGGGAAGGGAAGGAAGGTCTCCGGGCCACACAGTGGTCACATGATCTCTTAGCTGGGATTTAAGTCCAAGACTTAAAGCTCCAGAAGCCAACATAACATGGGTAGCAGGATGTTGGGGAACCTAGAGCACAGTTTCTGTGTTTACGAGGTGTCACAAAAGCCGGGTCTCAAGGAGGACAGAGCCAGCGGGCGACAAGGAAGTAGGAAGGAGCGGGGACGACAGGATATGGGTGAGGGAAGGGCCTGGGTGCTGGATGCTGGGGGTGGGGGTGGCCAGAGTCTTAATCCACCTCCCCTCCCCAGTGGTGTGCCCTATGCCCTGCATGAATGGCGGCCAGTGCTCTTCCCGAAACCAGTGCCTGTGTCCTCCGGACTTCACGGGTCGCTTCTGCCAGGTGCCCGCTGGAGGAGTTGGCGGGGGCGCTGGCGGTTCAGGCCCTGGAATGGGCCGGGCTGGAGCCCTATCCACAGGCGTGCTGGCTCCAGAGAGCGAGTCTATGGCCAGCAAGCACGCCATCTACGCGGTCCAGGTGATCGCTGACCCGCCCGGGCCCGGGGAGGGACCCCCTGCCCAGCATGCGGCCTTCCTGGTGCCCTTAGGGCCAGGACAGATCTCAGCAGAAGGTACTGGGCGAGACGGGCAGACCGGGGAGGCCGAGGCGGGCGAGCGCTAGGGTGGCGGGACCCAGGCGGAGGCTAGCCCCGGAGATGCTCCTCGCTGCCAGCCACCGTTCGGGGCAGCCCTGAGGCCATCGTGCTGCCCCCCAGTGCAGGCCCCGCCCCCCGTGGTAAACGTGCGCGTCCACCACCCACCCGAGGCCTCCGTCCAAGTGCACCGCATCGAAGGGCTGAACGCGGAAGGCCCAGCCCCATCCCAGCACTTGCTGCCGCACCCAAAGCCCCAGCACCCCCGGCCACCCACCCAGAAGCCCTTGGGCCGCTGCTTCCAGGACACGCTGCCCAAGCAGCTTGTGAGTGAATCCCAGTCCCCGCTGGATCAGCCCTGTGGTCTCTCAGGGTTGACTTATCCCAACTCACAGTGTCTGTGGGCTGAGGAGGGGGGCAAAGGGCTTCAGGAGTGAGGCAGGGTGGGGGCTGGGCGCCTTGTGACCAGGTCCATGCTCCTCCCACTAGTGCGGCAGCAACCCCCTGCCCGGCCTCACCAAGCAGGAGGACTGCTGCGGGAGCATCGGTACTGCCTGGGGCCAGAGCAAGTGCCACAAGTGTCCCCAGCTGCAGTGTGAGTGTCTGTGCTCAGGGACACCCTACTTTGGGGTGGACCCACCCTCACCCCTCCCAGCCTAGCAGCCTTCTTGTAACCCTGCCCACAAATTCCTCCACACCCCACTCTGTCTGCCCCCACACCCTCCCGTCCCTCCCCGCAGACCCTCAGTGCCCCCTCTGCCACACTCTACTCTGTCTGCAGACACAGGGGTGCAGAAACCAGGTCCTGTACGAGAGGTGGGCTCTGACTGCCCCCAGGGCTACAAGAGACTCAACAGCACTCACTGCCAGGGTATGCCAGCAGGGAGAGCCTGTGGGCTGGAGGGCAGGCCGGCTGTCCCTGGGGGACGTCCCGCAGTGTGCCGGAGGAGGAGAGGGGGCTGGGGCAGGACCCTGAGTTTCTTGGAGCAGCTTGCTGTCACCCTATGGCCCAGACTACAGGGACCAAACTCCCACTTACCACAGACATCAATGAGTGTGCAATGCCCGGCATGTGTCGCCATGGTGACTGTCTCAACAACCCCGGCTCCTATCGCTGCGTCTGCCCACCTGGCCATAGCTTGGGCCCCTCCCGAACACAGTGCATTGGTGAGACTGGGGGCTTGGGTTCCTGGGAGGTCAAAAGGCACGGGCTAGAGGGGTGAGGCTGCAAGCAGCAGGGTCGAGGGCAGAGTGGGGTCAAGAGTTGGAGGCAGGAGGAAGAAGGCCCAGAGCAGTGGGGTCAAGGATCGGTGGGGTCAACAGTCACCTGAGATCTGGGGGAAGAGGTCATATGCGGTCAGAGACTATATGAAGTCAGGGTCATATGAAATCATAAACTTGATGGGTAGGAGGGATAAAGTCTAGAGCAACTAGCATTGGGTTAGTGGGGGTCAGTGGTCACAGAGGTTGCAAGGGTCATATGGGGTCCAGGGCTGCATGAGATCAAGGGTTATCTGGCCAAAGAGGCAAGGTCTGGAGTGGCTGGGAAGGGGGACATAGGCAGTGTTCCGGCCCTGATGCCCACGCCCGCCGCCGCCCCCGCAGCAGACAAGCCGGAGGAGAAGAGCCTGTGTTTCCGCCTGGTGAGCTCCGAGCACCAGTGCCAGCACCCGCTGAACACTCGCCTCACCCGCCAGCTCTGCTGCTGCAGCGTCGGCAAGGCCTGGGGCACGAGGTGCCAGCGCTGCCCAGCTGACGGCACGGGTGAGCCCTGGGCACGTGGGGCCGGGGACTGGCTGGCTCGGTGCCCGTCCCAGAAACACTCACTTCTCTGCCCCTTGCTCTGGCCACAGCCGCCTTCAAGGAGATCTGTCCAGCCGGAAAGGGGTACCACATCCTCACTTCCCACCAGACGCTCACCATTCAGGGCGAAAGTGACTTTTCTCTTTTCCTCCACCCTGACGGGCCACCCAAGCCCCAGCAGCTGCCCGACAGCCCCAGCCGGGGGCCTCCACCTGCCAACACGGAGGGAGAGAGAGGTCTGGCCTGACCCTCCCCATTCTTTGACAGATGCTGACCCTAACCTCTAGCCCAACCTCTAACCCCCGTCCCTGTCCTAACCACTGACCCCTAGAGCTGACCTCTTCACCCTAACTGAGATTGGAACCCCAGGATTTAACCCTCGTGAGACAGGATCTGACCATCCATCTCCCTCCAGATCTATCTTCTGACCCCGGAACCCCTTTGATTTCCAGATCAGGGCATCTATTTGGCCCAAATGCTGGCCCTAGATCTGACCTTCCATCCTCTGACCGAGGGAGTACACCCTAGCTATAACCTCCTAAGCCTTGTTCTATAAGTCAATGAATGACCTTGATCAACCATACCTGTTCCCCAGACCCACGATGCAAACACTCCCTGACCCCAGGATCTAACCCTTGACACTTGACCCAGAGACATGATGGTTGAACTCTCAGAGACCCTAACCACAGATACCCAACTGCTGACCCCAGACTTGACTCCCTTCCCCCAGCCCGATGCTTAATGGCACATCTTCTTCCCTTTCAGGGGTGAGCACTGACTCAGTGAGTATGAGAGGCCAGGCGGGAGGGGCTGGGAGGGGCTGGGAGGCAGAGAAGCCCCAGAGGGCTCACTCTGCTCTCCCCGGCAGCCAGCGATCGAGGAGCAGCCAGCACAACAGAGCCGCCCCACCGCCACCACCTCTCCTGCGCGGCCCTACCCCGGTGAGATGGGCCCTGCAGCGGCTAGGCCTCCAGGGCTGTCACTGTTGGGGGACGTCCACCGCCTAGGCCTGGGGGGGGGGGGCGATGATGCTGGGAAGGCCATTCGAGAGCAAGGCTGCTTGCTCTCCTGCCCTCCTCGGCCCCTGATGGGTGTGGTGTGCACTGCTGCCCCTAGAGCTGATCTCCCGGCCCTCACCCTCCACCGTGCGCTGGTTCCTGCCGGACTTGCCCCCTTTAGAGATCGCCCCTACTCAGGTCACAGGTAAGAGCCGCCCACCTAGACCATGTCCTGGGTGAACCATGCCCCCTAGCTCAGTTTACCTCCTCTCCTGCCTACTTCCGATTATTCTGGAGCCATAGTACTTATCCAGGGCTTACTGTATCCCACGCCCTGGGACCCCTCCATGTACAGTAAGGGACCCCACTCTGCCCTCAAATAATATGGGTATTATGGCAATCAACCCAGTCTGAAAGCACATATTCCTTCATTCACTCATTCAACAAATATTTATTGAGCACCTACTATGTGCCAGACACTGTTTAGGTGCTAGGTGGGATACAGTAGTAAATAAAACAGACAAAACTTCCCATCCTTGCAGAATAGGCAGACAACAAATTACTGAGTAAGTTTATGAAAAAATAAATCAGAGAGGAAGAAAGGAAGTCTGGGGGTTGCGATGATATGCGGGATAGCAATGAGAGAAGGCTTTCCAAGCTGGGCTTTAAAGATTGTTAGGAATTAAAGAGGAGAAGGTTGGTGGAAAAACATTCCAAGGGAAGCTAAGTTTGGGTAAAGCAGTGGGAACATGAAACTGGTGGAGGAGGGAGAAACCACACAGGGATCAGTGTTTCTGAACCAGGGCAAGGCCGGCCCATGGAGCCTTGTTAAGAGGCTTGGGTTTTATTCCAAAGGCTGTGGGAAGTGTCTGCAGGGTTTGGGGCATCATAATTGCTAGCTGTGGCTGAGCAATCGCCCTGTGCCAGGCTCTGACTGAAGAGTTCTACATACTAAGTATCATTTAGCCTCTCATACTCTGTGAAGTGGGCACTGTGGGCCTCATTTTCACTGAGAAGATTGAGGCTCAGCAAGGTTCAGTAACTTGCCCAGGTCACACAGCTGAGCTGGATTCAAGCCCACGCCTGTGGACTCCAAAGCCACAAGGGGGCTACCAGCCTGATTGAAACCCGGAGGCTAGATTTACTCCTGGGGTGAGAGCTTGAGTGGAAGATGCTCACACAGGCTGGGACAACCCAGTGACCGGCCAGGGAGCTGTGGGAATGTGGAGGAAGAGGCACCTGGGGAGGCTTCTCAGAAGAAGGGTGTTAGGAATGCCAAGAGAGGCACTCCAGGCAAAGAGAACAGCCTGCAGAAGCCCACTGGCCGGGTGTGCCTGGGGTGGGGCAGAGCTCAGCATGAGCTGCATGGCGCTGGGGTGGAGGATGCAGGCAGAGGGACCTGAAGGAGGGAGAGGTAGGAGGCAGGAAGGCCGGGGACTGATGACAAAGAGGGTGAGAGGTTCCTGATCTGACTGACCACTTAGACCCAACCATGGGGCAAGTGAGGACTCCCAGGAAGCCAGCTCCTGCCTGCTTTGTGTGTATGTGATGGGGGGGGGGGCGGGGGAACCAATCATTAAGTGGGGGGTTGAGGGTCACTGGGCCAGAGGATATCGGTGTGACTGAGGCTGCAGGGTTTTAAATATTGAGGTGGGTGGGGCCAGGGTAAAGGTCCTGGAGTTGAGGAAATAGGGATGTGGGAGACCTGGGGTCATGGTTTAGGGTTATCTGCGAGGGAAGTGTAAAAAGTGCCAGGACTGGACTGTGGGTGTACAGGGACCTGAGGTCACGGCGTGCCCAGGCTCTGGTATCAGAATCCTCGGGATGGGGTGTCAAGGTCCGCAAGGGGGCGTGGCAGAAAGCAAGCGCTCCCCTCTCGACCTTCTGACCTGCCCCCACCCTCCCCGCCCGGCAGAGACGGACGAGTGCCGACTGAACCAGAACATCTGCGGCCACGGAGAGTGCGTCCAGGGCCCCTCCGGCTACTCCTGCCATTGCAACCCGGGCTACCGGTCACACCCGCAGCACCACTACTGCGTGGGTGAGTAGGGCGGGTGGGTGGCCGGAGACGGCTCTGGTTCCCATCACCCCTTTGATGACTTTCTGCCCGCGCGTCCTTCTCAGACGTGAACGAGTGCGAGGCGGAGCCCTGCGGCAACGGCAGGGGCATCTGCATGAACACCGGTGGCTCCTACAACTGCCACTGCAACCGCGGCTACCGCCTGCACGTGGGCGCCGGGGGGCGCTCGTGCGTGGGTGAGCAAGGCCGGGGCGGGAGAGGTGCCGGGGCTGAGTGCGCGGTTGGCGGGGTGGCTCTCCTCCAGACCACCGTGGAATCCCCGTCGCCTCCCCTTGCACTCCGCCCGCGCCCCCTTCCATCCGCTCAGATCTGAACGAGTGCGCCAAGCCCCACCTGTGCGGCGACGGTGGCTTCTGCATCAACTTCCCCGGTCACTACAAGTGCAACTGCTATCCTGGCTACCGACTCAAAGCCTCCCGACCGCCCGTGTGCGAAGGTGAGGGAGGCGCCGTCCAGACCGACCGGGGTCCGCACTCAGCTGCGCCTCTACCTGGGGTGGGGCGGGGGACAGGACTGCCTCAGCCTAGCTTAGGGCTTCTCAGAGGTTGGGGTTCGGGACCCCCGAGGGGCCAAATCGCCTTGTTTATGTGTGATGGAGGGAGGCCCCGCCGAGGGCCCTGAGCGCCGGGCCAGCCACGTTGTTCCCAAACGGGTCTTTCTCCCTTCCCCGCAGACATCGACGAGTGCCGCGATCCTAGCTCCTGTCCGGATGGCAAATGCGAGAACAAACCCGGGAGCTTCAAGTGCATCCCCTGTCAGCCCGGCTACCGCAGCCAGGGGGGCGGGGCCTGTCGCGGTGAGGGCGGGGCCTGGGTCGTGGATAGGGTAGAGGGCGGGACTCCGAAGGCAAATTGGAGGGACGGGTTTCGGAATTGCCTGCCAGAGGGGGCCAGGTCGGCTCCGAGTAGGGGGGTGGCGGGGCTAGTGGCGGCGAGAGTCTCCTCGAGGGCGGGACCCTCACGCCCGCAGAGTGACAGGGCAGTGGGGTAGAGTCCGAGACAAGTCTTCGCTGCAGACGTGAACGAATGCGCCGAGGGCAACCCCTGCTCACACGGCTGGTGTGAGAACCTCCCAGGCTCTTTCCGCTGCACGTGCTCCCAGGGCTACGCGCCTGCCCCCGACGGCCGCAGTTGCCTGGGTGAGAGCTACAGCGCCCCCCCCAACACCTCCCGCCACCCATTCGCGCCCAAGCCGCACCTGGTCTCTCGGTTCTGTGGGCAGGAAGTAGCCAGCTAACTTACAGTCCCGTTCACTGACCTGTCCACTCATTTTCTCAGAGAACCTGGCCCGGGGGAAGAGCCACCAGAATTTCCACGTAGGGAGGGTCTTAGGAAGCAAGGCTTGAAGCTGTGCTTGCAAAGCGCGTTACTTACATTTGAAGGGGAAAAAAGAGGAAAGAATGAAGAGGGGTATTAGTAGTCCCCGTTTCACTAATGTTTCTTAGGTACCAAGTAGCCAGTTGGGGTCGAGGATTCAGAGAAAACGGGAACAAGAGACACAGGGCTGTGGGCCTGGAAGGAGGTTGGATGCTCCTGCAAAACACCAGCCAGGGCAGGGGGGGGGGCGGGGGGAGGCCTGAATTGTTGGAAAAGACCAATAGGAGTCAGCCAGGCAAAGAAAGGTGAGAGGAACGGGACGCCCGGCGGAGGGATGAGGAGTGAAACACAGCGCAGAGTGTGCCCGGTACAAGCAGGGGATGGGGGTCAGAGCTGGATGGTGAGGGGCAGGTCCCCATCCCTTGCCACGCCATACCCCTAAGGTTGAGCTTCATCCTGAGGGTAAGAGGCACCTGAAGCATTTTAAGAGGAAGAATGGCAAGATTCACTAACTGCTTTAGAAAGTTCCTGACGCTGAGTCGGGAGAGTGGCGGACCTCCATCTGGAGAGACTGCAGACAGAGATGCTGGTGGGTGTGATGAGAGTATCAGCCTCAGGACCATGAGAGGGTGTGGTGTGAGAGAAATGTCAGAGCAGATTCCCGGGCCTGTTCGCTCGGTGTCCAGGTGAGGGAGAGCAGGGAGTGAGGGCCCTCCAGATTTGGGGCCTAGGTGACTCAGTGGATGGTGCTCCCCCCTGGGAGAGGGTCCCCTGGAGCGGGGCCTGTTTGATAAGGAAGACAGACACTAAGTTTCCGGTTGGGCGAGGTGAGTGAGTGGCCCCTATGGGCCTCTCAGCTAGAGGTGCCAGCAGAGGGTGGTCACAAGGATTGGAAGCCTTGGGCCAGACACAGCCACCGGAACTGTGGACTGTAGGGGCTCTGGAACTTTGGGGTGTACCTGCTCAGCCAAGGAGGGTGGGTCCAGTAAGAGGAGCCTTGGGGACACTGCTACATGAGTGGCAGGCAGGGGAATAGGAGCAGGAGGTGGGGCTGGAGGGGTGGTGGGAGGGCCCAGGGGGCACCAGCTGAGAAGGGGGGAAGGGAGGCTTCCGGGGCAGAGGAGGATGAGCTAAATGCAGTAGAGAGTTTCTCGTAATGTACCTACTGGTGACATGATGAGGTCCCTGGAGGCCTTGTCAGAAGGCTTCCGTGGTGTGATGGGAGGTCAGGAGATGCGGGCTGCACATGAGGAAGAGCAAGAGCTGGGGTCCCTGGGAGGGGTTTAGGGCTCTGAGCTGAGGAGGAGATGCCAGGAAGGTGGTCAGGGGACAATGGGAGTGGCTGGGAGAGGAGCCACAGAGAGAGAAGGGGCGCGAGAGAGAATGGAAGTAGGTAATGGTTTGCAGGAGGTTCAAGGAGAGATTGCCCTTAATTTTCTTACTGACCAGTAGAGGAAGCCCAGGGCAGTATGGGAAGAGGGGATTCGGGAAGATGCCTCTTATCTGGTGAGGATGAGTGAAGGGGAGGCCAGAGCTCTTCGGAATCAGATTTGGCCAGGGTCCTTGGCAGCCCATGGTCTGGGTGAGAGTCCCGCATTTCTCTTGTGCTCCAGGCCATGGGCAGGAGTTGGGAAAGGGGAGCAGAGGCCTGTGGCTCCCCTCCAGTCTGGCCCTATGACACCCCTGTGCCCTGCAGATGTGGATGAGTGTGAGGCTGGGGACGTGTGTGACAATGGCATCTGCACCAACACACCAGGCTCCTTCCAGTGTCAGTGCCTCTCTGGCTACCACCTGTCAAGGGACCGGAGCCGCTGTGAGGGTAAGGGCGGCAGAGCTGCGGGCTGACCTGTTCCTCCCCACCCCAGAACCTCCACCACCCAGGCCCCAAGTCCAGGAGCAACCTGTAAACAAGCCAGGCCCCCCCATGTCCAGCCTGTATCCAGATCCAAGATGGGGCGTGGAGTGTGGGCCCCACCTGAGGCTCTGCGGGAAGGCTTGGCAGCCTCAGCCTGTGTAGGGGGTCAGCCCCTGAGATTCGCCACCTCTTCGATCCTCTACAGACATTGATGAGTGTGACTTCCCTGCGGCCTGCATTGGGGGCGACTGCATCAACACCAATGGCTCCTACCGATGTCTCTGTCCCCAGGGGCACCGGCTGGTAGGCGGCAGGAAGTGCCAAGGTATGGGGGCGTTGGGCGTGAGCTCCCGAGGGGGAGTGGCAGGGAGCAGTGATCTCCTAGACACACTGTTGATCTGTCTTTCTGTCTAACCATCCACCTGGTCACCCTTCCACTTTTTAAAAAATATATTTTATTGATTAGTCTATTACAGTCATCCCATTTCCCCCCCTTCATTCCCCTCTACCCTGCACACTCCTTCCCACCCACATTCCCCCTCTTTAGTTCATGTCCATGTGTCATAAGTTCTTTAGCTTCTACATTTCCCACACTATTCTTGCCTTCCCCTGTCTATTTTCTACCCACCATTTATGCTACTTATTCGCTGTACCTTTCCCCCCTCTCTCCTCCTCCCACTCCCCTGTTGCTAACCCTCCATGTGATCTCTATTCTGTGGTTCTGTTCAGACTCTCTGAGCTTCCTGGACTTCCTGGAAGTCTATTTGCTTTGCCAGATTGGGGAAGTTCTCCTTTATTATTTGTTCAGATAAGTTTTTCACTTGTTGCTCTTCCTCTTCCCCTTCTGGTATCCCTATAATTTGGATGTTGGAACATTTAAAGATGTCCTGGAGGTTCTTAAGCCTCTCCTCATTTTTTTGAATTCTTGTTTCTTCATTCTTTTCTGTTTGGTTGTTTCTTTCTCCCTTCTGGTCCACTCCATTGATTTGAGTCCCATTTTTCTTCCCATCACTATTGGTTTCTGTGCATTTTCCTTCATTCCACTTAGTGTAGCCTTCATTTTTTTTCATCTAATTTGCAACAAAAATTAACCAATTCTGTGAGCATCCTGATCACCAGTGCTTTGAACTGTGCATCTGATAGGTTGGCTATCACTTGGTCACTTAAAAGTATTGGCTCTGGGGCTTCAATCTGTTCTTCCGTTTGAGCAATTTTGGGGGAGGTCTGGTCGCTCCTGTTATGTAATGAGGGGCAGAGCCTTAGGTGTTGTTCACCAGGGCGAGGCAACCCAGTTACTGAGTTTTGAAGCTATATGTGGGGGCGGGGTCAGAGAGGGAACAATGGCATTTGCTCTGCTCTCTCTCGAGTTTCAGTCTCTTCTGCTGCTTCCCACAAGCAAAGTGGGTCCTTCTGGTGCTGGTTTCCGGGTGGGTGGGCTTGTGTATGTTCTAGGACCCTGTGGGTCTCTCCAACGAACTCTTCTATAAGGCTGGGAGTCTTTCCCTGAGCCTCAACACCCACAGGTGTTTTCAATCGGTTTTTTTAGGCTTTATTTCCCTGCACTGGGGCCCTTCCCTGCACGGTCTGTCTCGCTCCCCATTTTTGCCTGGTTTATCTGCACGCAAATGTGTGACAGTGAGCAGCCAGCCGCCGTGCATGCCTTACGGGGTCTGCTCGCTGCCTCCCTGCACCTGGGTCTGCCAGCTGCCGCCTGGGCTCCTGGGTCCACCAGCCACCACTTTTTCCTGCCACAACCCCCTCTGCCAGCTACCAACTCTGCCCCTCTTACCAGTCTGGATGAATGGTTGTCAAACTTCCATACAGTACAATTTTCTGTCAGTTCTGGTTGGTTTCTTTGTTTCTAAATTTTTGTTGTCCTTAATTTTGGCTGTGCGAGGAAGCACAGTATGTCTACCTATGCCTCCTTCTTGGCCAGAAGTCGCCCTTCCACTTTTTTACTTAGAACAATGGTGACAGTAATTGTGTGGTGCCTACTATGTGCCAATTCACCCTTACGTGTATTCATCCAGCAAGAGTTTACTGAGAACTTACTATTTGCCAGGCACTGTCCTAGGTGTTGAGCAATGACCCAGGCTCCCAGCTGGGGGAGGCTGACATAGAAACCGATTCTTACAGTTCAGAGTGCTGAGCGTCAAAAGTGGTCTGGACTAGTGATGGACTACAACAGAGAGGTGACCATTGAATTGGAGCCCAAGGCATAAATAGGGTTCCCTCAAGCATGAATATGTTCCCTAAGCAGAGAGAAGTTTGGGGTGGTATTCCAAGCCCAAAGAACGGTCTTCACAACGCAGAGATCTGGAAGGAGCTGGTTGTGCTTGAGGAGAGAGTTGATGCCTGTACCCTATACAGGGTAGAGATGTTGGGGTGTAAAGTAAAGGGTGCTGAGACTTAGGGATTTGAGGAGACCAAATGGAAAGTTCTCCAATGCTGAGCTGAGAGTTAGGGTTTCATTCTGTGGCCTGTGGGAGCCATGAAAGGTTTTCTGAAGAATAATGTGTGAATGTGGGCTGACCATCCACTCAAAATCACCGCAAACCTGCTCCCAGGTCCATAAAGTACGCCCACACTACCACGCCTGCCCACATGCGGACAGACAGGGCAGGACTTTCTGTTGTGTGTGCTTTGAAATTTGGGTTCTGAACTTGTGTGAGGCCCTTGAGGCACACCCCCCGAGAAAGAGGGGCCAGTTTCCCCCTGAACAGCTCTTCCTGCCCCCTCACTCCCCCCAAAGACATAGATGAGTGCAGCCAGGACCCGGGCCTGTGCCTTCCCCATGGGGCCTGTAAGAACCTGCAAGGCTCCTACGTCTGCGTCTGTGATGAGGGCTTCACACCCACCCAGGACCAGCATGGCTGCGAGGGTGAGTGCCCCTCAGCTCCCTCCCGACCAGAGGACTCCCCTGGGCTGCAGCTGGGGACGTATCTTAGTCCCACCCTCTGGAATTGGGGGAACAGGGAGAAATCTCTTGCCTGTAAGAGTCCAGTGGGGCCAGACCTGGCAGGAGGGCCCTGGATGCCAGTTTGAGGATGGAGCTTGGGTCTCACAGGGCGGCTCGGGGGACCAGGGAACGCGGGGGAGCAGAGGGGTGAGCTTGGTGGGCAGTGTGGACAGGAAGATACGGGCCACGGGACCCTGAGCTGCCCTTCCCTCCCCTCAGAGGTGGAGCAGCCCCATCACAAGAAGGAGTGCTACCTTAACTTCGATGACACGGTGTTCTGCGACAGTGTCCTGGCCACCAATGTCACCCAGCAAGAGTGCTGCTGCTCGCTGGGGGCCGGCTGGGGAGACCACTGTGAGATCTACCCCTGCCCAGTCTATAGTTCAGGTCAGGAGCTGGCCGGCCCTTTCCCTTCTCAGAGCCTCAGTTTGGATTGGGGGAAAGGGCCGCTCCCTGGGTAGGTGGGGAGTGAAGTGGAGACCTCCACCCTGAGCCAACAGCCCACCTGCCTCTTTCCTCCCCCTCTCAACCCACAGCTGAGTTCCACAGCCTCTGCCCCGACGGGAAGGGCTATACCCAGGACAACAGCATTGTCAACTACGGCATCCCAGCCCATCGTGGTAAGCCCCGACACCTTTCGTCCCACCCTGCTGGTGCTCGCTTGGTCACTTGTGAGAGCTGGGGTGAGCCCCAACCCACCGAAACATCTGTCCTACCCACTACCAAGCCCCTCCCTCTTGACTCAAGTTAGTGGCTGGAAGAGTCTCTACCACTGAGTGTGCTCTGCGCCCGTGGTAAGCCTGGCTCACGGGTGCAAGGCTTGCCAGGCCTCAGTGGCCCCACAGGTAGAGGCTGCTGGGCACACACGGCTTGTTACTCCGCAGACATCGACGAGTGCATATTGTTCGGGGCAGAGATCTGCAAGGAGGGCAAGTGTGTGAATACACAGCCCGGCTATGAGTGCTACTGCAAGCAAGGCTTCTACTACGACGGCAACCTGCTGGAGTGCGTGGGTGAGTGCAGCCGGCCCGTGGCCGTGGGAAAGAGGCCAGGAGGCGCGCATAACTGGCCAGCTGCTTACCACTGGCATTTTCCTCCCCAAAGACGTGGACGAGTGCTTGGATGAGTCCAATTGCCGGAATGGAGTGTGTGAGAACACACGAGGAGGCTACCGCTGTGCCTGCACGCCCCCCGCTGAGTATAGCCCTGCCCAGAGACAGTGTCTGAGTCCGGAGGAGATGGGTGAGGCCCGGGCCTGCTGGCTGGGGAAACAGGAGGAAGGTGGAGGCCCTGAATAAGCTATGACCCCCTAACCCATCCTCTGGCCACTTATAGATGTGGACGAGTGCCAGGACCCCACAACCTGCCGCCCTGGCCGCTGTATCAACCTACCGGGCTCCTACCGCTGCGAGTGTCGCCCGCCGTGGGTGCCTGGGCCCTCTGGCCGAGACTGCCAGCTCCCCGACAGCCCTGCTGGTGAGGGTGAGGGTCATCCCAGGCCGACTCCAGGGCCCTGTCTGCCATGTCAAGCCCTGGGGTGCAGGTGGGCTGTCCTGGCTTCAGGCTTCTCCCTGACCTGGTCCCCTTCTGCAGACCGTGCCCCAGAGCGTCGGGACGTGTGCTGGACCCAGCGTGGCGAGGACGGCATGTGTGCGGGGGCCCTGGCTGGGCCTACCCTCACCTTCGACGATTGCTGCTGTCGCCAGGGCCGTGGCTGGGGTTCCCAGTGCCGCCCCTGCCCGCCGCGTGGCGCTGGTGAGCCGACCGGGGGAGGGTTGAACCAGAGGGAGTAGGGGGCCAGAAACTGAGTTGCATTGACCATGCTGACCACTGACTGCCTCTCCCAGGATCCCAGTGCCCAACATCACAGAGCGAGAGCAATTCCTTCTGGGACGCGAGCCCCCTACTGCTGGGGAAGCAGCCGCGAGGTGAGAGTAGCGGAGGGGACAGAGGCGGGGTCAGAGCCATCGCTGGGGGCAGTGTTGACATATCTGTTCTGCCGGCTGGCCGGCGCAGAAGAGGACAGCTCAGAGGAAGATTCGGACGAGTGCCGCTGCGTAAGCGGCCGCTGCGTGCCACGGCCCGGCGGAGCCGTGTGCGAGTGTCCGGGTGGCTTCCAGCTTGACGCCTCCCGAGCGCGCTGTGTGGGTGAGCCAGGTGGAGGGGGCGGGGCCAGAGGTTGGGGGCGGGATGGGGCAGGGCCCTGTCAACCAGCAGGGCAGCTTAGCTTGGCACCCCGGTGAAGTCCTTCCCTGTCACCCTCACTTCCAGATGTCGACGAGTGTCGAGAGCTGAACCAGCGCGGACTGCTGTGCAAGAGCGAGCGCTGCGTGAACACTAACGGTTCCTTTCGCTGCGTCTGCAAAGCTGGCTTCGTGCGCAGCCGCCCACACGGGGCCTGCGTGCCCCAGCGCCGCCGCTAACACCACCTTCGGCCTGGACCTCACTGATCACCAAGTGGTTTCCACCCAACACTGGGGCAAGCTCAGCCTCTAGCTTCTGCCTGGACTCCAGGGCTCAGACCCAGGGACCCTCTGGGCCTGTAGACCCCTTCCAGAGACCCGTGTGCAGAGGGTACCCATGTGGCTCCACCTGGTTTACAGGATGTGGGGCCTTCTGGGTGCTGCGGGCTTTCATCCCAGAGGATGTTCCCTAGATGCTGACTGATAAATCAGGTCGTGCCTCCTTATTCTTGGCTTTGTGGTGGGCCCGGACTCTGCAGGGCAGCACCACCCCCCAGCCTCCTTGGAGGGGCTAGACTGAGCCCAGCACAAGGGGTGTGAAATACAATTTATTGTGGTTCTGATTATGTACACGTGAGATGTGCCTGGCTGGGCTGGCCAGGCTGGCACGGTTTGTACAATAAATACGTCCATGGGGCCTGCTCTCCTTGGCCGGAAAGTGCCCACACCAGCGGTTCAGTCCAGCTTCCTGGTCCCCAGCTTCATAGGGCCCTTGGCGGCCTTCTTCTCGGCACGTTTGGCCTCCATCTCCCGCCGACGCTCCTCCCGCTTCTTCCGGGCCAGCTCAGCTTTCATTTGCCCTGGAACAGGAAAGTGGGGCAGGCTGAGGGCTTCAGACAACCTGGCTCTCAGATCTCCAGCCCCTGCCTGCTCGGAGGGGTGGGTGTGCCAGCCCTGCCAGGGGAAGCACTTACGGCTCTCGGTCTCCAGGCCCTCCCAGTTGTCATCTCCCCACGAATCAGGTCTTGGCTGAAAAAGGAAGCATGGGTGGGAGTGGAGCCCAGCTCCCTGTGGAGGTCCATCCCAGGTCCATACCCTCCCATTGGGCACCCACCTCCCGACGTGCTGACAGGTCAGCAAAGGGGTCGCCTTTGTCACTGGGCTCCACTCCACCCCAGTTGTACTCGCTGGCCAGTCGTGCACCCTCAGGGGATGGCTCCTGGGGACTCTGGTCCTGCCAGCCCTGCTCCCACGAGCCCTCAGCTTCCCAGCTACTCCAGTCTGACTCTGAGGATTTGTGGTCAGGGTTGCTGGTCTGCAGAAGAGAAGGGGGAGGTAGCACTGGATAGGGAGCCGGGCCTGGCTTCCCACACACACTCACCTCCTGTCCATCTGGCTCACCTGTCCGGTGTGGTGAGATTGGCCCCCCATGCTCCAGCTATCCTGCTGGGCTAGCACAGACTCGGCCTCCTGCTGCAGTGTGGGAAGCAGAACACAACCATCGTCCCCCTGCCCCGACCCAGAAGGGCAAGGAAGACCTCCAGCCCCTTCCTAGCCATGGGTTCCCCTTTTCATTTGCCTTCCATCTTACTTGTGCCTCAAGCCTGTTTCACATCTGTGAGGTACACACACCAAACCTCCCTGGCCATCACTCTTCTGTGAGGCTGAGCATCAGGCCTAGAGTTCCACACCCCTTCCTGTGGCTTCAGGGAACAGATTGCTGCCAACCAGATGGGGAGACTGGGCCCAGCTCCCTGCCCTGTTACTTCCACAAAGCCCCACTAGATCCTCGGCCCTTCCTGACCTCCTCCTCCCAGCTTCGGGGAGGGCTGGCCTGGTTCTAGGCCCGGGAGTGGCCTCTCATTGCTGACCACTGAGGCTAGCTGGGCACTGAGGCAGGTGATGGGACAGGGAGCAGGTGAAGGAGGATCAGCGGGCTGCTCCAACCCATGTTGCCCTGGCCCCTCACGTCCCACCTCGCTCCCTGGAGTCGAGAGGGAGCTCAGCTGCCGGCTCTGGCCCAGGATGGCTGCTCCACGTGCCCCTCCAGCAGGGATGCTGTGCCGACGCTGACAGGCCGAACTCAAGCCAGGCCCGCCTGCGTTCCTTGGAGGGCAACCTGTGACTTTTGAGCTAGGGAGGCCCCCTCAGCTCCACTCACTTCCAAGCTGCCCCAGTCTTCATCATCCCATCTGTCTGTAGCACTGCTGTCCTTTGCTGTGTCCTTGTCCTCCTCTTGTGCCTCCCAGTGTCCTGAGGTCATGGGTGTGTGAGGAACGGGGGTGGGAGCCGGGGCAGGAAGTCCTGGGAAGCAGAGACTCTGTGAGTTCCCACACACGGGCCCAGGAAAGTCTCAGAACAGGGCAGAGGGTGCTGGGGGGTGGTAGCAGGGTGCAGAGAGGGGAAGATCACAAGGGGACTAGACCCCACCCTGTCCCCTGTCTTCTTCATCACCACCCCAGGGGGAGCCAGACAATAGCTCCTGGGTGCAGCACCTCCAAGCCCTCTATCACAGATGCAGCCAGTTTAGGACACTCACCCTCAGGCGTGGGTCTCTGGGGGACGCTGGGCTCCCCTGGGGCAGCTGCAGGGTGTGTGCGGATCAGCTTGGAGGTGAGTGAGGAGACGCCCGTCACGGCCCAGCCTGCCCAGCTGGCTGCAGCTCCTCCCACTCCAGGACTGGAGGCTGCATGGACATCCTTCTCTGGGCAGTGACAGGGGAGACACACAGGTAGAGGCCCCTTAGGCGGCCAAGGGGAGTGTGACAGGGCCACAGGTGAAACAGAGGGACCTGTGGTGGGTACCCCTTCTCCAGGCCTGCCTGCTCTCATCTGCTAGATGGGGGGCAGGGGGGCCAGGTCTGCTCTCTGGGGTTCTTCCGGCTTTCAGATACTCTGATGAAGTGGGGGGTGCCCAATAGGTGACAGAGGTGTAGCAGGAAGGGTCTCGAGTGTGGGCCACTCACCCACTTCGGCCAACTGGGCAGGGTCCTCTGACACAGACTCCAGTTTGGAAAGGAAACTCCGAATGGCCTTGAAGGCCTGTGGGGTAGCAAGGGCAGAGCTGGAGCCTCCAGGGTTCTGGTGAGCCCTCGAGGCCAGCTAGGGCCCAGATGTCCCCCAGAGCCCCAGCTCCAGGGCCCCAGCTGTGCCTTACCTGGTCCCGCACAGATCTCTCGGGATCCACAGTGAGGCTACAGAGCACAGGCAGGATCTTGTGGGCACAGTCGTTCATCGAGTAGAGGTTGTGGGTGGCAGCGAAGCCCAGGACGCCAGCAACTCGAGATGGTGCAAACGGGTCCTTAGTGGCCCGGCTGAAGGCGGAGGTGAGGACCCTGTGTCTGGTCTGGGGCGGGTCACGATAGAGGGCTCCTGAGTGTAGGGCCCATCCTGGGGCCCAGAACCGCCAGGCCTCACTTTCCAGAGCAGAGGCCATCCACAGGGCCCGCAGTATAAAAGAACGCGTTTGTCACTAACAAATGAGGGCGAATTTATTTGAAACTCTGGTTCTTGGCTCCTTGTCCCAGATCACTGGACTCACACTGCCTCACAGTGACAGGGGCCAGAGCGGCGACTGCCCTGGGGTGGGAGCTTGTGCCTCCCTCCCCTCCTGCCCCACTGGCCCAATTCCTTCATTCCTATTAACTGTCTGGGCACCACGGGCATTTGCACTCACAGACCCTGGCTGGGCGCACGTACACAGACCAGGGGGGCAGCAGGCCTGGGTGCTGTTCCCGCCTCCACCACGTACTGGCTGCGTACCGGGCACAGCTCACTCTGCCCCTCAGACACAGGGCTGGGAGTACCCAGTGGGGCTCTGGGAGGAAGATGGCCCACAGACAGAAAGGCCTGGCCCTGGAGGAGGCTGCGACCCCGTGACATTGACAGACTCCAGGCAGCTGTGCGGGGCACTCACGCCAGCGCTGAGGTAGGAGCCGATCTTCCCCAGGCAGACAGTGGTGTTGCAGCGGATGGGGCCCTGCTCGTCTTTGGCCTGAAGCCGAGCGAAGTGCTTCATCAGCTCCACGTTGAGGTTGGCCTCATTCAGCTTCGGGGCCAGGAGCAGCATGGACTGCAGGGCAGGGACAGCAGAAAAGGTGGGCTTGGGCAGGCCACGGGCCACATGAAGAATGGCCTCCTGGGAGGGTGCAGAGCCCACCAGTGGACCTGGGCACTGAGATCTGCCACAGCCCTCCCAGACCTACCTCCCAACCTGGTCCTGGCCCCTACCTGGACCACTGAGGAGGGGACCCCCATTTCTCTTTCCCCTTTACAGCACAACCTCCAGAGTCTGCCGGCACTCCAGTCTCCCATCTCTCTCAAATGCTCTCTTGCACGCATGTACTCGTTCAGACTGACCCCACCCATGCTCTCTCCCAGCTGGCGTGGGCTGAGGTCACTGTTGACCTCCATGTTGCTAAATCCAATGGCAAATTCTCCATCCTCACCAGATTTGACCCCTTAGCAGCTGTGACACCCCCGAGCTCTCCCTCCTCCTTGACCCTTCGGTCTCGGGTCTTCCAGAAGACCTCCCTGTCGGACCCCTGTTACTGAGTCCTTACAGTTCAGCCCCCCCAGATCTCCTCCTTGGACCCCTACTCCTTCACACCTCCCCCTTCCTGTGGCTCTGAACGCCTGGTAGCTGACAACGCCCAGATGTGCCCCTGTGGCCCAGATTCCCTCCCCAGACAGCACACGGGCGCCACCAGTCAGACGTCTCCACGGGCTAACAGACAGGGTCGAGACTAACCCCGCCCCTCCCACGCCTGTCCCACCCAGGCTTCTCAGCAAACAGCAACTCAGCCTTGCAGTTGCTCAGGCCAGAAACCTCGGAGCCCCCTTGGCTCCATATACATCCATCAGCAAATGCATCCAACAAATGCATTCACCAGCAAACAGCATCGGTTTCACCTTCAGGCGGTGGCCCCTTCTCTCTACCTGCTGCTGCCAGTCACATCTCAGCCACTGTCATCTCTCACCTGGGCCACTGCAACAGCCCCTAACAGTATCTCAGCTTCTACCCTCAGAGAATGGTCTGAGCATCCATTCTCCACACAGAAACATGGCAATTCTTTTAATGTAAGTCAGACAAGGTCAGTGCTCGGCTCAGCGCCCAGTGGCCCCTGTCTCACTCCCATTGAGCACAGCAGGTCCCTGCCACCCCTACAAGGCCCCTGCTGCCATCCCCACCATGACTGCTCAGGCTCCACCTTGCACACCCATGCCCCTTCAGCTACACTAAACTTCTTGCTGCTCTTCTATACTCTAGGCCCATGCCAGCCCCAGGACCTTTGCACACACTATTCCTTCTGTAAGGGGCACATTTCCTTCAGATCGCCACATAGCTCAGTCTCTTGCCTTCTTTCCTTAAATGACACCTCCTTAGCAAGGTCTTCCCTGACAACTGTTCATAAAACTGAAAACCCTGTCTTCACACTCTATCACTTTCTAACATAACACAAACTTTCTAGTTCTGCTTACTGTCTGCCAAGGCCACACCCCATCCCCTCAGAAGCAGCTCCTTGGGCAGGGAGTTTGGTCTGCCTATGTGCACAGCAGCCCAGCGAGGTGCTCAGCCAGAATGTGCCGAGCAGAGGGACTGCAGGCTGTGCCTGCCCTGCTCCCCGCAACAGCTGCTGAGCTGTACCCACAGCCCAGACCCAAGTGCAGGATGGTGCCAGACTTCTTATAGCCTTCTCAGGCCCACAGGCCAAAGCCAAGACATCTGTGACCTGGGTTAAGCCCCCTCCAATGCTTGGAAAGCCCAGGGCAGCTGTGCTAGGCCTGGCCACGCCCACCTTGACGGTCTGCTCTCGGATGGCAGGGTTGGTGTCCAGGAAGCCATGCACGACGTGAGGAAAGATCTGGGTGTTGACCGTTGGCTCATCAAGGTATTGGATGAACTGCTCCATCTGTGGCCCAAGTGGGGGGTGCACAAACTCAGTCAGTCCCTCCACCCCCCACCACAACCAGGGACCCCTCTTGGCTTGGTGTCTCTACCTGGTGGGCACCGCCTGGCCAGGTAAGAAGAGACCAGGGGCTGGGAGCCCGAGGGCTTGGCCTCTGGTCCTGCTCAGCAGGCCAGCTGTGCCACACCCCCCTCGGACCCTCCTCTGCCTCTTCTGTAAAAGGGAGTGCAACCCCTGCCCCGACAAGTGCGTGCGGAGAGCTGGTGCATTGGCAGTTGGTGAGGGAATGACACCTGAGAGCCACCAGGTATGTCCTGGTTCACAGGGGCCCCCCTCGACCCACTTCATCCTTTCTGACACTCTCAGGCACCTAGGGATGGCAGGAGAGACACTGGTCCCGCTCCAGAGGGCGGGAGCAACTGAGCCAGGGGATGGGGGTGGGGTCTGAGCCCTGTAGCCTGGGCAGGCTGGGCGTTCCCAAAGCTGCTGATGAGCCCTGGTACTAGCTAAACTCCCAGAGAGCACAGCCTCCCTGGGCCCTTACCCATGTGCACATTTGGGAAGGGGTTTCTGAGGTGCCAGGGCTCCAGTCGTCCGCCTAGGGCTGGTGGTGAGGCAGGGGCCTCAGTCAGACGAGCATGGGATGGAGGGGGATGGAGGGGGGCAGGGCCTGGCGAGGGCCCCTACCTGCTGTAGGAGGCGGATGCGCATGGCCCGGTCTGTGGACGAGAACATCTTGACCACGACAGGGATGATCTTCTGTTGATACTCCTCAGCACTGAGGAACTTGCCCACCTGAGGGAAGGAGCGGGAAGCGGGCTCAGCCACAGCCCTGAGAAGAGGAGATGCCACTCGGCGCATTTAAGTTCTGCTAATCTCCCAGGGTGGGCATGGGGTGATGGTGGGGGCGGAGGGAGCAGCCACGTCCCCAGCAGCCCCCCTGCCTGTACTCCATCTAGTTAGCCCTGCCCTTAACCTTTCAGGGCCTCATTAAGGGGCTGAGGAAAGGGCCTCACCCTTGCCTATAATCTGGTACCTGCCTGCCACGTGCACATACAGTTCTGCCTGCAATTTCTGGGGGTTCTCGGTGACATCGGATTTGCTTTCTTCCTTCCCTGTTTTCCTCACAGCAAGGCCCTTGAGGAGAAAGGGTTCTCCCAGGGTGGGCAGAAGAGGGAATGGCAGGTGCCCAGTTCAGGGAGCACTGGGGTCGGAGGCAGGGGATAGGGATCCAGCCCGTAGAAGCCAGGAGAACTGAGCGGTCCCAAGGGAGGACAGGAAGTGGTGTGGCAAGCAGGTGACACCTAGGCCCTGGGGCCCAGGGGGGAACACAGCTCAGATAACTGTCTTGGGGAAACGGAGGAAGGACTGAGGGCTCTGAAGCAAGGGGTCTTTGGAAAAAGAACTTTGGAGGCGCAGGGTTTCCCCTTCCCAAAGATCAGAAGTCCCCTCGTCCTCCATGACAACTGGCTGGCTAAACTACTGAGACAGCGGCAGGAAGCTCCTCCTCAGGCCGGCTTGGGGCTGCCCTAACCAAGCTGCCCCTCCCCAGGACAGGCCCCTGGGGGCTGGCCCGTTCCGGGGCCTTCCCATTTGTGGTTCTGACCCACCAGTTAGTCTGAGTCTCCGGGCCCCACACCTCCTGAGGCCCCTGGCCTCACAGTCTCCCATCCCTGAGCCCCTGGCCCTGCTCACCTTGAAGAGGGGCGTGAGGACCACGGCCCCCGCATTGCCAAACTCAAAGGCAGTCAGCAGCTGGGGCAGCACCTTGTGTCGGCAGAAGTCCTCGGGGAATGAGTCTAGGCTCTTGCTCAGCTCTTGGAAAAACTTCTGCTTCTCAACCGGCTCTTTGATCTGTGGGGCAAGGACAGGGTGAGGGGAGGAAGAAATCAGCCTGGGCAGGGCCGTCCCTTGCCACGGGCAAGGGCAGGGGGTCGCCCCAGCCTGAGGAAGAAAAGCTTGTGAGCCCTACTGTCTGGGTTCAAATCCCAGCTCTCCCATGTATCAGCCGTGTGCTAGGTGAATGTGATGCCCTACACGCTATGGAAACTGTGCTTCGGCCATGAGACCTTGGGCAAGTCCCTGCATCTGTAAAGTGGGAAATACCCACACCACCTTCCCGGGTTGTTCTGAGGATCCGACCAGAAAATGACAGGCAGCCGCCAGCACAACACCTGGCACACTGCAGCTGCTGAATCAGTGAGTGTCTTTCTTTCACTGCCACCTGGCCTATTAGGAAAGCAGCCACTTGGGGGATCTGGCCTTGTATCAACACGCCTCTACTCCTCCTGGCAGCCCAAAATGTTCCACTAACCCCCCACCACACGGATGAGGAAACTGAGGCTCAGGGAGGTGAAAGAACTTACTCCACTCCCCTGACCCTGGCTGGGTCGGGCACACCTGCGACCCCACACTGCACGGAGTTCACAGCAGACTGAGGGAGGCCGGGGTCAGGTGCAGTCTAGCCCCAGACCTGGCCCTCCCACTCACTGGGCCCACATGGGCCAGGCTGTCAACTCCTCCAGGCCTCCTAACCCCTCAGGTGCCAGGGCACCCACGACACGCACTCCCACGACACGCACTCCCTGAGGCCCGACTACACACCAGGCAGGGCTGCATGCAGACATCTTCACACAGGTTAAACAAGCCTCCTGGTGACTTTATAAAGGCACCAACAAAACCCACATTTAGTCCATGAGGAAGCTGAGGCACAGAGGGGACTAGGAGCTTGTCCAAGGTCACACACTAAGCAGCAGTCAGGGCATGGTTTGGCTCAGCCGCCTGGGACCTTGGCTGTGCTGTGCCCTTCAACAAGGGGCTGTCATTCCACTCACAGACGAGAAGGTTGGGGCTCAAGGTCACCTGCCAAGGGGGGCCTGACAGGGATGCTAACCCAGCCTGTAGGGTTCCGAGGCTCCTGTGCCCTCTGCTGTACCCTCACTGCCGCCACTGCTGCTGCCGCCCCACCCAGGAGAGGTGGCCTTGGGCTGGGGACAAGGAGGACCAGGTAGGCCCCGAGCAGCTTGGGCCAGCGTGGCAGGCAGGCATGGCCCTCTGACAGCAGGGTTCTGGGGAAGCCAAGGTCCACAGACAGGCCGAACCACATCCAAGGTTGCACACTGAGGGGTCACGGCAGGGTGCCCTCCACTGCTCTGTCCCCGGGCACTGCCGCCCACTGTCTCCAGCGTCCTGTGGAATACGTTTAAGGGGAAGGGCAGCCCAGCAGAGCCGGCCACGCGAGGAGAACTCCATGTAACCAAGTCCCTGCCGCCCCCACGCCACCTGGGAGGCCACAGGCCTCAGCACTTCTTCAAAATGCTGCTCCGGCTCTCCGTTCCCCCAAGGCCCTCCCAGACCCGCCTGAGTCCAGATTTCCGGCCATCGAGGCCTGCGACGGGCTCGTCCCTCCTCACTGCAGCTTCTCAGTCACCTCTCTGTGTGCCATGCACATCCAGTCAGGCAGGTGTCCAGAACAGCCTTCCCCTCCATTCCCTACGACAACCTGGCGGGGCCAGCAGGCACCAGTATCACCCCCATAGGGCAGCTATGGAAACTGAGGCTCAAATGGGTGAAGACAAGGGCTCCCTCCTCACCCTCTTTCCGTTTGTGGCTCCCTCTGCCTGGAACACTCGTCCCTGGCTGCCACCCTGTCCCCTCACACACTGCAAGTCTCGGCCCAAGTGTCACCCGGAGAGGGCCCTTCCCTGAGCCCCTGCCCCTTTCCTTCCTGGCACTTATCCCCACCCGGGGGGCACACATTTCCTCCTTCCTGTTTTCTGTCCCTCTTCTCCAACAAGAGTCCCTGGGGGGGGGGGGTGTCCGTTTGTTCCCTATTAGACGCCTGAGGGCAGGGGTCCCAGTCTGACTCCTTGCCCCACCCCCACCCCCTTCAGCAGCTCAGCACCACATGGCACACATCAGGGCCAGGGCCAGGGTGCCCGAGGGAGTGAAGGGTTGCCAGGGGGAGTCCGTATGTGCCAAACAGGTCGGTGTGCACCATGCACCTTACACCCACTGAACCCTGGGCACGCACTTCTGAAGCAGGTATGTTATTAGGACCGAGCTTTAGCAGAGGGAAATCATGTAACACCTAAGAGCAGAAGGAGCCAGAGTTGGAACTCAGATAGCCTTGCTCCTTAGCATGGTGTGCTCTCCGAAGACCCCCCAAAATGGGAAAAGGGGATGGGGTGAGGAATGCAGGTCTAAAGCCCGGGGCGTGGGCGGGAGGCTCACCTGAATCTCTTCCAGGAAGAGGTTGGTCTCCACAAAGCGGTTGCTCATGAAGCCACCAGGTGCCCGGCAGTTCTGCAGGAAGCGGGCTGGGTTGGGGCGCACCTTGGGGTTGGCTCCAACCAGCTCACAATAATGGGGCACCAGCGATTTGGGGATCTGTGGGAGAAGGGCCAGTGTCAGGGCAGCACTGGTAGGCCGGCAGGCAAAGGCTGGGAGGGCCAGACACTCACCTTCCCTGGGTTTCGCAAAGCGGTGGCCCGAGGCAGGGGCCCATTGAAGACTTCCCAGATGAGGCAGCCCAAGCGCCACATGTCAGCTGACCTGAGATGGTGACCAGAGCTGCTCAAGGCCCTGACACCTGCCAGCACAGGCCTCCAATCTGCCTTGAGCACCAGGGACACACTGCATGGCAGACCCTGGGCTGGGTCCTCAAGCTGATCCTCCCCTCAGCTCCACAAAGCAGGTTTCATTAGCCCATTTGACAGAGAAAACAACTGAGGCCCAGGAAAGTAAGGATATCTGCCTCAGGTCACGCAACTTCAAATTCAGAGCCACCTAACCTCAAAGCCTGTGTGCACCCCACCCTGCACCCCGCCCCGCCCCCGCTGAGGAGCTGGTGGCCCCTTGAAGGCTTTGATTCCCTCCCCAGCCGGGCAGCAGGGGACAGGGGAGTGCGTGCCAGCTACTCTAAGGGTCCTGAGGCTGCAGGGGCTTCCAGAACAGAGCAGCTTGGGGCATGCTGCCCCCTGTCACCCACCACTTCTCTTTGACGGATCTGCCACTGCTCTCAGCCAGTTCGGGAGGGTCATACTGCTCAAGCTCGGGGATCCCTTTGTGGGGGGGTGCCCCGCCATTGCCCTGGGCCGAGTACATGTAGTCCAGACCCCCAAGCTTCCACTCCCCGGCACGGTCCACGAACACAGCAGCCATGCAGACATTGTTGTGGATGAGGTTGCAGTCGTTGACAAGGAAGCTGAGGGCTTTCTGGGGGCAGAAGGAGCCATTACACCCCAGTCCCTAAAGCCCCCCACCCCTGCTCACATCACCACTGCCCCCACCTCACCACAATCTGGTGTAGCCCCCAGGAGAGCTCCAGCTCCTTCGGGCCGCCAGCTTCTGCTCGCGCCCTGAGGTACATTCCCAGTGGGGTCACAGCCTCTGTCACTACATGGAGGCACTTGTCTGTCTGAACAGGGGACACGGGGATATTAGGGCAGGTAGGGGATGAAGACAGGTTAGAAACACAATAGGGAGAGAGATGGAGAAGGGGAACAAAACCTGGGGCGCAGCGGTGGAAATTGGAAGAAAGTGAGGGGCAGAGGGGGCAGCAGGTACCTCCAGCCCATCGATGTAGGCCAGAATGTTGGGGTGCCGGAGAGTTTTCAGGCGCTTGAAGGCAGCTTTGGCCACCTGGGTCTGCTCTTCGGCGCCCGGCTTCACATCGTACACGAAGATGGACACCGGGCTGCCTGTGGCCTGGAGGAGTGGGGGGCACAGGGGCCTGAGGGGTGTGGGCCCACCGCGGGCCCACCACTCCAGCTCCGAGAGGGTCCCCGGGGCGGCTCAGTGCCTGAAGGGAAGGGCCGCCGGCCGGGTCCCTCCCCAGGTCAGTCCTTAGAGACAGAGCCGGGCTCACGTGACCCCGGTTCCGTCTGCCTGTCGGTCCCTCGGTCCTTCCTCCCGCCACGTTGGCATTGCCCGTCCCCCTCCCCCGGCCCGTAGTCCCGGCGGCTCCGCAGCCACGTCAGTCGGGGCGCAACGCCGCGGGGACGGCAGTACTGACTAGGCGAGGCCGAGGTCCGCCGCGGCCTGCGGAACAGAGCCGCGCTCACCTTCTTGCGGCCGCGGTGCAGGGTCCAGAGCCCCGGCGGGCCGCCTTCGGCGGGTTCCGGGATGAGCTCAAACGGGAAGTCCCGGACCGGGTCCCGGACAAAAAGCCACATCGTCTCCGCCGCAGCCGCCGCCGCCGCCGCCGCGGGCCCCGGCGCCTGAGCTCCGGGTCCTGGGCCGCCGGAGCCGGGGGCGGGGCGGGGCAGGGGCGTGCCCGGGGAGGACGGGGGCGGGGCCTGTTCGGTGGGCGGAGCAGAGGGACAGAGCAAGGGGCGGGGCGGGGCGGGGCGGGGGGCGGGGAGGCTGCGCGCTCTGGGACCAAGCCTGCCACGCCCTGCGCAGAGCGTGCTCAACGGGCGCTGCAGTTACTAGGTGTGTGGCGCCGGTCACAAGAACTCTCCAATCTTCCGTGTCTTTCTATTTAAAATGTGGGTGGTAATAGTCCACCTCCCACCCTTGTCGGAGCCGACCAACAGCAGTTCCTTGACATAGTTGGGACGAATGAGATGCATCTATACGAATGAGAGGCAACTGTGGCTGGATTTCCTGTCTATCTCTCCCTGCCATGTTTGTTGTTGAGATTAATAGGTGGTGGGATTTTTAGACACCTGCGTTTCAAGGTCAATGATCCTTCAATTCCAGTGAAGTTGTACAGAATGATTTCTTGGCCAGAGAACAAAGTTTCCCCCAAATGAAGTAGCCCCTGAGTATCTAAAAGTTGATGGAGTAACAGCCCCTCCTCTACCTTGGACAGGAATATGTATTAATTAGAAGTAGACAGGCAAAAAAACAGGAGAAGCTGGTTAACTAAGCTAGAAGCTTAGTTACTACAAACTAAGCACGTAGAAACAATTACTAAGAAGTTAGAGTCCATATTACATAAGGAAACATTTTAGACAGAAAGATAGCTAAGTTAGACATCACAAAGGCCTTATAATGAATTTCCTAACCTCTGCTCAGTCTAGCATACCCTTTTGCCCCATGTCAAATTCTAAGAACTTTAATAAACAATAAGACATTCAAACTCTGTACATAGAGCTATGTATTTCAAATTGTCTGATTAATGATTCTCCTGGTCAAAACAACTTCTGTTTAACATAACTGAAACTATGGAAATTCTTGTACTTTTCCTGGTTACCTCTGTATCGGTTTTTTCTGCTTAACTGACCACACCATGCACCTGTTCCTGTAATGTTATATAACAATCTCTATAAAAATAAAGCCTGCCCTGGCTGATGTAGCTCAGTGGATTGAGTGCGGGCCTGCAAACCAGGACTGCAGTTTGATTCCCAGTCAGGGCACATGCCTGGGTTGCAGGTCAGTACCCAGCAGGGGACGCATGAGAGGCAACCATACATTGACATTTCTTTCCCTTCCCCTATAAAAAATCTATAATAAATAAAAATCTTTAAAAATAAAATAAAAATCAGGTATTTTAAAAAAGATTTAAAAAAATAAAGCCTAAATCAAACTCTATGAGTTCAGTCAGACCCACAGAGGCTGGCTGTTCTCCAGCGTCCAATCGGGTGTCCGACTCTTCATTCGTCGCCTGCACCATCCATCCTTCGGCAACCCTGAACCCTGCCGAGGCTGGACCCCGGCACATCCTTGTTACAAAGAGCTTGAGGAGGGACAGAGGAT
Organism: Sturnira hondurensis; assembly: GCF_014824575.4. Lineage (NCBI taxonomy): Eukaryota > Metazoa > Chordata > Mammalia > Chiroptera > Phyllostomidae > Sturnira > Sturnira hondurensis. The sequence continues at coordinate 2,021,713 of NW_028080428.1, read as the reverse complement.
GGGGAAACCGAGGAAAGCTGGAGGATGGGAAGAGAGATGAAGACGTCGACGGACAGAGAGGAAAGGGTGCAGAGGCGAGTGAAGTAGAGACCGGGAAGGCCATTGTCCCCAAGCCAGACACTCCCCCACCAGCCAGTGGGTGCCTCCAGGACCCAGCAGGCGTCAGTGGTGGTGGGATGAGAGTAACCAGGAGAAAAGCACAAGGAGACAGAGCCCCCGAGAAGAGGTGTGGGTGAGGCCCAGAGAGTGAAGCAAAGGTCCAGGAACCCTGGGGCAGGAGGAGGCACCTGGGGAGGGAAGAGGCAGTGGCCCCAGCAAAGTAGAAGTGGGAGGAGAAACAACCCAGAAGGTCCAGAAAACAGAGGGTCAGGCAGGGCCCTGTTCTCCTGGGCACAGCGGGCCGAGCTCTGTAGCGTGTAGGGCCAGCACCTCCTCTGAGTCCCACAGTGCCTGCACAGTTTGGGACAGTCAGCGGCAAAGTTGTGTCAGTAGCTCAAATGCCAGTGACACTGCTAGGGACCAAGTCCCTCAGCTGGACAGAGCCCAGTGTCTGAAGTGGCTAGGTATGCAGTGGCCCTCTGCAGGTAGGGTCTCAGGGGGCCCAGAGCAGAGGGCAGCCCCACAGCCTCACCCCACGGGGTGTGGGTGAGATCCTGGAACTGCTCACGAACTATCTCCTTCCTGGTCAGGGTGCATCTGGGAGCAGATCGCAGGGCGAGGATGCCGCAGTCAGCAGAGCTGCATTTGGATCCAGCTCAGCCCCTCTCACCAGTTGTGGAAACTCACTTGTCCTCTGGGAACCTTGGTTCCCCATTTCTAAATTGGGGTGAACGGTGCCCTGAACAACCACTCTGTAGAGGCGATTTGCGCTCTCCCTTTTCTTGTGCAAGTGACTGTGGGGCAGTCGCACGGGGAAAATCAGACACGGTGCCGGCTGCTTGGGACAGACTAGACACAACGACTACAGAACTTCCTGTGTGACTTTGATAGGAAGACAGTGACAGCATTCTGAACATGGACTTGGCAATACTAAGGGCGGGGAGAGTCCTGTCACTGGGGGGAGCAGAGGTCTTATGTGCCGGAATATGGAGTCTAGAACTTTATCCTGCTGAAGAGGTGCGTGTGTGTGAGTGTAGAATGGTGGAGAGGAAGAGGATGGGGTGGGTCGATGCTTAGGGGTGGAGGTCACGGTTGGAGGGGAGGCCCCAGGAACACAGGGTTCACGTGGTGGCGTTCAGTTAGTGACACTCTCTCTCAGCACCTACCAAATGTTAGGTTGGTGCCGTGAGGGGCCTCGCCTGGAGAGGAAACAGGCACAGAAGGGCAGGGCCACTGGACAGAGGGCAGATCTGGGAGTCCCTGGTGCATGGAACAGTGGGCGGTACGCGCCGAGCTGGGCAGAGCACACCAGAAAGCGGTTACAGATGAAGTCGGATAAGGGAGCTGCCCCACAGATTCTCTGCCCACTAACTGTGCCCGAAACAGAGGGGCTGTCATCTCAGGAAGGGACAGTACCCCTTTCCCGAACTCTCCCACTGTGAGCCTCTGGGTAAAATGGGAGAAGTACCAGTTCCTTATTGCTGCCCTACAGGTAGGGGTGGGGGTGGCAAAACCAGTGTTGTTCCCATCTCACAGATGGGGAAACTGAGGCTCTGAAAGCGCACACAGTAGGAAGTGGCAGGGCCTGAGCCACCGTGCTGCCTGCTGCCTCCCTCACTGGAGTCCATACAGTTCTGCCGGCCCTACCGTGACCCGTGGACAACCCAGGGCAGGCTGGCGTGGGGTCCCTGGACACACCAGGGGACCAGTCACTCCAGGGAGATACAGTGGGTATCATGCAGGCAGAACCTGGAGGCAGACGCCCTGGTCTGAACCCCATTTCTATGGGACCTTGGGCAAATGGCTTCAACCCCCTTTCCTTGTCTGTAAAATGATAAGTAGCTACATATGTGTTCTCTGTTGTGGTTAGTAGAAGTGTGTGGCCCCACATAAGCAGCACACTGGGAAGGGAAATGAAGGCCTTGGAAAGGAAGCCGCAAACAAGACTCGTGGTGTGGATGCGAAGTAAAGACGGAGCGACCGGAAAGGCTCTGTGATGGAAGTGGTTCGTCACGCAGAGATCTGCAGACGGCCTGGGGACGGAAACAACCCACAAAGGTGGGAAACTTAAACCCCGGAACCTCTGACAGGAGGGAGTGTGAGGAACCACGGCTGGAACCGCAGGCCATGTTAAAGGGCTATTTTCAGTCTTGCTACACGTTACGGTGATCAAATGTTTTTATTTTCTCTGGGAAACAAATGGTTCTTCTTCTTTTTTGTTTTGTAATTTTTTGATGAGGGAAAGACATTGATTTATTGTTCCAATTATGCGTTCATTGGTTGCTTCTTGTATGTGCCCTGACCAGGGATCGAACCTACAGCTTTGGCGTGTCAGGAAGATGCTCTAACCGACTGACCCACCCAGCCAGGCTCTAAACGGACAGTTCTTTGTTCTTGCTATAATTTGTGTTTATTATTAGGAGTGTAATGTTCCTCTCCTTCCATGAAAGAGAAACATTTCCAGTTACTGGACTGATAAGAACTAGTGCAACCCTTCGGTTTTGTGTACAGAAGTAACATTCTGCCCTCACAGGAGCAAGACTCGGGCGCAGAGGAGCTCGGACCCGCAGGCGCTGTGGCGGCATTACCTGGCGCAGCTGCAGCAGCCGACAGGCGCACACTGCTTGTTGAACTCTTTGCTCTAGCAAGTCCACCTCTGGGAACGGGTCCTACTCAAGCCCTCGCTGAAGTCCGCAAAGATTCAGACAAAGTGGCGCCGTTAATACAGCCCGGGTTATGGAGCCAGGCTGCAGGTATCTCGGCTCAGCTGTGCACAAGCTGTTCAGCCTTGGCCAAGTTCCTTTCTCCCTTTTTAAAATGTATTTATTTGTTATTTTCAGAGAGGGGAAGGGAGGGAGAAAGAGAGGGAGGGAAACATCAATGTGTGGTTGCCTCTCTTGTGTCCCCTACTGGGGACCTGGCCTGCAACCCAGGCGTGTGCCCTGACTGGGAATCGAACCAGCGACCTTTTGGTTTGCAGACTATCCACTGAGCCACACCAGCCAGGACTACCTACTCTCTTTGTACCTCAGTTTTCTCACCTATAAAAGGGGCGGAATAATGGTGTCTGCCCCATAGGTGTGGTAGGCTGAGTAACATCTGCTCAAAGACTTGTTGCCCTGACCAGCATGGCTCAGTTGGTTGGGTGTTGTCCCACAAAGCAAAAGGTGGCTGGTTTGATTCCTAGTCATGAAACACGCCTGGCTTTCAGGCTCAGTCCCCAGTTGAGACAAGTATGAGAGGCAACAGATCGATGTTTCTCTTCCTCTCTCTAAAAATAAATAAGTAAAAATCTTAAAAGATGTCCACCTCTTAATCCCTAGAACTTTTGAATTATGTTACCTTGCACAGTTGAAGGGGCTTTGCCTTTGAAGGGTCTTGAGCGGGGAGAAGGCCCTGGGAGTGAGGTGAGCCAATGAATGCAGGCGACCTCTAGAAGCTGAACGAGATGAGGAAACAGATTCCCCCCCCAAGCCCTCCAAAGGAGCACAGCCCTGCTGACACCTTCATTAGGCTCTGGCGCCCAGAACTGTAAGACACTAAGTGCTTGTTGTTTTAAGCTGCTAAATTTGTGGCAATTTAGGTCTTGGCCAGATAGTTCAGTTGGTTAGAGCATCATCCTGGTACCCTCAGGTTGTAGGTCAATCCCCCGTCAGGACACATATGAGAATCAACCAATAAATACATAAATAGGTGGAACAACAAATCACGTCTCTCTTTCTTCTCTTCTTTTCTATCTCTAAAATCAATAAAACTTTTAAAATTTTGTGGTAATTTGTTACAGTGGCCACAGGAAACCAATATAGGAGGCATGCTGTGAGGACACACGACTTAATGTGTGTAACAGCCTCAGTGTTTAGCACATAGCCAGTGCCCTTCTGCGGATCATGGGACTGTTTGTAATAATGCAAAAGTGGAGTCCTGGCTGGTGTGGCTCAGTGGCTTGAGTGCCACCTGCAAACAGAAAGGTCACTGGTTCGATTCCCAGTCAGGGCACATGCCTAGGGCGTGGGCCGGGTCCTGGCTGGAAGCCTGCCAGAGGCAACTGATGGATGTCTCTCCCCTGATGTCTCTCTCTTGCACATCAATGTTTCTCTCCCTCTCTTCCTCTCTCCCTGCCTCCTCTCTCTACAAATACACAAAATCTTGGAAAAAATGGAAAAGGGGATAATCCAAATGTCCATCGGTAGTGGGGTAATTCAAAACTCCTTCCCTGGTAGGAATGATGACAACAGGCAACAAGAAGCTGCTCCTAAGGAAAATAAACATAAAAATAAAAAAGAAGCTGCTCTGGACTTCCGCCAAGATGAAGGCGTAGGTGGAAACACTGTGCCTTCTCCCACAACCAAGTTTGAATACAAGAAAGGTTTAGTAAACAAAGACACAGCCAAAGAACAGAAAATTGGACTATACGGAAGTCCGACAACAACAAACCCTACAACAGGGACCGGTAAGAGGGGCGGAGCCAGCAGTGGAGCAGGGTTGGGCAGGAAAGATCCCCCAACCCAGGCTTGCGGGCACCTGGGGTAGCAGCGCGGACACAGTGAAGGTGTGGGGCAAGCTGACCGCGATCTCGCACATTCGCGCGCAGTGGGACAGAATTCACAGGCCGGACAATGGTGGCAGCGCGGAGGCGAGAGGAGGCAGACGGGACTGACCGCCATTTGCTCCTCTTTGACCCCGCCCCCACGTACAGAGTCACAACCCAGCGAATGAGTGGCCCGGCCCTGGTGAACACCTAGGGCTCCGCTCCTCATACGTAACAGGCATAAACAGTCCAAAATATGGCTCAAGAAGAACACAAAGCCCCAGAGCCAATAACTCTAAGCGAAAAAGAAATAGCGAACCTCTCAGATGCACAGTTCAAAACTCTGGTGATCAGGATGCTCACAGAACTGGTTGATTTTAGTCACAAATTAGAGGAACATATGAAAGCTAAAGTAATTGAAATGAAGGGAAATGCACAGAAAACCAATAGTGATGGAAAGGAAACTGGGACTCAAATCAATGGAATAGACCAGAAGGAAGAACAAAACATCCAACCAGAAAAGAATGAAGAAACAAGAATTCAAAAAAATGAGGAGAGGCTTAGGAACCTCCAGGACATCTTTAAGAGTTCCAACATCCGAATTATAGGGGTACCAGAAGGGGAAAAGAAACAGCCACGAGTGGAAAACTTATTTGAACAAATAATAAAGGAGAACTTCCCCAGTCTCGCAAAGGAAATAGACTTCCAGGAAATCCAGGAAGCTCAGAGAGTCCCAAAGAAGTTGGACCCAAGAAGGAACACACCAAGGCACATCATAATTACATTAGCCAAGATTAAAATGAAGGAGAGAATCCTAGAAGCAGCAAGAGATAAGGAGACAGTCACCTACAAAGGAGTTCCCATCAGACTGTCAGTGGATTTCTCAAAAGAGACCTTACAGGCAAGAAGGGGCTGGAAAGAAGTATTCCAAGTCATGAAATCCAAAGACCTACATCCAAGATTGCTTTATCCATCAAAGCTTTCATTTAGAATGGAAGGACAGATAAAGTGCTTCTCAGATAAGGTCAAGTTCAAGGAGTTCATCATCACCAAGCCCTTATTATATGAAATGTTAAAGGGACTTATATAAGAAAAAGAAGATAAAAAACATGACCATTAAAAAACACAGCAAGCCCTGGCTGGTGTAGCTCAGTGGATTGAGCGCGGGCCTGCGAACTAGAGGATCCCGGTTCGATTCTCAGTCAGGGCACATGCCTGGGTTGCAGGCCGTTTCCCTGCAGGCCAACTCCCAGCAGGGGACGCACGAAAGGCAACCATACATTGATGTTTCTCTCCCCCTCTCCTTCCCCTCTAAAGATAAATAAATAAATAAAATCTTTAAAAAACCCCCCGCAAACTCACAGTTTTTAACAACCACACCTAAAACAAAAGCAAACCAAGAGGACAGTTAGATCAGGAGTGGAATCATAGAAATGAAGAACGCATGGAGGGTTAACAACAGGGGAGAAGGAGGAGAAGGGGGGAGAAGGTACAGAAAATAGCATAGACAGTAGGTAGAAAATAGATAGGGGGGCAAGAATAGTAGGGGAAATATAGAATCTAAAGAACTTGAGACATGTGGTCATAAACTAAAGGGTGGAATGGTGGGGGAGGGGGTGTGCGGGTGGAGGGGAATGAAGGGGGAAATAGAACAACTGCAATGGTATAGTCAATAAAATATATTTTTAAAAGAAGCTGCTCTGCGGGCACTGGGGCGGAGAGAAGCTCGTGATCATGACACCCCAGGGGCCTTCCGCGTCCTCCCTGCATTGTCATTTCCAATCCTCCTGACAATACGCAGGACCTGCTTCAATCTGAGAAACCACAGAGTGACCGGAACAGGGAAAGTCTGATACAAAGAATTATTAACCACAACAGGAGACTGGAGTAACAAGGGATTGGCTAGTAAGAAGTACAGAGAAAGCTAAAGAATACAGGAATAGCCCCCACCTGTAGCGCTGAGATAGAGCACCGCCCCGGCCCCCTGCCCCCTGCCCCGCCACCCCCAAGAGCCTGGCTGGAGAAGGACACGGTTGTATAGAGAAGTTACACAAGAGCTGCACGGCTGCCATGGAACTTTCTGGGAAGCCGCCCTTTAGGATGCCGGGGAAGAGGCATTCCACTCCTCCCAGGGTGGGGTGGGTCCTGGACACCTGCGCGGCAAGAGCCTGGTGCTGAAAAAGCTGCCCCCTGCCGGTGGCGCGGGGCCCTGCGGCTGCCGCGGCCAACGGGATTCGGTCGAAACTAGGAAACAAAATACTCCCGCGCCCCCTGCTGGTGAGACTTCCCACTGTGCGGTCTGGCAAAGGAACAATGCTTAAAGGACTCAGATCCGTTTTCACAAAAAAGGCAAATATGGTGATGAATTTGGCGGAGAGGCAATAAAGAGTAACTGGCGCATAATCGTTAGTTCCATTTCTACAGGTGAGGAAACGGGCTCCAGAGAGGAGAAGCAGCGCAACCAGTGCTCATATTTGCCAAGCTCTGCGAAGCATTTAGAAAGCAGGTTGAAAAATTATCCATGTTCCATCGCCGCGCGGTAACAACTCCACGGACCGTAAACGTGCCCGGGCACAGCTCCAGCGTGGAGGAATGCACGCGAAATGCCAGTGGCTCCCTCCAGAACCCGGGGCCGACGGGGAGCTCTCCTCACTGCATTCCTAGGCTGAACAGTGTGAGATTACTGTTTGTAGTTAAAAATAGTGAAATAACTGACCATTTCATACAGTCCAACATAGTATTTCTGTAATGTAGTATTCAAAATTTTCACAATGAACATAAATTACTTTTATAAACAAATTATACATATGTGCCTGTTACTAACATAAATGTATAATATTATTACATATTTATATACACACAATAAAATGTGTGTAGTATATATGTATGTATGTTTTGGAAAGTCCTCCTTCTAACTGTCTTTTTATTTTCTAAAGATTTTATTTATCTATTTTTAGAGAGAGGGGGAGGGAGGGAAAAAGAGAGGGAAAGAAACAGCAATGTGCAAGAGATACCTCGATGGGTTGCCTCTTGCATGTCCCCAGCCGGGGACCTGGCCCACAACCTAGGCACATGCCCTGACCCGGAATCGAACTGCTGACCTCTCGGTTCACAGGCTGGTGCTCAGCCCACTGAGTCACACCATGCAGGGCCCCAACTGGCTTTCGCCTACAGTAATATCCTTTGCTCCAGTAAAATAGAAGCTTTAAGCTGACAGGCATCCAAAGACTGCAGGGGACATATTTGTGTTCAACACACTGCAAGTCCCCAAGAGCTACTCCATAGTGGCCCACACTTTGTTTCCGGACAACTTCCCATGTGAAAAAAATGGTCATGTGTGTCCTTCCTACTTATTTTATGAGATTTAAGTCATGAAACAGAGACGCTCCTATTGAAGAATGGCGGATCTCATGGGGCGGTTAATCAAACTTAATTTTAGAAAGTATGTTCATTGTGCTTTGTCCTAAATCCAAATATTGAGAATTAAAGAAAACATTTCAGTGTCTGCAAAAATATATGAGAATAATTTTCAGGTAAAAGTTATTTTGCCATCATAGACTGCCTGTCAAAAGAAACAGGTTGGATTTATTTTATTTTTTTTTAGCAAATATGATATCCAAAAAAGAAGCTGCTGCCCTGGCTGGTGTGGCTTAGGGGACTGAGTGCCAGCCTGAGAACCAAAGGGTTGCCAGTTCAATTCCCAGTCAGGGCACATGCCTGGGTTGGGGGCCAGGTCCCCGGTAGGGGACATGCGAGAGGCAACCACACATTGGTGGTTCTCTCCCTCTTTCTCCCTCCTTTCCCCTCTCTAAAAATAAATAAATGAAGGGTTGTTTTTAAAAAAAAGAAAAAAGAAAAGGAGCAGCAGCTTCTATGATTCCGGCTGCTGTAGTAGGCAGGATAATGACCCCCCAAAATGTCCAGGCTCTCAGTTTAGAACCCAGTGAACATATTACATGGCAAAGGGGGACTGAGGCTGCAGCTGGAACTAAATTTACTCATCAACCTAGCTTATCCAGGTGGGCCCAATGTAATCACGAGTCCTTGAAAGTGGAAGGGACCCAACATAGCAGAATGTACAGGGGTGGGTAAAAGTAGGTAAATAATAATAAATAATAGCCTGGTTGGTGTAGCTCAGTGGATTTTGCATGGGCCTGTGAACCAAAGGATCTCGGGTTGGATTCCCAGTCAGGGCACATTCCTGGGTTGTGGGCCAGGTCCCCAGTAGGGGGCACGCAAGAGGCAACCGCACACTGATGTTTCTCTCCCTCTCTTTCTCCCTCCCTTCCTCTCTCCCTCTCAAAAGCCAAACAAACAAACAAACAAACCCACAACAGTGTGATAGTGGCATAAGAATAAACCTATAGAGAAGCAGAACAGAATTAGGGTTGCTGTGATATTTTGACTTTGGAGGAGTTCACACAGGTACACACATTTGTCAGAACTCAGCAACCTGTGCACTTAAAAGTTAGAAATTGTATGTAAACAGTAGAGACGATTGAAAAACAAAATGCCCCCTAACTCAAAGAGTAAGCCAAAATCCAGCTGAGTCAGCACAAAGCACACGCTGTTCGGCACTCGGCCCAAGGGGGCTTCACGCGGACCCACCGCAGATCGGGCATGTGACAGTCCACCGATTTCTCCGCTTTTGGCTTATCTGATACTGCTTGTTCGTGGACAAAAGCTTCCCCGGTAGAGGATTCCTTGGGGAGACTTGGGAGGAGCCCTTGGTTTGAGGCAGGAAAGATGAAGCCAGGAGGGGCAAGGGCAGGGCACGTGAGGCCCCTGGGTCAGGGTGCGGAGGTCGGCCGTCTGGAAGGACGCAGATGACAGAGGGGTGAAGACGTGCATGTCAGAAACACCACAGAGGACAAGCTAAGAAAAGCCTGAAGGACTAAAAGCATCATTGAGAGGACGCTAGGGAGGGGCTGTGGGTGTCCACTGACGCAGAGGTGGTGGGTGGTGACAGGCATGGGCAGTGCACAAGCTTCGGAGGAGCCGAGAGTCAGGAACAGGAAGGGGACCTGGAGGCAGGGAGCGGAGTTGTGGGCAGAGCACAAGGGAGAGTTGTGAGAGAGGCAGAGGGTACAAGACTGTGGGGGGAAGAGGGGCAGGGGGTGTTACGTGCGGGCGCATTTGAGGGCAACTCTAACGACTGGCCACCTGGGAAGCTGAGGGAATGCAGGGCGCCTTGAGGTTTATACTTGGGAGGTCCCATCCAGAGGCCCCCCATGAGGCAGAAACAGCTTAGAGCTCAGAGGCCTCTGCCTCCAGGAAGCCTGCCCAGATCACAGCCCCTGTGGCCCTTGTTCTGACTCTGGGCACCCAGCATTCATGAGAGTAAGTCAGGGCTGATGACATGTGCTCCCTGAGTATAAGGCCCCTGTCTGCTCTGTCAATGAGTGGGCGCCCACACCCATGCCCACCACCCACCCACTGGGGAATGGGTGCCCAGGAGTCAGAACACAGTTGAGAGTTGAGTGGGTGTGTGTCAGACTGCCTGGGTTCAACGCTCAGCTACTGACTGTGGGTGGCATATGTGTTAGCATGATGAGTGACAGAATAAGTGCCGGTGGGTCGGTCTGGGGGGTGGAGGGGTGGAGGGACAGCGATGACCACCCCTGGCCTGGTCCACAGGGCAGAAGCTGTTCCAGCTCCAACTACCTGCTTGCCTGTCTGCTGCCTGCGCCTGGTTCCCTGGGACACCAGGTCCTCAGGGGACCCATTTCAGCTCTGAAGCAGGCCAGCCTGGGAATCGGATGACACCCCCTGCCGCCACCATGTCGTTTCTCTGGGGAGAGTGGCCCTGGTCAGGGCAGTAGTGGGAACCCCCCACACCCTCTCTGGCCGGTGTTCTTACATATTCCTTCCCAGGCTTGCTGGGTCCCCACCTCTGCCATTATCTCAGGTTCCAGGCAGACGCTGGGCAAGAGCCGGGGCTCAGGAGAGGCCAGAACCACCTTACCACCTTCCCTTTGGACCCCACCTTCTGCGGGTGCCTGGGCTGCCAGGAGGCTGGGCGTGGGCTTCCCTCCCTTGCGGGAAGACGAAGGGATGGGGTCGGGAGGAGAAAGAACGGAGAGCAGAGGGAGCGGAGGGTGGAGGGCTGAGGGGCAGGCAGGGGCACTCGGGTGTGCACGGAAGGGCTGCCAGGCTGCTGTCCTGGACACGGTTTGCTGGGCACTGGCAGTGCCACCACAGCAGGCCTGTGATGCTGCACCCCAGTGGCACATAGGCACTGAGGGGCGGGGGCCTCTGGAGCTGAGCCTTTGTAGGGCAGGTGGTCTGGCCAAGGCAAGGCACCCCAGGTCACCTTGTTGAGTCCAGGGCTTGAAAGGCCATCTGCGTCCCTCGCACCTCAGGGCCCTCCCTGGAGCCTCTGGTCCTGCCTGATGTATCGCAGGCTCCTCATATCGAGCTCTTGCTCTTCGTGGACCTGCTGAGCCTTACCCAGCTGCAAAAGGCAACCCCCACTTCCAGGCCCGCAGCCAGGGTCACCCCCATGCTTCTTCTCACACCCTCTGACCAGGCAGGGCCTCTACCCACCTGGTACTTCCACCTCCTCCCCCGCCCCAACCCCTGCCAGCCTCTGTTTTTAATGATTTTTCATTTAGTTTTGGAGAGATGGAGGGAGAGAGGAAGAGAGGGAGAGAAACATCGACGTGTGAGAGAAACTTCAACTGGTTGCCTTCTGCACACACCCAACTGGGGACCTGGCCCACAACCCAGGAACATGCCCTGACCGTGGACCTTACCAGGGACCTTTCAGTTCACAGGCCAGTGCTCAATCCACTGAGCCACACCAGCCAGGGCCATGAGCCTCTCTTGCTGCAGGGGCCTCACTGGTCTCCCCACTTCCACCTTTCCCCCACAGACTACTGTCCTCAAAGCCACGAGAGGGACGGTTGGACAATGCAAGTCGGGTCACCTGCCTCTGCCACTCAAAACCCTCCAAAGCTGCCATTTCACTCAGTGTGAAGTGGGACGCTGTCCATGCAAGGCCAGCGCCACCTGCCCCTGGTCTTCTCACTGGCCACCCTCTGGCTTGGCAGGACCGCCATCCAAAGTGAAGCACTTCAGGTCGCACCAAACGTGGTCCGTGCCCCCATTTGCTCGAGATTGCTTCAGACTGTTCTGTTGCGTTCAGGGCGAGTTTCTTTGTCTGCAACCGTAATGCTCAGTGAATTTATTTGGTGTGATTCTTGGTACCCCCAAGAATCATAACTCGTGGGACCATTTTTGCAACTTTTCTGTAAATCTAAAAACATTATAAAACAAAGTTGATTAGAATAAAAAAGAAAAAAGGGGGGCGAGAAATAGGAGTAATTGTACTGAAAAAGGAACCGCTGCCCAAATGTGACCTAACTTCCTAAGAGCCGGTCCTCGCGTGTGTGCGGCGGGTAGGTGTGTAGGGGCCCGTGGGACCTGACCAAGCTGCCACACACGTGTCTGCTGCGCAGGTGCAGCCCTCCTGTCAGCCGAGTGACCTGAGCAGGGCCTCAGGTCGCACAGTCAGAGGAAGCAGGGCTTGGACAGGAAACCAGAGCACAGGCCTCCCAGAGGTGGAGGGACCTTCGGGAGGGTGGGCGAGGCACGAGCAGCCCCAGGGCTGGCCAGCAGAGGGCAGTCAGGTACCGCTGAGGGAGCATCTCCCTGGGACCTCGAGGGAAGGGTGGGATTTCCTTTGGAGGTGTGTAGGGGCAGAGAATATTCCAGAAAGAGGGAACAGGACAGTGAGGGGCCATGTGTGGGGAGTTGGGTGGTTCATTTAGGGGAAGGAGAAGACAGCCAGGGTGAGTGGGTGTTGGAGGTTGGACGGAGGCAGGTGAGGATGGGGGCCCTCCCTCAGGGAGTCAGTGCTGGGGGAGGAGCAGGGAGCAGGAGGCGGCTGGGCAAGTTCAGCGGGTCTGAAAGGTGACAGGGAGGGCCACCCAGTGCCAGGGCCCCAGTGAGAGAGCAGGGGATTGAAGGGAGAGAGGAGGAAGAAGGAGACAGTGGTGGGCCTGCAGGACTGGCTGGCTGGAGACGCTTCGGGAGAAACGGAAGGGCCAGGGGACAGCCTGTGGAGGGAGCAGGGCGCCAGAGTGGAGGGGCCCAGCCCAGAGCTGAAATAGGGGTTTGCAACTCTCGCGTGGGGAGGCACCCGTGTGGAAACTACTGCTGGAGGGAGACAGGAGGGCAAACTGAACTCCAGTGGCCCTACCTCCCAGAGGCCTTCCCCGCCCCCCACCTCCCGATCCCAAATGCTGCTCCTTGCCTTCCCAGCCCCATGTCCATGTAACTCTGTCTTTGTCATCTGTCCATCCCTCCAGGTGTCAAGGCCACAAGGAGCAGACTCTTACAGCTGGTTCATCTGTTTCCCCAGGTGCTATGACTGTGCCTAGCTCATACTGTTGGAGCTTGTTGAATGAGCGGAGTGAATGAATGAATGAGTGGATCTACATTCAGGAGGCAGGAGGAAGAGGAAAGAGAGCCCAAAGCTGACTCAACTGCACAGAGAAACCTGCAAGGCCCGCCCAGGTCCCCTCTGGCACATGGTCCGGGGGCAGCTAACCCACTCTGATGTCACCATCTGGGTGGCCTCTGGTGGTGGGCAGATCCAGCCAAGGTCCACCCCCGGGCTCCCGCCTGACTGCTTTGATCACCCGCTGGGCATCTCAGCTCAGACATCTCACAGGCCTCTCAAACTCAATGGTCCAGCGCTCACCTCACCGTCTTCATCTGCCCTCCGAAGCTCCCAGCCTGCTCCTCCCCACTCTGCCCCGTCCTGGGGAGGGTACATGCATCCATGAAACTCGAATCAGGGGCACAAGGAAAGGCACACACTGGGAGAAACTATATTTAAAACTTACATTGACAAAGAGCTTGTATCTAGTATATATAAAAGCTCTTACAACCCAATAATAGAAAGAGAAAAGCCGCATAAAAATAGGAGAAAAAATTGAATAGACACACCGAGGCCAGTGTGACTCAGTTGGTTGGAGCATCATCTTGTAAATCGTAAGGTTGCAGGTTTGATTCCCATTCAGGGCACATACTTAGGTTGTGGATTCAATCCCTGGTCCAGATACTTACTGGAGGCAACCAATTCATGTTTCTCTCTCACATCAATGTTTCTTTCCCCTCCTCTCTCTCTTCCTCTCTAAAAGCAATAAAAAATGTCCTTGAGTGAGGAGGTGCTATGGCAAAAAAAATTGAAGATACTTTACAAAAAATATATACTTTTTTGGCAAATAAGCATATATGCAAATATGCTCAACATCACTAGTTACTAGAGAAATGCAAATTAAAACCGCAACGTGACACCACTACACATTCACTAGAATGGGCAATATTTAAATATATGACCAAATCAAATTATGGTGATAATGAGGAGCAATTTGGGACTCTCGTACACTGTTGGTGGGAATGCAAAAACTCTGCAAAATATTTGGAAAGTTCTTAAAAACTATGCATATACCCGACATACAACATCCCAAGAAAAAGGAAAGCATATGTCCATGTAGACTTGTACACAAGTTTATAGCAGGCTTATTTATTTATAATTGCCAAACACTGGAAGTAACTAATTGTGTAATATCCATACACTGGAAAGTATTCCAGTAAAAATGTTTGTTGAATGTTACCAAGTAGGCCAAGGACAGTGCATGCAATACTGAATTTTCACACTAGGTGGCGGCAAAAGCTCACTCATATCCAGTTCTGTCCCAGGGTCTCAGCGACTCCTCTTCCTTACCAAAGCAGGCAATATCCCGGCTTAAGTAGTGAGAAAACGCAGGCCTGGAGAAGGCAGGTGACACTCCAAGTTTGCCAACTTGTCAGAGCCAGAAGCCAGGATCTGACCCACATCTCCTAGATATATTCTGGGCTTCCAAATCAACTCCACCCAGGTGGACGCTCTCACCCCAATTTCCCCCACACCCTGTCCGATCCCACCCCCATGTCCTCTCTCCTAGTCTCACCCCTCTACTGAAGCCAGACATCTGCTGTCCAAGACCGTACCGACTAGCTGGACCTGTGGGCTCAAGGGGAAGTTTTGGGGAGGCTGGGAAAGGGTGGAGCTGCCATTTGAATTCAGGTTTGTTTCACCCTGTGCACTTCTGGGATCACCGGGATGATGAAAACCCGAGGGATTGGGTGTGTAAAGCACATGTACTTGAGGTGTGTGTCGTCAGGATCTATACCCCTGGACATAACCTTCAGGGAAATTTTATGTTGACCGCCCCTCCATTTTTTTGTGCTCAGAGGGTCCTGGATTACTTTTCTGCCCCTTCCTGTCCGAGTCTCGCCTTTACACTGATCCCAGCTAACTTTGAACTCAAGAAACCAACTAGTCCCTAGCAAGTCCCCAGTTCCTCCTTGGCTCCTAATATATTCTGCTTCAAGGGGCCTTCCAGCTCTGGAAAATCATGGGGGAACTTTCTCCAGAAGGGGCCCTGGTAAGACGCTGAAACTCAGCATCAAGGGGGACCATGGTGTGAAATTCAGCTTCTCCCTACCCCACTGCCCCAATTGGAGCACTGCCCAGGGTCTGCACAGTGGGCTGCTTCCCCTGTGAAGACAGTGCTGCACTTAAGAAACCATGCTGTGTTTGGTAGCTCCCTAAGGCCCGTGCTGGGTGCAGCATATCGACCCCAGTATCCCACTCCACTCTCCTCGGACCCAGGGATCGAGCTCCCACTGCTCAGTGAAGAGTGAGTAAAAGCAGGAATCCCAGGGATTTAGGACCAGGTACACCATCCCTGTTATTTTGGTATTTCTTTGTAACCGAGGGAGCGTCACCTGGTATCCAAGACTTTCCACGGAACAGGGAACACGGGACCAGTTTTTTATAAATGCTGACAATTGATGGACATGACTTTGTATCACTCAAGTCTCAGGAAACAAGATAGCTTTCTACTGGCTAAAGGCTAAGTGCCTCTAAATTTACAAGGGTCTGTGGTAGAAGCAATGGAAACCCAGCCTCCCCACCTGACCCAGCTCACTGGCCAACTGAACAGAAGTAGAACAGGCTGTTCAGGTCCCTCCCTGGCTGGAAGAAGGGTGCTTTTACCTGGAGTGCACTCGTCACTGGACAGTGAGGCAGCAACAGGATGGAATGCCCGCCCCACCCCCACATGGAAAGAAATTTGGTTTACACACACAAGGAGTCACACCAGTTAAGAGCTTTTAAATTTTTATTAATATGAAATCTTTCATGATTTTTACTGAGGCTTCTCCAAACACTAGATGCGTGGGGGAACACCTGCAAATTAAGAAGGCAGTTACATCATGTCTCTATGTAAATACAAACTGAGATCTAGCTCCTGACAAACGGGACTTTACTCAACTCCAAAGCCCAGCTAGAAACCTGGAGAGAAGAGGAAAATGCAAAGTCCTAAGGCAGAGGCTATTCAAGCAAAGACGCCACAGGGACTCGAACCCTGTCCTGGAAACCAGGAGTGCCAACCACCAGCATCTTTTGCTTTTTTTTTAAAAAAGCTAGGAAAAGGCCAAAAAGCAAAACCTGAGAAAACAAAAGATTGTTTTCTCAGGAAAAGAAAAACCTTTGCAAACCCTACTGAAGAGCGCTGCAGTCTGCTTCCGCTAAGATGCTAGCTTGGTCAAGTTCACCTGAAAAAGTCTTAGCAGAGAGATTTTGCAATCCCACCCATCAGCCCTCTCCGTCACTGAGATGCCTGCCTTCAGCTTAGATTGTGCCTGCCCACCCAACACTGGTGTGTTCATCACTGGGTAATAGTGCTGCAGATTTAAAACACCTTCAAGCTCAGTGTGGTTTTAGTAACAACCATTTGCAGGCAGGCAGATTAACAGCCTTTCCTAGTAGTGACCCACCAGTGACCTCAGCACAGCTGTTACCTTGATTTGGCAGCATCGAGGTGAGGGGTGAAGGGTCTGCCAAAGGCAGGGAGAGGCGATGTGGCAGAGAAGTTGCTTGTGGGGAGGCCTTGCTTTTTTTAAAACAGGCTTCTGGAAAAGCTAGGGAAAAGTGGTTGCCCGCTTTCCCCCCTTTCCCTCCCCTTCAAGCATCACCTGGGGTTTTTATAGAGCTGCTGTGAAAACAGCTCAACTGTTAGGACCAGCCCAGGGGTTCACAAGGCCCTCAAGCATTCCTTTGGATGCTCCGCCCCCGAGGACCAATGCCAGAAGGTTGAGGCAGGTCCTCGCTTCCGTTATAGGATGGGGTTAAGAGGCTGACACCCTTTGACCTTGGTATAAAGTGCTTGGTTTGTCTCTTGCCACAGGAAGGCTCCACGGTTGTCCTACTTTGAGCCTTCGGCGCCTTTAAGTGAGGTGCACCTGAAAAACCTTAAAGAAGAGGCTTAGTGCCCACCTCACCCCTCCACCCCCAGGCCAACAACTTGCTCACGAGCCGCTTACTCCAGCATAAAGCTGAAAATCTACTCAACACTGAATTTTTCACCCATTAACAGACCTGGCTTGGTATGTAAACAGAAAAAGCTTGTTCACCTGTTGTCATTTGTCCACTGGTGCATTCAACTGGAAGCTCCTTCTAGTCTGGAGAATACCATCTGAAAGAACTAGTGGTTCCCAATCCCCAGAGAGAACATACACTCTTTGTTTAAAGTAAATAAAAGCTATTTTTCCTTACTGGGTCTGGCTTCTCTGGCCCTTCGCACACGCCTGCTGTTTGCATGTTCCTGTGTGTAAGAATTAAGACCAAGGGAGGGGAGAGAGAAACCCACACAAAGATAGAGCACTAAGACCACTGAACTGTGTGAAATATTTCCACTTGCCAGTTTAATTTCTTGAAGACAGTTGCTTGTTTGTGATTTATTTCTTGTCACTGATTTTAAGTTGCATCTGGAAAAGACTAAAGGCTTCAGTGCCCTCCCCACCCACCCTACCAGAAAAGAACAAAAAGCGTTTTTACCTAAAGCACACAGCAAAATGTGCTTGGCTTCAATCACAAACACAAACGCTTAAAGCTGCAGAAATTTCCTCAACACTCAGCCTTTATCACTCAGCCGGATTTTCCTTCAACAATCACTACTCCAAGCATTGGGGAGGAACACAACTTTTACTCATACTCCAGTCGTCTCACAATGCATTCTAATAGCAGCAGATCAGAACAGTACTGCATTACTTGCCAACAGAACAGATAGACCTGAGGTCAAGACAAACTGCATTCTGTGTAGTCTGTAAAAAATAAAGCTAAGACAAGTAAGGCCCGCCCCCTCCGCCCTTCCCTCCAAAATCAGGGGGAAAATTTTAGTTCAGTATGCTGACAAAACTCACTGCAAGGTCTCACTCTCACTAGGAGGAAGAGAAGGCAGAGCCAAGCGCTTAAATGCAAGTCAAAATCCTGAACAGCTTCAAGAGGGATGAAATGAAGCTTCTGCAAAGGAAAATTCTTTAAAAAACCACATGCCCACCCCACCAAGTGTCTTCATAAAATGCCAACAGTATAAACACTGGCTAAACTGCATGAGATGGTCATTAGCATTTCACATAACATGCAACTGTGGAAATGTAAACAGTATTGTTATTACTCTAGTTTATAGACCCCTGGCATGGTGTAGGTGCAAGTTACCTGGTACTCTGATCATTATCTCCCACCTGTCTAAGAGGAATTTATTCCTTATTTAGAGGGCCTCTATTGCCATGTGCCTGGAATTATTAAACGCTCATCACTTTATGAAGAATAAAATTTGTATTTCCTGCCTTAAGAGTTAATTTCCTTCTTCTGCTCAATTCCTGATCTTGTCCATTAAAGTGTTCGCAGACCAAGTTTCTGAAAGATTAGAGAAGAATCCCCCCAAGATTGCCCAACACTAACTACAAACAAACAACATTTTATTTAAATAAGGAGACAGTTGCTTCCTAAAAGCATACATTCTCTATTAAAAATGTTTTATTTTGTACGATTTAATGGTTTTCTACACAATACACATCACATTTAGATTTTATCAAGATTAACATCTGATTTTTGCTAACAGCACACCTTATCCTATTCTTTCACAGGGGTTTTCTTCCCCCCAGAGATTCGATGCCAAACAAATTTTAGTTTTACAAACACGTTTTATGATTAAGGCACTAACCTGGAGAGGCATTTGAGGAATTAACTTGCCTCTGAGTGAGGTGCTGTCCCATCACAGAAGCCCACGGACAGAGTCCTACCTAATGTTAAAAAGGCTGGACGGGAAAATTCCCACAATCCTGGAACGCCCTAGGGAAGGGATCAGGAAGGTGGCCAGGTTCAACACTTAACACCTCCAAACTCTCAATAAAAATCGGCACTTATCCCTAACATGCAATACTGCAGATACAAGTTAAACTTATCTGTTACAGTTGCCTGCTGTTTTCTGCTCCCAGATGAAATGAAGCAGCTCTTCTGATAACGAAGAGAAACCTGTCTGAGGCAAACGAAAGATTGGCAAACAGCACAGCCTCCTCTGAATCCACTTGATCCCACTCATCTGAATTTTTTCAGCTTCGTTTATTCCGAGGTTAATGTAGTATTATCATTTTCATTTCATTTATTTTCTGCTTTTGTAAAAGCAGTATTGAGATGGACTTTTGATCTTCATTGCATTCATCAATTCATTATTTTCTCATCATTATTTTATTTCTCATCAATTCATTACTTTTGTGGATATAGGTTGATAAGCCATAACTTTAAAATGGTAGATTCCATTAACTTTACTTTTTTCCTCCTTTGACTCCATTAACTTTAAATTGGTAGGTTTTTTTTTTTTTTGGCACATGTAGACAATGTTTTCATCAGCAGTAAGGATCTCAGGGCCATGCCTTTTCCCCAATGAAGGTATGAAATATAATCTTTTCTGCCTTTACTTATCATTCACCAAGGAGCTGTTCCCTCTCCATCTAGGCCATCATTACTGTCGGGCTGGTTATGACTCAGAAGATGTTATCTGAAAAAAGTCTACAGAAAAAAAGTTTCCCCTCCCTCATCAACAAAAGCCCACCCTTCCTTTTATCAGTTATGATTTATAAATACTTAGAAAGCAAAAACAAAAATATACATGTGACAATAACTTTAAAGCATACCTTAACATCTTGTTTTGCAGTCATACAAAGGAAAAATATTTTTCCTACACTTAAAAAAAACTTGCTGTATGTGCAACTGAAAACAATCTTACTTGATAACACAAAAGCTACCATCAGAAGAAATCCCTTCAGGGTCATTAAGCCACTTCCTCTGCTTTGAAGCTCCTACAGAGTTAAGTTTTATTAAGTCACCTGAAAAAAATTCCAAAAGAGAACCACACACTACCATATCCAAACTTAAGCGTTTCAAAAATTTCCCCAAAGCTTCAGGATCAGCCCAGTGGGCTGAACCAACCCCCACACTTGCCTTCCCCACACCCTACACTTTGAATCCAGTGGATCTGTATGAGAATTTCCCAAACTCAATTCAAAAATTGAGGGAAAGCACAAACTTGAAGACTGGGAGTTACTTGCCAACTTGAAAGTTGCGATTTCTTAGTTTTTCCATCCTAAGTATTTTTTAAGTTCTCTGGCATGAATTATCTGAAA
Organism: Sturnira hondurensis; assembly: GCF_014824575.4. Lineage (NCBI taxonomy): Eukaryota > Metazoa > Chordata > Mammalia > Chiroptera > Phyllostomidae > Sturnira > Sturnira hondurensis. The sequence continues at coordinate 2,001,564 of NW_028080428.1, read as the reverse complement.
TCATAAACTAAACAATTACCTAAACCCAACCCTCCCAATCCCAACCTTAACGAGCCACTGCCGAAGACTACCAAAATTTGCCCCTCCCCTTCAATGAAAGGAATTTTAAAGTCACATTATTTGGCAACTTAACTTCTGGCCTAGTCAAGCTCTTCTGAAGTTCTCCTGAGGTGACAATGGGAACCAAAGCTGCACTGTGCTGTCTGCATTTCAGCTCCAACTGGAAATACTCTTCCAAGGGAAAAAAGCAGCTCCGGTCCCTAAGGGCGTTGTTGCCAACAGCGCATCAGTACCATCCTTGTCTAACCGAGTGTCAACAGAACTACAGAATCTGTGGGAAACCTTAGGGGAAAAAGCATTTCGCCCCCACCCTCTTCCCTGTTAGGACTACCCCAAAATACTTCACATAACAGGGTTACATACTTAAAAACCTGATTAAGGGGTGGAAAAAAAGAGTAACTACCAGCCACTTCTCCAATGGACAGCTCAGCCACAGACCTAGTTTTTAGAAATTGTAAACCTGTGGTGTTCTGCTTATCCTGATACTGGATTTTCTTTGTTTCTGTCACCTTGAGTCATTTGCCTTTGAGATTCTAGCCAGACCTAAGGGGAAAAAAACTCAAAACATATTTTGCCCCCACTCCCACAAACTCCCCCCGCAGTTACATGCCCAAACTCAACATTAACATCTCTTCACAAAACTAAAATGCTGCGTTATCACCCCAAGCTAAAAAAACAAAAAACTGCTTGTAAAACTTGCCTTAATTTTGTCTCAAATTCATTTATTCACTCAAATTGGTTAAAAGACAAAAACCATAAAACTTGCCATCTACCACTCCTCCGGGCCTTGGAGTCTGCCCTCAAAAGCTTCAGACAAGCTGCTGAGAAAATAGCCTGAAAAAGAGAAACCTACAACACCCGGAAATCGGCCTACGCCCCGCATTAAAGCCCTCGCCGCTGCAGCGCACGACTCCCCCGTCACCGAGCGCAGTGAGGTTACCATACTCCTGTTACCAAGAACCGAGCGGCGGCCGACCTCCCGGACTTCTACCACCTCCGCTGCCCGGACGCTCGCTGCTCTAGGCTCCGCTAGCTATCCGCCACACCGCCCGCTCGCCGCCTCCGCGCGGTCGCCGGGTCGCACGCCTGGCGCAGCACATCGCACTGGCTCCTCCTTCCCGGAATCCTCTCCTAGCTTCACCGCCAAATCCTTAGGGGCTCCTTCCTCCACACCGCACTGGCTGCCGGGCTCCTCCTTCCTATCTTCACCACGAACTGCTGGGGCTGCTCAGTCCTAGCTTCACCGCACTGGCTGCTCCTGGAATCCTGTCTGTCGCTCCTGTCTTCCTAGCTTCACTGAATCCACTTCTGCGTGGCACCTGGGTCAGCTGTCAATTAACGCTGGTCCTCAGGATTTAATCATCTGAGCTCAGTCCAATGCAAATGGTTAAAGTGGTGGTTGTTCCTGGTCTCGAAATTACTTCAGTTAAATCAAAAAGTCCTTTAAATTCTCCAAAGAAGACTAAACTAGTGTTTAGGCCTTGCCTTTCAAAATTTTAGCTCTTCCAAACATCCCCACCTTCTCAAATCTAACTTCTGCGCCACCAGAAATTAAAGTTTTATAATTAAGTTATAAAAACGTAATTCCCTCCTTAGTCGCTTTTGTTCTAGTACTTTGTACAATTTTCTGGCTCTAAACTTCTAATTTTTGACACCTTTGTATCGTTTGTATCCAATACTTTTCCCTAGTTTACTTTTCCTTGACAGTATTTTAACCTTCTATCTTCTAGTTTTCTATCAGACTTGTCTCTTCTCATGTTCTATCTTCTAATTTCCTACTAGACTTGTCTTCTGATTTTCTATCTTCTAAGTTTCCTGCTAGACTTGTCTTCTGATTTTCTATCTTCTACTTTTCTGCTAGACTCGTCTCTTCTCATTTTCTATCTTCTAATTTCCTACTAGACTTGTCTTCTCATTTTCTATCTTCTAGTTTTCTGCTAGATTTGTCTCTTCTCGTTTTCTATCTTCTAATTTCCTACTAGACTTGTCTTCTCATTTTCTATCTTCTAGTTTTCTACTAAATTTGTATCTGTGCCCTTAATTGGTTTTCTGCTTCGATACTTTCGCTTTCTACCTTTTGGGTTTAGTTTTTCTTTTCCTAGCGTTGTCTTCCATTTTCCTATCTTCTAAGTCGTCTTCACCTTCCTGTACGCTTCTGTCTTCCGAGTTTTTCCCTTCAGTTTCTAGTTTTTCCCCAAAGTTTTACCCTACTATTCGTAAATTAACATTTGCCCATCTAGCAATGCCTTAAGATCAACTACGCTTCAAATGACGCCATCTTAACTGCGCCACATATTTGAAGGTCTATCTCTTCAATCACCTTTAATCTAAAAGACTGGCCTTTAAAATACTTTAATCCTCCACTTCTTTAAAGTGGTGATCATCATGTCACCCATGTCTTAACATTTTAAAAGCTTGTCTTTCAATTTTAGGCTTTTTGAATTCGGACTTTGAAGTCCTATCAGCCGTTTCTTTGAAAATTATTTCATTTAGTAGTTTCATCTCTTAATCTCCGTCACGTCCTAGCAATATTTTTCCTTTGCCTGAGTCTTCATATTTTCTCTGAAGATCTTTAAAGTATAAAAGCTACTTTGAATTTTAATGCCAAGCATATCTCACTATTTCCGCTATTTACATTTCCTATAGAACTATATTAATTCCTATCTTTTTTTTTTAAATAGAACTTATCTGGTTTCCTCAAGCAGTACATCCCGCCTCACCAGCCATCTCTGCTCTCTGCCTGAACGCCTGCTCGGAAGAGGCGTATTTATGGGCGAGGGACAAGTCACGCTGCTGGTATTCAATAACCCTCCGCCGCCTTTGTGAGGAAAGCAAAAAGAGTTCCTCAGAAAGATTAAAAATAAAACCTGGTTTACAAGCATTTCTAGATTTTTCCAAACTGTTTACGGAAATTGCACACCAAGTACCAGAAATGTTTAAAACTCATTAAATAGATTTGAGCTGGAAATTTAGACAAAAACAATGAAAATCACATTTAAATAGACCATCAAAACAGTTCACAACTCAGCCATCGCTTATGAATTTTTTAGTAGCTCTCAAAATACCTCTCATGTTTTTGCAATACACTAGGTACTAGTTAGTGGCTTTTGATGTCAAGTTCATATGGATTTGCTGACGGCCTTAATTTTCACTTTGTAACAACGTCAGCCCGGCTAATACTGCAGCCATTTTTACCAGCAGCAAAACGTTTGGGTTTTTCCCCAAACTGCTGAGTGTTCCACTTGTTTTGATTGCCCTTTTATTTGAGAAGCCTGCGTGGTCTGGGCTTAGGTGTTCTAAATGTGGAAGTAAACCAACAGAAAGTACCTTTACTAGCCCCATTATACTGTTGTCTCTACTGCAGGAGAGGAGGCACCCACATCGTATGCTTTCTACAGTCCGAGGCTTCGGGGTGAGCTCATTGTGGCGGCTTTACACGCTGAACACTCTTGTTTTTGCCCCTAAGTGCCAGTGAGACCCCCTATGCTTTGATTGCCTGCTGAGACGTTTTAAATCAAGCCCGGGGTAACTTTGTTCTTCCCGAAAGTGGACCGTTCCTAATTTTCCAGGCTTTTCTCTCATTAAAATGATCCCACTCCAAACCCGCGGTCAAAGTGAAGTTCGTGTGCTCTACAAAGCATCCAGAACAGCTAAGGGTTCTGCCTGCAAGGGCACGGAGCCCCCGGCGGCCAGCGCCCGCGCGGCCGGGCGTGCTGCGTGTGTCGGTCGCCCCTAGGCCTGTCTGTCTGGGCTCCTGTTTTCCAGTCGGCACGACCTCCCATGTGGCTGCCCTCTCACGGCTTTTTGAATTGGACCTGGGAAGAAAACAAAAGCTCTTCTCCAAACCCAAGGCCTTTTCTTCTGGCAGTTTGGTTTCATTTAAAAAAACACCCGGGAGTCTCCCTCCAAAAGGGAAAGCTGAGTGAGTTAGGCACCAAGACGTAGACCTTGGAACCTCAGCGCCGAGGTGGCAAAGGGCCCTGCCTCCCCGGCGAGGCCCGAAGGACTGGGAACCGCAATGGCGCCCAGGGCTCGCCTGACACGGGTTTGCACGCGGCCAAAACAGCCGCGCAGAGAAGGAGGAACCGAGGAGAAGCCGGAGTGGGGTGCGTAGCCCTGGCGGCTCGGCTGCCCCCACGGTAGTTACTCTGCGGAACCCTGCCCGCCCCGACCCCGGGGCACGGCCGGCCGGGGCACAGAGCCTGGGGGAGGGGCGCGGCCCAGCACCCACGCCGGCCCGCCCGGCGCAGGGATACGCGGGCGGTGAGCCGCCGCTTCCCTTTGTGAGGCGTCAGCTCCGGGGAGGGGGGAGGCGCGCGCCGCCGGCTCTAACCGGTTCCAGCAGGTTCCAGCAGTCTCTGGGCGCGGTGGCGGTTGGCGCAGCGTGCCACTGCGCACGCGCGCCCTGCCCCCAGGGTTTGCGCTCGTCCCCGGACCTGGGGGAGGGGGAGTTGCGCTCGGGCGGTGGGCTGCTGGGCTGCTCCTCCTCCCTTTCTCTACACGTGGGTTAGTCTTGCCTCGCTGTCGCTGCCCACCCCGTCCATATTCAGCCCCGCTCGGGTTTTCCTCCTCCCCTGGCCTTGGTCATTCCTTGCTGTCTGAAAGTCATCCAGTTATCTAAAATTCTCACACAAACCCTTGTAATTGTCAAAGTCTAATTCTTAATTGTAGCATTCCTTGGGTGTTTGTAGTTAGCAGGCCTTACTCGTCTAGAACGCTCCAGGTGGAAAAAGGTTTCAGGGACCCAGTGGGTTCCTCGGTTTTTGAAAAGAATGGGAGAGTGAGATAAAGTGAAGGGGCCCGGGGGTCCAGAGTAGTTAAAGCCTGGAGCCCAGGACCCGTGAGGACACCCACCCTGCTCACCTCCAAGGGTCTTTAGTCTAGAATCCGTACAATGACATGTCCTTAGTAAATTCCAAGAGGGAAAGATGGAGTTTGGAGACACGATATGGCTAAATAATGACAGGAATTGTATAAAATCGATACCTACAACCCCCTTAGGCTCCTGTGAATGTCCGGGGTTTGGAAAGCACCGGGAGCGGCCTAGGGGCTCCAGCGAATGAGGGTCCTGACTCACGCGCTCACCCTGCTCCTCCCACCCCCGACAGAGCAGGGACGGCTTAAGCAGCTAAACTGGCCTTGGTAAATCTGTTCTGGCTTAATCAATCCATCTTCCCCTTTCTTCTCCCCCATCCCTTCCCTTTTAAGAGTGGAATATTACTGAGGTGCAGATGGTTCCCTTTAGACACGGTTTTGATGTTTGCTCTGAGCCTGGAAAATTTTTAATACAATTTTAGCACTGGAAGGAGGAACACTGAGTTGGGTCACCTCATTTTACAAATGGGGGTTAGGGAGCCTGGAGAGTTGGTGATTTGCTTAAAGTCAGATGTAGCTAATTAGTAGCAGAACCTATTTTTTTAAAAATGATTTTATTTATTTATTTTTAGAAAGGGGAAAGGATGGAGAAAGAGGGAGAGAAACATCAATGCGTGGTTGCCTCTTGTGCTCCTGCCACCAGCAACCTGGCCTGCAACCCAGGCATGTGCCCTGACTGGGAATCGAACCAGCGACCCTTCAGTTCACAGGCCAGCAGTCAGTCCACTGAGCCACACCAGCCAGGACCAGAACCTATTCCCGAATCCCAGAACTTTGACTTCACCGACGCTTCCTCGCACCCCCCACCCTCCTGAAGCCGCTTGCTCACAGTGCTTTTGTCAGCCTCCTGGGAAAGGGCCTGGGACCCCTCCTGTTATCTATGACCTTTTGCCCCCCAGGGAGACCCGGGAGGTGAATATTAAGAGCCCGGAAGTGCTTCAGATCGTCATCAAGGCCCCTGCGCTGGTCATTTCCAGCCCCTTTACAGATTGCAGCACTTTTCTTACCCTGTCGAAGGGGGTGTGTATCATCTGGTTCATTCTCCCCGAGTTTGGGGAAAGAAATAGAGGACTTGAAGGCAGCTCAGCACTCTCGAATATCCTGTGCCAAGGGAAAGCTTGCCAAGGCCCGAGAGAAAATTCTAATTTTTCTTTCCCAGTCAGTAAGTGAAAAATATTTTAGAGAAGATCATGGACACTAGGTCCTGTTTTACTTGTTTAGGCCCAAGCATGGCCTGCCTTCTTCATCTCTCCTAGCTTTTGCTCACAAAGAGTCTCTAGAATATTCTGACTTCTCCCTCCCCTCCTTTATATAGTGAGCCTCTTTTCTGGAAGATTTAAAGAAGATGGTAAAATCACCATGTTCTTTGGTGAGGACAGTAACAGCACATTCGCTTATGTGCGTCTCTCGGCTCTCTGAGCTAAGAACCCTTTAACATAAAACCACATTTTTCCAAGGCACTTTTTCTCTGTTCTGCGCCCACGTTCCTTTTCATTTCAGAATGTCTGCCCGAGTGATCACAGCTGCTGTCTCCACTGATGCTTCAGGTCGCACTTCAGTCTGAAAGCCTGGACTTTAGGAGGGCCTAAGATAGACGGGAGGACAAGTCCATTTTGGCTGGTTGTCTCCTGCTCCCTGCCCCATCCCCCCAAAAAAGCCCAGGTTAAAAATAGGAGGTCCTTGGTTTCCGGTAATCACTCTGCTGAGGAATGCCCATGTGACCTTGGGCACTTACCCAAATAACTCCTCAGAGGCAATTTCCTCACGTGTCATATGAGGAGGTTAGGTGACAGATGTGATGATACTAATTCTCTAAAATGCAGTAAACAAGAGGTGGGAGGGAACATGGAAGATTTTAGACCTTCTACTTCTGGCTTCAAGGAGGTGGGGCACTGAAAAAGACTGAAGTAGCAAGAACTTATTAGAATCAGGACTTTCAGGGCCTTCTGTGAGCAAAGACCTAACCCTAACCCTCCACGCTTACGTCAAGGCCAGAAACCTCCAGAGAATGCCAGAATCCACGCTACCTCCTTCCCTTCTTAACAAGGCCAGTCAGGCTTACTCTAAGAGAGAAGCTTCCCAGGCCTTTCGTATTTGGGTCTGGGGTCCAGAGGCCTCCTAGGCGAGGCTTCAGCCACACCTGGATTCTCTCCAGGCCTCTTGTTTGATTTTTATCTAATTGTGGTTACCAGAGACGGTTCTAGAAATGCATGTCTCAAACAAAAGAAGAAAACAACTTATTTTCTGAAGACTCTGGGAATTTGGAGTTCCCAGCCCCCTCCTGCCTCCCACCTGCCCTTCCCGGGGCTGACCTCTGGAACAATGACTGCGCAGACGCTCAGCTGCCTCATCTTTGCGCAGCTGCCAGATCCTGCGGCAGGAAAAACCCCAGAGGTGATGACACAGCTCAGAGCTCCATTATGCGGAAGACAGATCAACAGAAACTAGAAGGAGCTAAAAGAGAAACACCCTTAATCCCAAGTAATTTATAGTCGAGTGAGTGCATACTGCATTTAAACCAACCGCGGTGCAATGGGATAGTTCCTATAACAGAGAAATAGACAAAATGCCGTGGAAATAATGGGGAGGGTCCGGTGGGAGGGATGGAGGGTGGTGTAATCACCAGAACGCTGCAGTGTGGAGGAAGGGGTGGGGAGGGCTCACCCCCACTATAGGGAGGAACTGGGGCATGGGCGATGCAGACAGCAGGAGCTTATCTTTCGTCAGCCAAGGAATACCTGGCCTCTAGAATATATAAATCACAATGGTTTATTTTTTAAAGAGTGTATTTATTTATTTTTAGAGAGGGGGTGGGGAGGGAGAAGGAGAGGGAGAGAAACATCAATGTGGGTTGCCTCTTACGTACCCCCTACTGGGGACCTGGCCCACAACCCAGACATGTGCCCTGACTGGGAACTGAACCAGTGACCCTTTGGTTCGCAGGCCGGCACTCAATCCGCTGAGCCACACCAGCTAGGGCCACAATGATTTAATATGTCTTTTAATAACCTAAAGAGATTCCATTTCACTTACCAGTGTCAGGAGTCAGTGGTTCACTTGCCTGACTGGCTGAAATACTGACTTTAGTTATGGCCTATTGTTGGACTGGAAAGATACCAGAGATAATTCTTGACATCATTTCCTGTTCTACTCTAGGGGATAAAAGTTAAGGGTTCCTAAATTTGATCTAAATGTATTAAGTGTTAGAAATACTGCCCTTGGGAGGGGGAGAATGGCTAAAGAGGTGAGGGGATTAAGAAGTACGAATAAGTAGTTACAGAATAGCCATGGGGATGTGCAGTGCAGTACAGGGTTGGAAATGTACATGACGTGGGAGGGAATGGAGTTGCGAGAGAACATGCGTGCATGGCCCATGGATATGAGCAATGGTGGGGGGGTTGCCTGAGGGAGTGGAGGCCTGTGAATCAAAGGATGGTGGTTCGATTCCCAGTCAGGGCACATGCCTGGCCAGTTCCCAGCAGGGGACTCTCGAGAGGCAACCATACACATTGATGTTTCTCTCCCTCTCTCCTTCCCTTCCCCTCTAAATAAAATCTTTAAAAACAACAACAGCAAGAAGAACAGTGACAAGGGCACTGCAGGTGATGCTCAGTATGTACAGCATGGCGAGTGACGGGTGAGCCAAAACAGAAGAAGGGGCTGTGAGAGGACTGTGGTCCCCCATCCTGGAAAGTCCCTACAGAGACACTTGTCACAGTAAGTGGTAATGAGAGTTTTTCAGCAGTCCGCCTTGCTGTTTAAGTGCTGGAGTACTGTGCGAAGTATTGCTAGTATGGATGAAGGAAGGGATTAGGCGCAACTTCACCTGTGTTGGTAGGGACAAAACACATTAGATTTTTAGTTACATAAAAGGCGACTGTCCATGAGGATGGAGTGAGTGTGTGGAGCTGGTACCACGTAAGAAATGGGGAACTGCTTCCCTCTCTGAAGAACTTTCAGACAGACTGTGACCCGCCAAGGCAGGGAGACCTGGAGGCCCCTTGGGGCTCCGTGGAGCTCAGGTCGAACACCTCACTCCAGGGGATGGGGGCGGAAGGCTCAAGCCTTGCTGTCATGCTGCTGTGTGACTCACTCCACTGTGTGACTCACTCTGCGTCCAGCCCTCACCTGTGCTGGGGCCTCTGGTTACTTCACCTCTGGGGCCTGCTGAGTAGACCTTTGGCCGGAGCAGAAATGGCCAGAAGGAACAGTGAGTCTTCCCAGTGAATCATATTTACATTCTTGTGTCCCCGCCTGCAATCTGTCCAGTCACCCGCTTGAGGTCCCAAGCAGATGTTTGTGTTCACATCACGTACAATTGCATCCCCAGCATGAAGCTCATTAAATAGCTCACACCGTCCTTAAACAGCTCACACCTTCCATACCTGTTCATTCTCAACACACTGGTGGCCCACCTCCCACCAAAACGAGTCTCCTGGAACAAGGGGGCAGAGGTCTCCCAGTTCCAGGAACTCTGCCAATGATGTATTTCTCAACACAGGCCAGGTAAAAACAGAAGCCCGCAGCATTATGGATCCTTCTCGGGGCTGAGATCCTAGGAGAACCTTTAAAGAGACCTTAAAGCTCATTAAATGATGGGAACACACTAGAAAGTAGAGGAGGCAGGAAGGGAGGACTAGAGGGCTTGAGTTACCTGGAGAGGGAGTTTGGACCCTGCTCTTCAGCCAGGAGGATGACTTCTGAGCTGGGAGAGGCCCTGGCTTTGGGAAATGTGTGGCTGCTCTTTGCAAGGTGGCTGAGCTGGGAGAAGTGGCAGAGGGGACGAAAGAGGGGTGGGGAGAGCAGCCCCGGCCAGAGGTCATGGAGGCCTGGGTTGGGGTGGGCGGTGGCCTCGGGACGAAAGAAGGAACACAGGTAGAGAGATTCTGCATGAGGCTCTCTGGCGTCCCACTCTGGTCCCCTCCCCTCTGTCTGCAGCAGCCCTGGCCCTCTCCAGGCCCGTGTTTTTCACTCTGGAGGACACATATGCTTGGCGTGCACCTCCAACCCTTCAGGTGAGACTCATTCATCCTCGCTGCCCTGTCTAGACATGGCTCCTCTGCAAGGGCCTTTCTGACCAGCACACCCAGTCATCTGGCACCTCCACCCCTTAGCTACCTTACCCTCGAGCTCAGCGCAGCCTGTATTTTTCTGGGTGATACTGTGTTTGTTAACATGACGATCAGTGGGAATGCAGGGTTTGTGGCCTGGCTGGCCGGAGGGTGGGGACACCAAGGCTACCTCAGGCATGGTGGGAGAGGCATGTCTGTGTCAGCTTGAGGGAGACGCCTACGCCTCTCCCAGCTGTGGGAGGATGCCGCCGCTGCACAGACATCATTTTGTTCTGTCTGGTAACCCACCTCACTACCGGAAGGCTGGGGCTCCCCTCCCCCGGCCACCCCGCCCCGCCCAGCTGTGCTGTTGTGGGAGAACCTAACTGGAGATGGGCAGAGCTGAGAGCCCAGGGTAAGGAGAGGTGGGGGGGCGGGCTGCGAGGGAGCTGCTGGCGTCTCCCCAGCTCCACTCTCACACGGAAGTCACGTCTTCCACTTGGGAGCTGCTAGAAGTAAACATACAGACTACTGCCCCCAAGGAAACAGAGCCAGAAGGGGTGCACCCCGCTCTTTCTGTCCCTGGGCTTGTTCTGGACCTGCTGCCTTGCCCTCTGTCTGAGGGGCACAGCCATGGGGAGCTGACCAGGCTCGGGAATGCCGACAGGACGGTCGAAGTCACCACTCCCCTTTGCCTTCCCCGGGGCAGGAATCCTGGGGCCTCTGGGACCAGTCAGAAATGTGACAACTCCGGTTTCCATGGTGGCCCAGCACCCTGTGTGCCTGAAGTTCTGACCTGCCCACACCAGACCAACCCTCTGTGGCTGTCATGGCGTCTCTGAGGCTCCTGGGCCTCTTCAGCCTGCAGCCTGCTCCAGACGGAACTTCAGACTCAGCAGCGCCTGGGCAGGGGGAGGAGCGGAGAGCAGTGCTGGGAGAAGAGCTGGGTGGAAATTTCCATGGCTGTTGTGCTTCAGCAAAGACTGCAGCTGAGGCCCTTTGGCCCCAGCAGACACCAGTGGGCTAGAGATCATCGAAGTCCCACACAGTCACCCCTCCTCATTGTCCCAGATCCTCATCACTTACTGGCCCACCCTGAATTGGGGCCAGAGCGCTGGCGTCCCCCTTCTAGCCCCATTTGCTGCCAGGTCCCTAGTTCACAGGACAGGCGCCAACTGCCATCTTTCCCCCAAGGACACACCTGTTCCTGAAGGTGGGAGCCCCACCCGGTAGGAGCCAAGTCCAGTCTCCTCCTGCAGGCGGCCGAGTGGCCAGTCCTTCCTGCAGGGCTGGGGCCTTTGTGGTTCAGTGACCTCCAGAGCACTCTGTCATCACACCCTTCACTCAGTGACTCATCTGTTGTAACCTTAAGCTACGGCATATGACTTTTGTTGTTTGTCATTGTCATTTAACATCCTTGAAAACAGAGTGGGAGTCTTCCTGTAGCCCTGCCTCAGCTCAGAGTAGCTCGCACACTGCTTATGTAGCATCCACAAAGTTGACCCTGTGTGGCCTGCACCTGGAGCTGGGGACTCTGGGAAGCCCACCTCACTCCACGTCCCAGCCGCTGGTTCTCAGATCTGCCAGCAGCCCCAGCCAACACTTTCCCAGTAGGAGTCTGGCAGTCATGTTTGCAGGCCCTCCCTCCTTCCCTGCCCCCAGCCTGGATCCCAGCACAGCCAGTTCCATGGGCTGAAAAATAAGGACCAGGCCCTGGGCCCTGGCCTCAGCCTCCCCTGGGCCTGTCTGGCCTCGCCCACCACGACACCCTCAGCTCCAGCCTAGGGTACCCTGGAACCAACTTGTGTTTCCTCCTTATTCTTCCCCTCAGCCTAAAAGTCGCCCTCCTGGCTGGTGAGGCCTTCCTTCAGCTCCCATGAAAACCATGGCTCTCTCCCTCCTCTGCACCCCATCCCCTGCCGCATCTGGTCCTATAAGACTTCAAGCCTTAGGGAGCTGTCTTGGAGAGAAGGGCCCCAAGAGAGAACTCCGAGCCTGAGCCTGTGACATCGGCAAGTTACCTAACCTCTCTGGTTCAAGTTCACTCCTCAGTGAAACAAGGGCGGTTAGTGGCGTGCCCTTTACTGGGGCTATGAGGTCATCAGGAGCCTGGTACAGTTTCAGCTCATGATGTATGCTACAGGTGGTGGCTCCCAGCTTGGACTTGGGCTGTCTTCCCTCGCCCTGAAGCCCAGACGCCTCCGGGTGAGGGGGTTAAACACTGGCAGTGACTTCATCCCCCGCCCCTCCCGCTGGAAGCAGGAAGCAGGCAGAGAAGCTAACAAAATCAGGCTGAAGGCTGGGTGGAATTTTCCAGTACTCATAAATAGGACCAGTCTGAGTAGCGAAGGGAGGTCACCATGGAAACGGTCACGTGTGCCTGCCTTCTGGTTATTCCAGCCTGGCTTTGAGGCCTATGACACAAGCTCTAGGCCTCTTCATTGGCTGCCACTGCCTCTTGCCACTGAAACCTAGCAGGAGATTGGCCGACTGCAGTTGCTGGGCTCGAGTTGCTGGGTGAGCCTTCCCCACCTCCACCGGGAACCTGCTGGAAGCTGTTGTTTTGAACCTGAGGAAGAAGGAAAAGAGGCTGCCAAAGATGTTGCCATAGTAACTGCTTTCCTTTCTGCCCTACTTAAAGTTAATAGCTGACTTGTTTGTAGTTGAAGGACTTTTCCAAAGGCAGACTGTGTGTCAGCCGTTTCACACTAACCTGACCTCCTTCTTTCGAAGGGGAGACCCTCAGCTTCCAGGGTAGTCCAGGAATTTCTGCGCCTTCACTTACAGCTGTGGTTACCAGGCCACCCAGGGGGGCCTCGATTTCCTTCTGTGAAATGAAATACAGGGTGAGGCAAAAGCAGGTTCACAATAATCAATAAATGAGAATACAAGAATAAACCGTGTTTCATGTACTCACAACTGTCAACCCCCTTCCCCGCCCCCACCCCGCACCTATTCCAGGGCTCACTACCTTCTAAGGCCGGAGGAAGGCTCCCACCGGACCAAGTTTGCAAGCGTTGGAAACTGTAAAGCCCTGCACACTCGCCTTGCGTCTTTAAGTGACTGGCATTGACATTAGCACAGGGCAAAACGGCCCTGTAAGGTGACATAGACACCCTTTCCCCCCAGAGCAAAGCTCAGAGCCCCAAGAAGGGTGGGGGCGGACTCTGTAATTTCCCTCTTCTGCCACCAACTGCTTTCTGGGGCCATCAGCAGTTCCCAAAGACCCCGAGGGACTTATTTTCTCTTTCTATAAAGGGTTCCTCTGTAGCTGATGTCAGGAGGCCCATTCCAGCCCTGGCATGCCATCACCCTAATTGAAGGCCTGCCTGCTGAAAGGTTTGCTTAGGCTCCGCCGAGAAAGAAATACCAATCAGCCATAAAGCAGGCAATAAAGAGCTTTACTGGGGTGTGTGCACCTGGGTGAGATTCCCCGGTCTGCAGAGTGAGGCCGGGGAAGTCACACCCAAGCAGCGAATGTCGTGGGGTTCTATTTTCGTTGGCTCCCCGTGGGAGCTGGGGATTGGTGCCCTCTGAACAAAGCAGCAATACAGCATTGGTGGTCTCTTCCTCGGACTCAGGTTACTGTGAGGATGTCCATTTTGGCAAAGTCCAGCCGGAGCTTCCTCCTATCCCCGCCCACCCTAACCCCTGTGTTCCACAGTAAATCTGTGGAACTCACCATGCTCATAGGAAGTAAAAATACAGGCAACCGCCCTACACCTGCACTTTCTGTGAGGCGGCACTGGTCACATGTGAGCTCAATTTCACAGCAACCTTAGAAGGCAAATACCATCATTCCAGAGCCCACCCATTTTACAGATGAAGAAACTGAGACAATCACAAATAATCATATAAATTCAGCTGAGCATTCTCATACTTAAAAACAGCTATACTTCTTTAATATTAATCTTAAAATATAATGTTTTTTTCTTTCTCTCTTTTGCTGTTGCCTTGTTTAGTCAGGGTCTAAACAGAGTCCACACATTTCCTTTCCTTAAATATTTTTTCCTTTTTATTGAATTTATTGGGGTATATAGTAAAAAAACTATACAAATGTCAGGTTTTGTGTGCCTCTTAAGACTCCGTTAAGTTCTATAGGTTTCCTCCCCACACCTTTCTTTCCCCTGCAATTTAGTTGCTGAAAAACCTGGATTGTTTGCCTTTGGAATTTTGCACGTGTGGAGTTTGCTTATCAGATTCCTCACTGTAGTGTGATGTGTTCTTCTGGCTTCTCTGCACTTTTTTTTGTTTTTTAGATTTTATTTATTTATTTTTAGAGAGAGGGGAAGGAAGGAAAGAGAAGGAGAGAAACATCAACATGGGAGAGAAACATAGACTGGTTGCTTCTTGCACGCCCACAGCTGGAGACCTGGCCTGCAACCCAGGCATGTGCCCTGACTGGGAATCAAACCTGTGACCTTTTGGTTCTCAGGCTGGCGCTCAGTCCACCGAGCCACACCAGCCAGGGCACTTCTCTGTATTTCTAAACAGGTGATTGTATCTAGAAGCTTCACTATTTGGGTTCCTTTTTTTTTACAAGAATATTTTATGAATGGTGTTGAAAACATCCACTCTAAAAATAAAATTAGTAGCCCTGGCTAGTGTGGCTCAGTGGATTGAGCACCAGCCTCTGAACCAAAGGGTCTCTGGTTCAATTCCCAGTCAGGGCATGTGCCTGGGTTGCGGTCCAGGTCCCCAGTAGGGGGTTAAGTGAGAGGCAACCACACATTGATGTTTGTCTCCCTTTTATTCTCCCTCCCTTACCCTCTCTCTAAAAATATAAATAAAAATAACAATTATTAGCCATGTAATTTAAAAAGCTGGGAGCCATACTGCTCTGAAGGGCATTCCTTGGTTCCAGGCCTCAGCCCTGGATGTAGCCAGGATGCCAGTAAACGCCTTGCCGGCCCCTGCGGAGCTGCACCCGCTGCGTCCTCTTGCCCCCCCCCCCCCCCCGCACTGCGGGTGTCTCAGCAGCACCCTGAGAAACGGCGACTCGGGGAGGAGAGCTGCCGTGGTCAGCCACCACACCCCTCCATGAAGACCTGCGTGAGAAAGTTCTTACAAACAGCCCGCAGAAAGCTCTTCCAGAGAAACTGGGATGTTTTTCCTTATGAACAAAGATGAATCAAGTGACAACTTCTGTGCCCTTTCCCCTGGGCCCCCAGGAAGCTCAAAGCCGTAACTGAGGCACAGCTTGGACAGTGACCTGGGATTTCATGGCCTTTTCCCTAGCCTTGTCTCCGGTCCTTTAAGCCTGCCTGGACTCTCTGCCCGATTTTTAGCTAGCGAAGGTATCTCACTCTCACGTGTGTTTGAAAGCCCATTCCAGTCCATTGTGTAAAAGGTGGGCAGAAACTTAAAAATTAGTAGCAGAGCAGGATCTGGCCTTCCTGATTTCTAGCTTCAATTCTTTATACAACTTATCCAACAAGCAGCATCCACGCAAGGCACAGTGAGTGAAAACAGGGGCCCTGCCTCGCTGGAGC